>NC_041387.1:228943034-228985395 GCF_002162155.2 Triticum dicoccoides | reverse complement strand
GTATGAAAAAAAGACAACAAGAACTCATGAGGTTCACTTTGGGTAGTGTTACAGTTCACTTTCAGAAGTGCTGTGGTCCACTCTCGTTCGAAAAAAAAGTTGAAAAAAAGAAAAAAAAACTTGTGCGAGAAATTTTATGTCCGACAAAAAGAAATCATGAAGTTCACTTGACTGTCTGCTGAAGTGTGGTTTTCCGTTTGAAGCAGTGCATTCTTCTGTCCGATGAAAGGTCCACTCGCTTGGTCAACGCGCATAAAAAACTAGTAAGTATAAAAAATACAACAAGTACTCATGAGGTTCACTTTTGGTAGTGTTACGGTTCACTTTCAGAAGTGTTGTGGTCCACTCTCGTTCGGAAAAAAGTTCAAAAAAAAGACAACAAAAACTTGTGCGAGAAAGTTTATGCCCGACAAAAAGAAATCATGAAGTTCACTTGACTGTCTGCTGCAATGCAGTTTTCAGTTTGAAGCAGTGTGTTCTTCTGTCCGACGTCGATTTTGACGTCACGAAAAAACAGTGTCCGCTTTTTGCTAATTTTAAAACTCCTCTTAAACCGTAAGGAATTAGAGAGTGTGTTCTACATGAAAAAGTTGCTTCTCGTTGATATCTTTCCAACGGCATATCATTTGAATCATTTCGACAACCGGTTTGTAAAAATTTCAAGAAAAACGGCCGCTGCCACTCGTCGTCTGCCGCACGATTTTCAAAATTAACTTAAAACTGTAAGGAATCTCAAAACGATTCCTACATATGAAAGTTGCACCTTGTCCATAGCTTTCCAACGACGTATTACATGTCTCGTTTCGACAAACGGTTCAAAAACTAGAGCGAAAACAGTACCGAAAGTTGAAAAAAATTCAAAAAAACATAATTCCGCGATTTACTAAATTTGAAACTGCTCTTAAACTATAGCAAATTATAGAAAATAATAGATATGAAAAAGTTGTGCCTCGACGATATCTTTCCAACAACATATCATTTGCTTTATTCTGATGAGCGGTTTAGAAAAAACGCGAAAATACGCTCGCTGCCACTCGTCGTTCGCCGCACAATTTTTGAAACTGCTCTTAAACCGCGAGGAATCTCGAAACAATTTCAACATAGCGAAGTTGCGCCTAATCTATAGCTTTCCAATGGTATATTATATGCTTTGTTCTGATAAACGGTTAAAAAACTAGAGCAAAAACAATATGGAAAAAACACCGCGTGCAGTTTTTTTCGACACGAAGTTCACTCGTGTGAGTACTGCAGCACACTTGGTTCAAACAATGACGTGCACTTGCGTTGAGCGTGCAGTGCGGAAGTGTTATCAGAATAGTTATTCTGCTAATATTAGCAGAATAGACCGGTTGTATATATATGTGCAACTATTTGACGTGCAATTCAATTTCATCAATAACAGTTTCAACAATACCATTATGAATTACGATATTTGGTTGCTGTTAAGGATATTGCCGTTAACATGCCTTTTTGCTTTTTTAACAATTACTAGTGTACTTTAGACCTGCACAATACCGGTTTGAATGACTATTTGCTTGTTTATAAATGTTATGCCTGATGCAGTTAACACACCTTTCCACTTCTTGTTTAGTTAACTAGCATGCTTAAGCCTGCACAGTGAAGCTATCATTTGTAGATTATGTTGTCTATCATGGATATATTCGGTTGATGTTTAGCCTGTTGTGCTTAACTATGCCTTTATAAGTACTCATAGAGGACAATATTGAGAATAGTGTTGTTTTCCATCGAGGTTAGTTTCATCGCATTGCTTATATGTACTCACTGTTCAGGATCTCGGTAGCTGGTACCATATAGCCTGGGGGCTGATAAGGGATTAATCGTCGAATCAGACATTTCACTGAATATATCTGTAACCCATTTATCAGTAGGTTAACTAGGGCCATATTTAATATATTTGAGGCTACATAGCAACATGCATTGTACTGAATGACTAAATATGCAATCCCAGGCTACATAGCAACAAGGAAGAGTGTTACCTTAATGTTCGTGTTACCTTAATGTTCTGATGATGTCTAGATATACATGTATAAAATCTTATATAATGGGATGGAGGGAGTGTTGTACTACATCATTTTGCAATTGTTATTTAGCTTCTAATATTAACTTGGTGTTTTAGGTACACATGTCATTGCCAAAGATCCGCACTTCGGCCCTTTTTGCATATGGGGCGATGAGATATTCATGAACCAACATCAAGTGAGGAAACAGATAAAGATTGTTATTAAAATGGGTCAAAAGATGTCAGTCGAACTATTTGTTTACACTTTATGCAAGACAACAGTGAACTGCAAGATGGTAAGTAAGAACCCTGTAGCCTTATTTTTACTGCCCGTAATGAGTTTTGTTAGATGACAATATCTGAATCTTTTTTTCCTTTCAGGGGATCCTGAAGCAGTTTACTCAATATTACCTCTCAAACTACATGATTGGCGGCCGGCCATCACAAGGGGTTGGACTAGAGTCGTGCGTGCCATCTGCATCCAGGAGAGCACAATAGTGCCATTCCGCTTCACCTTGTTCAACAACCAGAATGTTTGTCGCCTCTTTCTTTACCATCTGTAATAGTACAAGTATAGAACCCTGGTTCATTATTCTTTATCTGGTGCTTATACAATTCTTAAACATATGTACATGTGAATTGAATAATGCATTGGTTGTTTGAACCTGATGAATGTGAATAAAGCTATAGCCTACTTTCAAGTTTAAATTTGGTACAATTTTAAATAGCAACAATTAAATTAGGGTGAATTTAAGGTGTGCGGGTCATTACGATGCACACGGTTAATAAAGCACATCGTGTGCGATATACATCATAATCTGACACGGTTCACAGAGTGGAAACGTGTGTAACAATGCACACAGTTGTTGTTTGCAAGCGTGTGTGATGTCAGACACTATCACATACGGTGCGGGAAAACTAAATGTGTGTGAATGTCTACCTATCGTACACGGTTTATAATCATGAATTATTTATGATGTACCAGGAATCGTAAATGTACACCCAGTTTGGTACATGCCTAGAAAACTCGCGTGCCTGGAATCTACCTAGTTTTAGGTAAAACCACAAAACTCCGACTGTGATGGCAATGCGAACACAAATGAGTAGCAAGGATGAAGCGTTTTGGATATTCGAGACATCGGAAACGGTTATATAGGGGTAACTGCATGTATCAAGGCTCCCTATCCCCGACGGTTTCTAGGTCGTGTGGGAAGGACCCCCCTATCGCCCACACTCACTTGGCGACGGTTCCAAATGCCGTCACGAAAAGGGGTTAAAACCGTGTGTATAGCACTGACGTGTACCAGTGCAAGAGTGCTTCACTCCCCGACAATGGCGCCAGAAAAGAGCCTTCATGACCCACAAATATAGGGGATCAATTGTAGTCCTTTCAGCAAGTAAGAGTGTAAAACCCAACAAGGAGCAGAAGGAAATGACCAGTGGTTTTCAGCAAGGTAATGTCTGCAAGCACTGAAATTGTAAGTAACGGGTAGTTTGATAGCAAGGTAATTTGTAACGAGCAAGTAACGGTGATGATAATAAGAGTGTAGCAAGGTAGCCCAATCCTTTTGAGGCATAGGACAGGCAAAAACGGTCTCTTATGATAAGCAAAGTGTTCTTGAGGGTACATGGCAATTTCATCTAGTCACTTTCATCATGTTGGTTTGATTTGTGTTCCATACTTTGATAATTTGATATGTGGGTGGACCGGTGCTTAGGTATTGTTCTCACTTGAACAAGCCTTCTACATATGATTATCCCCCTTGCAAGCATCCGCAACTACGAGAAAAGTATTAAGAATAAATTCTAACCATAGCATTAAACTTTTGAATCCAAATCAGTCCCTTACGGAATAGCGCATAAACTAGGATTTAAGCTTCTGTAACTCTGGCAACCCATCATCTAATAACTACTCCATAATGCATTCCCTTAGGACCAAGTATGGTGAAGTGTCATGTAGTAGACGTTCACATGGCACCACTATGGGAATCACAACACACATACTATCAAAATATCGAACACATATAAAATTCACATGATTACTTGCAACAAGATTTCTCCCGTGACCTCAAGAACAAAAGTAACTACTCATAAATGATAATCATGCTCAAGATCAGAGGGGTATTAAATATCATAATGGATCTGAACATATAACCTTCCACCAAATAAACCATATAGTAATCAACTACAAGATGTAATCAACACTACTAGTCACCCACAAGCACCAATCTATATTTCTGGTACAAAGATTGAACACAAGAGTTGAACTAGGGTTTGAGAGGAGATGGTGATGTTGAAGATGCTGATGGAGATTGCCCTCCCCAAGATGGAAGGGTTGTTGGTGATGATGATGATGATGATTTTCCCCTCCAGGAGGGAAGTTCCCCTGGCGGAATCGCTCCACCGGAGGGCAAAAGTACTCCTGCCCAAGTTCCGCTTCTAGACAACGGCGCTTCATCCCGAAAGTCCTCTCCTTATTTTTTTTCTAGGTCAAAATGACTTAAATACTAGAAGAGGGGCACCATAGGTGGGCTGGGCTGAGAACAACCCACCAGGACACGCCTGGGGGCCCTGGTGCACCCTGGTGTCTTGTGCTCACCAGGTGGCCCCCCTCCAGTAGTTATTGGCTCCATTATTTCTTATTTATTCCATAAAAATTCCTCGTGAAGTTTCACCTCATTTGGAGTTGTGCAGAATAGGTGGCCGGACATAGCTTTTTCAGGTTCAGATTTACAGCTGCCGGAATTCTCCCTCTTTGTGTGAACCTTGCAAATTATGAGAGAAAAGGCACTAGAATTACTCCAAAAAGCATTATTATGCATAAAAACATCATAAATAACAGTAGGTAAACATGATGCAAATGGACGTATCATGCCCTGACGAGCACACAATTCACAAAAAAAGACCATATGAGCTGTCTATAATGATCGCATATAATTCTGATTATCGACCTGTTTGCCAAGTATCACACACATCTTGTCACGCAGAATCGTTTGTGTTCGACTCGATCATCGCAAACGGTTCATCGGAGCGAACTGTATGTCCTATATCGCACACACACCTTGATCTGGTTGCCCGTTTCTGTTATTCTGTCTCATCGCAAACAGTTCATATGGATCAACTATATGCCCCGCATCGCACACGCAACTAAAATCTGAACCGTGTTTGATGTGTCCTTCATCGCAAATTTTTTGCAGCTTTTTTGACGGTTTTTTGCATCATCGTTTGCGATTAATGCATCACACACAGTTTCGTCAAAGGGTCTCTGATCATAGTGTCATGTTAGCAGCATCTTGCAGTAGTGTCAGTTAAGAACCAAGGTTATCAATCCAGTAGGAGAACCACGCAACACCTTGTGAACAACACCTACACAAAAAATAACAAATACTTGTACCCAACACAAACAAGGGGTTGTCAATCCTTTGGCAGTTAATTGCAAGGATCAAACCCCGTAGTGATAGATAAATAAAAAAACACAAAATAAAATAAAAGTAAATAAATTGCAGCAAGGTATTTTTGGAATTTAATATATGATAAAGATAGACCCTGGGGCCATAGTTTTCACTAGAGGCTTCTTTCTCGAACAAAAAAGCATATGGTGGGTAAACAAATTACTATTGGGCAATTGATAGAAAAGCCCATAGTTATGATGATATCCAAGGCAATGATCATGTATATAGGCATCACGTCTGAGACAAGTAGACCGACTCCTGCCTGCATCTACTACTATTACTCCACACATTGACCGCTATCCAGCATGCATCTAGAGTATTAAGTTCATAAAGAACGGAGTAATGCCTTAAGCAAGATGACATGATTTAGACAAAGTAAATACAATGATATGAATAAACCCCATCGTTTTATCCTTAATGGCTACAATACAAATACGTGTCATGTCCCTTTCTGTCAATGGGATTGAGCACCGCAAGATCGAACCCATTATAAAGCACCTCTCCCATTGCAAGATAAATATCTAGTTGGCCAAACCAAACAGATAAACCGAAGAGAAATACAAAGCTATAATAATCATGCATAAAAGAGTTCAGGGAAGACTCAAATAATATTCATAGATAATCTGATCATATAAACCCACAATTCATCAGATCCCAACAAACACATCGCAAAAAAGGATTACATCGAATAGATCTCCAAGAACATCAAGGAGAACACTGTATTGAAGATCAAAGAGAGAGAAGAAGCCATCTAGCTACTAGCTATGGACCTGCAGGTCTATGGTAAACTACTCACACATCATCGGAAGGGCAACAAGGTTGATGTAGAGGCCCTCCATGATCAATTCCCCCTCCGGCAGAGTACCGGAAAAGGCCTGTAGATGGGATCTCGCGAGAATAGAAGCTTGCAGTGGCAGAAAAGTATTTTGGGTGGCTCTCTCTTGGTTTCTCAATTTTGGAGAATTTATAGAGTTGGAATTAGGCCAAATGGAGGAACGAGGGGCCCACGAGGCACATGGGTGTGCCTACTCCCTAGTCGCGGCCATGTGGCTTGTGGCCCACTCCTTCGCCTTCTAGCCTCCTCCCAAAGCTTCTAGGGTCTCTTATGTCCAGAAAAAAATCATCAAAAAGTTTCAAGGCATTTGGACTTCGTTTGGTAGTGATTTCTTGGAAAATCAAAAACAGGCAAAAACAACTGGCACTTGACACTAAGTTAATAGGTTAGTCCCAAAAAAGATATATAATTGCATATAAAACATTCATGATTGATCATATAATAGCATGCAACAATAAAAAATTACAGATACGTTGGAGACTTAATATCACAGACCCATAGTCCAACGGAAACTACTCACGAGTGATCATGATGGCCTTCAAGTTGATGGAGATGGCCCTCATGAAGAATTCTCCCTCTGACAGAGTACCAAAAAAGGCCTTCAGATTGGATCTTTGCAAAAAATGAGGCATGTGACGACAGAAAAATTAGGGTGATAAAATCCTGAAGGGTTTCAGGAGTATATAAAGGCACAGGGACCCAAAGGTGGTCAGTTGGAGCACCAGCGTTCCCATGTAGTCTGGTGGTGCCCCCTTGTGCATGGTAGGGGTGCGTAGGCCCCCTTTGTGACCCCCTGGCCTATGTTGATGCTCCCTAGAAGCTTCTAGACAAAGCCATCGGTCTAGAACGTGAGCCCGGAGCATCCAACTCCCAACAGTCCACACACACGCGCGCGCACCCACCCACCCAAACACACACACACACAAACACACACCAACAAGTGTCCACTCAAACACCCATTCACACCTGGGTGATAACACATCACTGATGCGGTGAGAAAGGCCGACCAAACACACATAGGGTGCTCGGAAGCATAATTGCACCTGCCGCACATGAATACAACAGAAACATTCAAACCTGGGGCATGCCGGGCAAACAACCTGCACTCAAGGCACTGCGAGAAAGGCCGACCAAACACACAAATGGTGCCCGGGGGCACACGCGTACATGTGGTGCCTGTATGCATGGACCTAACAGGCGGGTGACTGGACGCATTGGCATCCCCGGCACAGGCGAGCACAACAACCAAGCAACACATAAACCCTGTACATCCAATCTACCAAGCATCCATGAAGAGGACTGGCCAGAACAATCAAATGGTCGGTGACTGGAAAGCCAGGACAATGGCATTTCCACTAGACGAGGCAAAACAAGCGGGGCGAGGGCAACGAGGCATATGGGCAGCCTATACAGCTGCCAGAAATAAGCCCGGGCAGCGGAACCGAATATTGGGGGTGGGTAGAGAGTCTGACCAGAAGCTTCTTGAACGTACGAGGCCGCACACGTGGTGCCATGCTAATGTGCCAGTGGCCCACGCATCATGGAGCCCCAACGAATTCAACTAGGTGTGGAGTGTCCGTGAAGATCGGATGGCGGGGAGGGCGCTCGACAGCCATTGGCGCGAGGCACGCGCGCGAAACGAACGACATGGAGGGCACTTGCGAGTGCCGATGCCCCTAGGAGGCGGGTACTCTCCATCATTCTTTATAGTATATATAGTATAGAATATAAAAATAAAAAGACCCCAATCGATCTCGGCTATCAAATAAGGTCAAATTCAACCACCCAGATTGCTCCAATGGTGAGCGCTCAACACGTTCAACATGCAATTAATATCATACTCCCTCCATTCTCTTAGACTACCCACAATGGGAGTAATATAGGTGGTAACATCACACTTATCTAGACAAATATATGATGTGTCATGTAATTAATGAAGAAAGAGAGGCATGTGGTAACATAGCTAGTTACTTTAACATCACACATATCAAAAAATGATGGGTCTACAACCTAATAAATGAAGTGACGCATGACACAACTCATATGTTACTACCCACTATGGAGGTAGTAACATAGGCTAGTAACATATGCATGTTACTACTCTAAGTTACTCATGTGATGCCCCCAATTCAACGATACACTAATCATGCACGCAAGTGTGCGATCAAGATCAGGGACTCACGGGAAGATATCACAACACAACTCTAAAAGTAAAATAAGTCATACAAGCATCATATTACAAGCCAGGGGCCTCGAGGGCTCGAATACAAGTGCTAGATATAAACGAGGCAGCGGAAGCAACAATATCTGAGTACAGACATAAGTTAAACAAGTTTCCATAAGATGGCTAGCACAAACTGGGATACAGATCGAAAGAGGTGCAGGCCTCCTGCTTGGGATCCTCCTAAACTACTCCCGGTCGTCGTCAGCGGCCTGCACGTAGTAGTAGGCACCTCCAGTGTAGTAGGAGTCGTCGTCGATGGTGCGTCTGGCTCCTGGGCTCCAACATCTGGTTGCGGCAACCGAGAAGAAGAGGAAAAAGGGGGAAAGAGGGAGCAAAGCAACCGTGAGTACTCATCCAAAGTACTCGCAAGCAAGGATCTACACTACATATGCATGGGTATATGTGTAAAGATGCAATATCAGTGGACTGAACTGCAGAATGCCAGAATAAGAGGGGGATAGCTAGTCCTATCGAAGACTACGCTTCTGGCAGCCTCCGTCTTGCAGCATGTAGAAGAGAGTAGATTGAAGTCCTCCAAGTAGCATCGCATAGCATAATCCTACCCGGCGATCCTCCCTTCATCGCCCTGTGGGAAAGAGATCACCGGGTTGTCTCTAGAACTTGTCTGGGTGTGTTTTATTAAGTATACGGTTCTAGTTGTCATAAGGTCAAGGTACAACTCTGGGTCGTCCTTTTACCGAGGGACACGGCTATTCGAATAGATCAACTTCCCTGCCGGGGTGCACCACATAACCTAACACACTTGATCCCCTTTGGCCGGACACACTTTCGTGGGTCATGCCCGGCCTCGGAAGATCAACACGTCACAGCCCCACATAGACACAATAGAGAGGTCAGCACGCTGGTCTAAATCCTATGCGTGCAGGGGTCTGGGCCCATCACCCATTGCACACCTGCATGTTGCGAACGCGGATGGTGAGCAGACCTAGCAACCTCCATTACAAAGGAAGTTGCGTTACGCGGTCCAACCCGGTGCGTGCCGCTCAGTCGCTGATGTCGAGAAGGCTTCGGCTGATACGACGACGCCGAGTGCCCATAACTATTCCCGCGTAGTTGGTTAGTGCGTATAGGCCAGTGGCGAGACTCAGATCAAATACCAAGATCTCGTTAAGCGTGCTATTATGAAGTAACCACGAACGCCAAACAGGGCCAGGCCCACCTCTCACCTAGGTGGTCACAACCTGCCCTGTCGCTCCGCCACAAAGTAACAGTCGGGGGCCATCGATGTCGGTGTCAAAACCGGTGGATCTCGGGTAGGGGATCCCGAACTGTGCTTCTAAGGCTAATGGTAACAGGAGGCGAGGGACACGATGTTTACCCAGGTTTGGGCCCTCTCTATGGAGGTAATACCCTACTTCCTGCTTGATTGATCTTGATGATATGAGTATTACAAGAGTTGATCTACCACGAGATCGTAGAGGCTAAACCCTAGAAGCTAGCCTATGATTTTGATTGTCTTGTCCCTACGGACTAAACCCTCCAGTTTATATAGACACCGGAGGGGGCTAGGGTCACATAGAGTCGGTTATAGAGAAGGAAATCTACATATCCAAATTGCCAAGTTTGCCTTCCACGCAAAGGAGAGTCCCACCCGGACACGGGACGAAGTCTTCAATCTTGTATCTTCATAGTCCAATAGTTCGGCATACGTACATAGTCTGGTTGTCCGAGGACCCCCTAAACCAGGACTCCCTCAGTAGCCCCTGAACCAGGCTTCAATGACGATGAGTCCGGCGCGCAGATTGTCTTCGGCATTGCAAGGTGGGTTCTTCTCCAAATCCCTGAGTACCTATTGTAACAAGCAGTGTCCAACTTCCTATTAATGTTGCACTCCTCAGCTTCTGTACCGTAATAATGGCAGTCTCCACGTGTCGAGTGAATACGAGAAGTTAGGGCATTTTTACATTTGCCACCCTGACCATGTAAGTAAATCATTTATTAAAGAGACGGGGATCCTCAGATCCAAATCACACCATCTTCCCCAAGCGAGGATTCATCAGAGCGCGCCCGAAAGAACCATCCCATCATGGTCGTCCGCTGCAGCTCCTCCTCTCGCTCCCATAGCGCTAAGCCAGGTGATTGGATGAAGTGCACCGTATCCCACGGCCAGTTGGTGGAGTTGCAGACCCAGGGGTTCCTCCCGCCTGCATATCTTGTCCCCGTCTGAGCTAGATTAGCCACTTACGATGGCGGGGAGCAAGAAGAGAGTTTCCCGAACCCATCTAGGGGGGAGAGAGTATGCCTTGTCCCTTACTTGCTGAGGGGCCTAAGATTTCCAATCCATCTGTTCCTCCGCGGTCTCCTGGAGTATTACGGCCTCCAGCTGCATAACTTCACTCCTGCCTCCATACTGCACATCGCAGGTTATGTCACCCTTTGCGAGCTATTTTTGGGCTGCGAAGCTCATTTCGAGCTATGGAAGAGGCTATTCTGCCTCGTCCCCCGCAATCAGGAGGGATTAATATATCAAGTGGGCGGAACTGAAATATGGTGCACCGCCGGGACCGGATACCTGTCCGGCACTCCGAAGAAGACATCCGAAGACTGGCCTTCGGAGTGGTTTTATATAGAGGACGTCCCCCTTCCGGACCCTATCCAGATGGGTCTTCCTGAGTTTACCAATGCCCCACTAAAGAAACACTGTAGCTGGCGTCCCCGGAGTCCACAGGAGGAAGATAGTAGAGAGGTCCTTTATCTGATGGGCAGGATAAAAACGCTGGCCAAATCAGGATTGACAATAATCCAGGTTATGTCAATATGCATAATGCGGGGGGGTGCAGCCACTCCAGTATCGGGGGCGTCCCATGTGGCACTTTAATGGAGAGGACGATGCCACCCGCTGCGGTCGGAAAGGTCCGGACTCCGCCACCGCCTTTGCGAAAATATTGTTCGATTTGTATAAAGGAGAAGAAGAGGAGTTTATCCGCATTAAGCCACAGGATGGATTTTCCATGTACAACCACCCAAGCTGGGTGGGCTACTATCTTTTACTCAACTCCATTCATTCCCGCATTCTTACATCACAAATATTTACTGTCGGCGTTCTGGGAACGGGGGTACCCAGACTTGCCTGCCTGCGGCCTGCAGCGTGGCTCAAGGAGTGGCCCAGTACGGCCCATCTTCATCAACACATGCTCAAGACCCTCGCGAGGGGCCAAGCCTCGCGGAGCGGATGACAGGACGATTCCTCGGGCACGGCCTCGTTAGGATGGCTCGCGAGGAGGAGGAGAGATCAAGGCGGGGTACCTCACGAGGTGCCCGTGACGCAAGCCATGACGACCGAGGCCCGGCGGGCGCCAGGCAGGCGCCGGCCTACGCAGAGTCCTTGTTTCCCCTTTGGTGCAAAGGGGGCAAGCGCAGGCAAGGGTATCAAGCAAAGGCAACCATTTCGGTGCAACAAGACCAAGACCAGCAGGACGGCAGAGCGGAGGTCATCGTGGAGCCCAAGCCAGCGTCATCGTCAGGGTCTTTGGCAGGCGAGGACCAACTTTAGTCACGATAAGTGTACTAGATGTTCCCCCTCAAAATGGCCAATTGTTGGCGCCCTTCCCGCTCAATATTTGGGAAGAGGCCCGGGGCCTTTGCCTATAAATAGGACTAGCCACCCACAGGGTAGGGCATCGGAGAGAGGAGATCCACATCGAAGACACGGAGAGAGAGGCGACTGAACTCCCCCTAGCAGTTCATCGCACCAACCAAGAACAGACCCTTGCGAAGGCTGTTCTCCCCTTGTACTGTTCCTCATCAGCCCCAGAGGCAATCCACCACACCACAACTGGAGTAGGGTATTACACCTCAATGGTGGCCTGAACCAGTATAAATCTCGTGTCCCTTGTGTTGTTCTTCGTGTAGTTTTAGATCCTGGCGAGGCGGTGAGACATGGGTAGGCTGGGGGTGTGATCTCCGTGCGCACCCCAGTGTTCGAACCTCAAGGGTCTGCCGGAACCCGAAATCCGACATTTGGCGCGCCAGGTAGGGGTGTGTCAGAATCTGCCTTCCATCGCCTCGTGTTTCACCACCCGTCCCATCCATGTCAGACGCACGTCGCGCCCGCGCCGAGCGCCGGGCCGCTCTCGCCGCTCGCGTCGCCCAGACGGCCCCCGTCGGCGGGCGCCGCAGCCGTTCCCCGTCGCCTGCCGTCAACGCCGCCACCGGCCTGGCAGGGAACGAGCAGTAGGCGTTGTCCCTGCACCCTTCAATGCAGCGAGAAGGACGCACCGCCACCCCGTCGCTGACTCCGGCCGGCTCCTCGTCCCACGCCCGTCGCGCTCCTGCGGACGCGCACGCCGCGCTGCTCCTGACACGGGAGCTCCTGCACTACCGTCCCATCGACGACCTCTACGATGAGTGGCTCGCCTGCATCACCGAGCTCGTCAGCGCCGCTTGGGGTTCCCCTGCACCATCCCTCTCACTGCATCGCGCCCCGCCCTGCGCGGGCGACGAAGCTCCAGGGGCGCCTCAGCCGCCTCCCCCTCAAGAAGGCACCTTGGCCCCAAGGCGCGTGGCCCCTAGGCGGAACCCGCTTCGTCCAGTGCCAGCACAGCAAGAGAAGAGCTGCCAAGAGATCCCTCATCCCCAAGAAGCCACTCGTGTGCTCCCCGCGCCGGCCCGGCACGAACGCGCACCTGCTCCAGCGCATCAAGACCCCGCGCTGCACCTGGCTGCAGTGCACGGAGACCCGCAAGATCAAGCCCTCCGTCATAAAAGGGCTCCAGCAGCCACTGCAGGCTGTCGTGCCTTCTCCGCCGAGCTGCGCAGCGTGGCTTGGTCGGGCAAATTCAAGCCAGACCTGCCCCCATGCTACGATGGCACGGCTGACCCTGCTGAGTTCCTCCAGCTCTATGAGCTGGGCATCGAAGCCGCCAACAGGGACGAGAAGGTCATGGCGAACTGGTTCCCCATGGCGCTCAAGGACGGCGCCAGCACCTGGCTCCTGCACCTGGATCCTGGCACGATATCCTCCTGGGACGAGATGCGCACCCGGTTCATCGCCAACTTCCAAGGCACCCGCGACCGGCCCCCGGCCATGAGCGACTTGCGCTGCATCAAGCAGCAGCCGGGAGAGACCCTGCAGAAGTTTATCCAGCGCTTCAACAGCACACGCCTTAAGACCCCCAAGGTGTCTGAGGAGGCCATCATCTCGGCCTTCTCCGACGGCGTGTGTGACGTCAAGATGAAGGAGGAACTCGCGATCCATGAAGACCTGTGCACCTCCCTGGAACTGTTCAATCTGGCGACCAAGTGCACTAGGGCTGAGGAGGGGCGCCTTTCCCTCCTCGAGCTGCCAGCTGCTGACCCAGAAGAGAAGAAGCCCAAGGCTAAGGACGTGAAGCGCAAGGGGGCTGCCGTGCTTGCAGCAGAGCCAGACACCAAGCAAGGCAGGGATCAGCCTGAGTCATCCAAGGGCAGCTGGTACCGCGTGTACCACGACCTCCACACCCACAACACCAACGAATGCCAAGAGCTTAGGGCCGTGCAAGACGTGCATGCTAGCCGATGCCCCGAGCGCAGTGACAGGGGCTATGGCCGAGGAGGAGGAGGAAGAGGTGGAGGACGATGGGAAGACCGTGGCCCTCGCCAAGGGTGGCGTGACCGACCTCGCGAGGACCGCTGGCAGGACCAGCCTCGTGAGGGAGGTTGGAGGGACCCACCTCACGAGGGGGGTTGGAGGGATCAGCCTCGCGAGGATCGCCCACAAGGCAATGCGGGCCTCCCTCCTCTGCCACCACAACCAAGGAGGAATGAAGACCATCACCAGGACGAGGGGGCTGGAGGCTTCCAGGAGCCGTGCACAATCGCTTGCATCTTGGGCGGCGCACAAGCCCCGGCCTCTCAGTGCATCTTCAAGCAGTTTGCTCGCGAAGTGAATGCAGTCCTCCCCAAGCTTGAGGCCACACGCCCTCTCAGGTGGTCAGCGTGCGCTATCACGTTCAGCTCAGCGGATCAGCTCAAGTGCGCGGCCACAGCAGGAGTCCTCCCGATGCTTTGTTCCCCAATCATCAGCAATGTGCAAGTCACCAGGACCCTCATCGATGGCGGAGCAGGGCTCGATGTCCTATCCGTCGAGACGTTCAACAATCTCCAAGTGCCATACAATCAGCTGCAGCCAACCAAGCCTTTCTCAGGAGTCACTGATGGTTCCACGGTTTCGATAGGGCAAGTCCGCCTTCCTGTTACCTTCGGGAAGCGCGACAACTACCGCACTGAGCTCATTGACTTCAACGTCGCTCACATCCGCCTGCCGTACAATGCCATCCTTGGGTACCCAGCCCTGGCCAAGTTCATGGTTGTGACCTATCACGGCTACAATGTCCTCAAGATGCCAGGGAGCGGTGGAGTCATCACTGTGCCTTGTGAAGAGAGAGACGATGTGTGTTCTCTGGAACGTGCTTTCCAAGCCGCATTGATTGAAGACCCAGATCACATGAACGGGAGGCCTCCCGAGGCTGCTCCTAAGAAGAAGAAGACATCGCCTGGCCCGACCCCTCGGGAGGCAGGCCCCTCAGGGTCCGCGCCTGTTCAAGGGGCACCTCCTTCTGTCGCATAGGAAGGCGGGCCTGACGCCCTCCTCGAGAAGGGCTCGGGGGCTCTCTTCTGGAGGGCCATCGACTTTGCTAAGATCACGAGGGAGGCGCTCGGGCACCACTGGGAGGCGTGCTTCAACGCATGTTTCCCTCAGGAAGGAGCAAGGCAAGGAGGGCCAAACCCATAGGAATTCATTAGCAAGATCATTCAGGAGCTGCAGGAGTCAAGAGTCATGAGTGGCAGCCGCTGCTTGCCCGCCGTAGCTCCCCATCCACGCGAGGATGGTGGGTTGCGCGTCTGCATCGACATACCAGGACTCAACCGAGCCGCCTCTCAGGAGCGCCTCTGGCCCTCACGCGTGGGGCGTTGCGAAGGCCCACCCCACAGCTATGTTCGCATGCCTTAGGGCCTGCCGAACACGGTTGTTGTGTGTCAGTGCCTCATGAGGGGCATCTTGGAGGCTCAGGCGGTCAGGCATTCCGCAGTCCTAGCGGAGATGGATATGGTCCGCGAGGAGCCGCCAGCGCCTCCAGAGCTTCCTGAGGCCCCTGGGCCTGGGGGCTCGTGAAGATCGTCTCCTGCAGCACACGTCGTCCGCTACTTCAGCATCCCTCCATCTTCAGCATCATCAGGTGACATCCTTCGAGTTTCATTTTCAGCTGGGAGTGCCCCCTAGGGCTGCATCATTCCCAGGCCGCGTGGGTCCGTCCCTGCGGCATGTATCCCTTTAGTTCATGTTTTCAGCTTACTTTATCGGGGGCGCCCCTCGGGCTGCATCATCCCCAAAGTCGCTCGGGCCCGACCCAGCGGTGATCGTCTCTTTCTGCGTCTATCTAAATGGATTTGCTCCTTCATGGCTAACGTGCTTGACTTAATCGCCCGCTCGATTGACACCAGCTGATGGAGCTGCTCCCTCACGGCACGACACTTGCGCACGGGTCCATCCCTGCAACGTCGGCAAACCTGGACGGCTGAGCTCTGGCCATGGCAACCCCGCAGGGTGCCACCTCACCAAGCCTTCAGTGCCTCGTCACCTTCCTAGAGCAACCAGCAGCTGGCTGGCAATTGTGACGGAAAACCCTTGCTTTTCTCATGATGAACTCGCAGGATCGTTTTAAGGAGCAATGTCCGGTGAGGCCTCCGCGGCGTCTCCTTTGCTCTCGTCCACGCGAACCACTTGCACGTTAAAGGGGGGTACCTGAGCATCACGACTCATGGGCTCTTACTGGCTCTCCAGTCCTCACCCTCTGGCCTTGTCCACGGCATCGTGACCTGGCATACCAGCGACGGCTGAGCCCGCTTGAGGGCCGGGACCTGAGGACGTAGAGCACGAAGGGGAGCAAAGGCGAGAGGGAAGAGGCACATGGGAACCTCGCCAGGCAACTCCTCGGCTGTCAACGCGCGGGCCCGGTGCCACGCCAAGGAGTGGTTTCTGACCCCCGAGATAAGTCGTCCTCCGGAAACACTAGCTGTCACAGCACCAACCTCGCACCTAATGCAGTCCCGCTTTGGCGACGTCGCGCTCATTTCTCACCAAACGATGGCTGCTTGAGCACTAAAGGGGACCTCCTGAGCATCATGACTCAGGGGCTCTTACTGGACGCCGGGCCGCTCACCTCTTGGCCTTGACCACGGCATCGCGACCTGGCATACCAGCGACGGCTGAAGCCTGCCTTGGGACCGGGACTTGTCAGCGCAGAGCGTCAAGTCCTCACGAGGTTCGAAAGGAGGAACTAAGCTAATACGGGACGAGCATCCCTCACCACTTCATGATAAGGATCATATTAACAAATGGAACTACAAGCACCTTGCAAACCCCCGCGGGGTGTGTTCTTCGATTCCTCGCAGGGAACAAAAGGAGCAGATCCTAAGGAGTGCTAACTACGCGCGCCTCCGCAAGAGACACCATCATCAATAGTGGGCCGTCAGCCACCGGCGCCAACCCCATACAGATCAGTGGCGATGGCGGCCCGACGAGCCGGCCCTGCTCCGGGAGCGACGCAAGCTCGGGGGCTCGTAGCTATCGTCGCTCATCTCCAAGGTCGCGAGGAGCTCGGCGGAGTCACTGGATCCTCCGACACCTCCGCTACCTGAGGAGCTGCTGGGGAAGCGGTTGGCGAGCCTAGTCCTCGCTGCGGCAGGGCCCCGGTCGCCTTTCCCAGGGCAGCACTCCAGCCGGCGTCCCTCCGCGTCAAAAACCTTGAAGAACATCAGGGAGGCGCCATCGTACTTGAGGTGGATTGCGAGGGCGCCACCCTTCCTGCCGACCCGGGCGATTTCGCCCCAGCCACGAGTCAGGTAGACCCTGCCCGGAGCGACGACCTTGACCTTCGCTTCGGTCGCAGGGGCACTGCAGTCAGCATGCTGCAGCCAAAGCTCAATAGGCCCCCTCGGCGGGATCTCGAAGGCGAAGGAAGGAGGGAGGCGAATCCAGGACCGAGGAGGCATGGCGGCGTGAAGCACAAGCTCGCGAGAAGAGCCTTCGGCGTGAACTCCTGGAGGAACGACGCGTACCGCCGTGACCTGCCGGCGGCGACGGCGCCTCTGGCGATGCCGCTCAGCGCTAGCACCTTTAGGGCCCTCGATCCGGGCGTACAAGGGCAGGGGGAATCCCGGCGGCGGCCGCTCGAACCATGTCTTCGACACCTCCTGCCAAGCACCTCCTTCCCCGTGGAAAGAGACGAGCCATTTCTTCGGAGGAAGCGGGACAGGACTCGCTCGGGGGGCCTTCCCCTTCTCTTCGGCAGAAAATTGACGGATCGGTGCCATTGGCGAAGGGAGGAGCAAGGACGAAGAGGAAGATGAAGAGTAGCGGGAAGAGATGGATTGGAAGGGCTCGCACCGTTCCGTACATATAGCCGAGGGAGGCCAACCGACGGCCTCCACGATCACAGGTAATCATGACCCGTTTTTGCATGCAGGGACTTGTCAATTCGTGCGGTTACCAAGGCATCGTGGTGGAGCCAGGACGCCCACGTCCAATCGACCGCCACGCGGTGCCCAAGGCCGCAGGCTATTGGGGCCCGCGACGCTTCGCACTTGCATCTTCGCTTCTCTGCTAAGCCAAGTCCAAGCGCACCTTGGGCCCGGGGGCTACTGTCGACGTTCTGGGAACGGGGGTGCCCAGACTTGCCTGCCTGCGGCCTGTAGCGTGGCTCAAGGAGTGGCCCAGTACGTCCCATCTTCATCAACACATGCTCAAGACCCTCGCGAGGGGCCAAGCCTCACGGGGCGGACGACAGGAGGCTTCGTCGGTGTAACACCCCGAGACTGATGCTCGAGTTGCCTTCCATTTATTTTTAGTGGTTGTTGTGTGTTTATTATGTTTGTTGCATTATCATAATTGTGTTGCATATTTCATTCCTACATGTTGTTGTCATGTTCATGATGAATGTCATTGCCATATTTTGCTCTTTCATCATGTTCGTATTTTAGTATATTGCATTGTGCCGTCCTTGTTTGCTTGCCATGGTCGTCTCACTTGCTTTGTTCTATGTTTCATGATGTGATTTTGCCTATGTCATTTTGTTGCATTTGCATCATGATCATCCTTGTAGTGTGCACATTCATCGTGTGCACATTTGTTGTGTGCTTGTTATCTTTGTGAACTCTTTCTCCTCATCTTCTTTGTTGTTCCATCCTGCCCTTCCATCTAAACCATCATCAAGTGCAAACCATTTCACTTCTTCCTTCTTTCAAATTCCACCCTTTATTGCAAGCACAAATGTTCATTATTTCCCTATTAATCTTCAACCATGCCTACACCCTCTCTGCCAATTTTCAGCTCTTTTGGACTTGATTTGGTCGGAATCAAAATTGCCTCAAGTTTGAATTTAATTCAAACTTGCGATAATTTTATTTCTCTAAAAGTGGCCAAACCAATTATTTCAAATAGTTCATAATTCCAGCGTCTTGGGGATATTCTTATATCTCTCATACCCCCCCTCTTTTATCCCTGTGCTTTCCTGTTTATTTTCTGTCTGAGGAAAATGGAGAAAAAGGAAAAGGGCAGCAGCAGCTCAGCGCAGCAGAGAGTAGCCCAGCAACGCACAGCCCAGCAGACCCGCAGCCTAATTCCATCCCCTGGTAAATTCGCATGCGGTCACTGTTTACCCCTTCCCCGGACCCACCTGTCATTCTCTTTTCTCCCTCCTTTTCTTCCACCTCATGCACCCCTTCCCTCTCACAGTAACTCCAGCTTACCCGAGCACACACAGCCGCCGTGGCGAGGCCAGCACCATCCACACCTCCTGGCCTCCAATAAAACCCTCTCGCGGATCCCCCTAGGGTTTCTCCTTCCTCCTTTTTCCCCATTTCCGCCGCCGCCCAAGGGGATCTCCCCTGCCTTCCTCATCCTCCCTCGTGAGAGTCCAAGAGAGCACACAAGCACGTGCTCTTCGCCGGTGTGGTCTTCGTTAAGTCCAGCTGCAGCCAAGTTCACCCGGAGTACCCCGACATCGACTACTTCCTCTACGTCACGGATCAGACGCCATCTCACCTTCACGCTGTCATGCATGTCGTCCTCTTCCTCCCCTGCTTCCTCTGCTTCGTGGAAACGAGGACGCCGCCCTGATCAGCGCGTCTTCTCGCCGTCGAGCCCGATCAACTCCAGCAGCACCCCCACGGTGAAGATCTTCTCCTCCCCATCATTGTTCCCGTTGTTTTCCGTCGTCCTTGCTGCCATTTGGCGCCCAACCCGCACGCCTCGCTGCATGCCCGCCGTGGCCGTGGCCGAGCGCCTCGACCCGGGAGGCTGGCCTTTGTGTTTTGCTCTGCTTCGTCTTCTGCTTCACTTAAAGCCGAGCTGCTTCTTTAGCATCATCCACACATACCCATCAGCGCGTGCACCCATGTATGTTTCCGCAACCCCACCGGCGACCTGCAGCCACTGGTGTTGGCTCCCCGCGCCGGTCATGTCCACCGTGCGTTCGATCCATCTCTGATTCCGTTTTCAATTTCGTCAGATCAACACCAGCGCATTCATATCGAGCATAAGGCATCTCTTAGCAGAGTTCAATAGTAGCCCATCTGGTTAACAGCGCATGCACGTATCCAAGGGGTCTCGGGATCAAATCCCGTGCGCCCCCATTTTTCCCTTTTGCTACCTGTTCTGTTCGTGTTTCTTCAGTTCAGTTCTCGATTCAGTTCAGTTCAGTTCGAGAGGATATGCCATCTAGGGCCGAACCCCCACAGTGCACAAACACGTTTCAGCCCAGCTGGTCGTTGCACTGCGCTTCCACTCAGGCGACCAGGGATCGAATCCCCACGGCCGCACCTTTTGTTTTCACCAATTTTTGCTTCACCCAGATCAAGCTCTGCTCATGTTTCATGTTCTGTCAAGTCCATTCTTCAGCACAATCTAGTTAGTAGCGCATTGGTCATCTCAGCGCACAAACAGCACGAGGTCCTGGGATCGAATCCCAGGGAGCCTCAATTTTTTCCCCTGTGTCATTTTTTTCAATGAATCACACCCACCCACAGCTGCTTGGGCCAAATCCTCCTGGGCCACTGCCACTGTTTCAGTTTCGGCCCGATGTTATATTTTTTTTCCTAGTCTGTGATTTTTGTCATATCCAGTGCCTGCATATTTTCAGAACTGCCATTGTTTTGCTTTGCTCATATTTAAATATGCATGCATCCAAACTAAACAAACTATATATGTAAAATGCTTAGAATTTTATCTAGTTTCACAATATGCAACTTCATCCCTTTTAAAAATATTTAAAATTTCTGTTTGCATTAATTTGCATAAATCACATGCTAAAATGATTTATTTCATAACTAAAAAACCGTAGCTCGGTTTTAAATAAACTTTATATGTAAATGGGGTGGAAAAATGCCTAGATTAACATGGTGCACTTTATTTTCCTGTTTAACAACAATAAAATTGTGTTTAGGGCAGAACAGTACCAAATTCATAATTTGCATATGGGGATTTTCCGGAATTGTTGTTTGTTGTTCCGGCCTCATTTAAACTTGCCAAGATAGGTAGTTTAATTATGCTTCCCCTCTTGCCATGTTTAACAACATTTAATATTGTTTGGTAGCTTAATCGAGATTAAACTAAATATGTCAATGTGGGGTTTTGTCAATATGCAACTCGTTGCATATTGAGCTCCACTTAATTTGTAGTATTGTGTGTTGCAGTTTGCCATGCCATGCCTCATTAAACCGGACATGCATCATACTTGATTGTGCTTCATGCCATGTTTATGCTTGTGTTTACCATGTTGTTTCCTCCTTTCCGGTTTGCTTCTCTCGTTAGCTTCGGTTTCGTTCCGGAGTTGTGAGGATTCGTTCGACTACGTCCGTTCGTCTTCTTCATGGACTCGTTCTTCTTCCTTGCGGGATTTCAGGCAAGATGACCGCTACCCTGGATCTCACTACTATCATTGCTATGCTAGTTGCTTCGTTCTATCGCTATGCTGTGTTACCTATATTTTGCTCGTCAAGCCTCCCAAATTGCCATCAACCTCTAACCTTTGACACCCTTCCTAGCAAACCGTTGCTTGGCTATGTTACCGCTTTGCTCAGCCCCTCTTATAGCGTTGTTAGTTGCAGGTGAAGTTGAAGATTGCTCCATGGTGGACAGGATTTTGTTGGGATATCACAATATCTCTTATATTATTAATGCATCTATATATTTGGTAAAGGGTGGAAGGCTCGGCCTTATGCCTGGTGTTTTGTTCCACTCTTGCCGCCCTAGTTTCCGTCATACCGGTGTTATGTTCCCGGATTTTGCGTTCCTTACGCGGTCGGGTGATTTATGGGACCCCCTTGACAGTTCGCTTTGAATAAAACTCCTCCAGTAAGGCCCAACCTTGGTTTTACCATTTGCCTCACCACCACCTACATTTCCCTTGGGAGTAATTAACCCGAGGGTCATCTTTATTACAGCCCCCCCGGGCCAATGCTTGTCTAAGTGTTGGTCCAAACTAGAGCACCGTGCGGGGCCATCCCTTGGCAACTTGGGTTACGTCAGTTCCTGTATGTTTTGCTTATCCGGTGTTGTCCTGAGAACGATATATGTGCAGCTCCTATCGGGATTGTTGGCGCATCGGGCGGCTTTGCTGGTCTTGTTTTACCATCGTCGAAATGTCTTGTAAACCGGGATTCCGAGTCTGATCGGGTCTTCCTGGGAGAAGGTATATCCTTCGTTGATCGCGAGAGCTTATCATGGGCTAAGTTGGGACACCCCTGCAGGGTATAATCTTTTGAAAGCCGTGCCTGCGGTTATAGGAAGATGGGAATTTGTTAATGTCCGGTTGTAGATAACTTGACACCAGATCCGAATTAAAATGCATCAACCGTGTGTGTAGCCGTGATGGTCTCTTTTCGGCGGAGTCCGGGAAGTGAACACGGTTTTGGGTTATGTTTGACGTAAGTAGGTGTTCAGGATCACCTCTTGATCATTGCTAGCTTCATGGCCGTTCCGCTTGCTCTCTTGTCGCTCTTATTTGCGTATGTTAGCCACCATATCATGCTTAGTCGCTGCTGCAACCTCACCACTTTACCCCTTCCTTTCCCATTAAGCTTTGCTAGTCTTGATACCCATGGTAATGGGATTGCTGAGTCCTCGTGGCTCATAGATTACTACAACAACAGTTGCAGGTACAGGTTATGCGATGATCATGACGCGAGAGCGATGCTTGCTTGCGTTGAGTTTCTTCTTCTGCTTCTTCTTCGATCAGGGGATAGGTTCCAGGTCGGCAGCCTGGGCTAGCAGGGTGGATGTCGTTTGAGTTTCTGTTTGTGTTCCATTCGTAGTCGGATGATGCTCTTATGTATTGTGATGATGTATTCGTGTGGCATTGTATGCCTTATGTATGTATCCCCATCTATTATGTAATGTTGATGTAATGATATCCACCTTGCAAAAGCGTTTCAATATGCGGGTCTATCCTTGGTGGGACCTTCGAGTTCCTTTTGGATAGGGTCGCATATTGGGCGTGACACTCGGGCACGGCCTCGTCAGGCTGGCTCGCGAGGAGGCAGAGAGATCAAGGCGGGGTACCTCACGAGGTGCCCGTGACGCAAGCCATGACGACCGAGGCCCGGCGGGGGCCAAGCGGGCGCCGGCCTGTGCAGAGTCCTTGTTTCCCCTTTGGTACAAAGGGGGCAAGCGCAGGCAAGGGTATCAAGCAAAGGCAACCATTTCGGTGCAACAAGACCAAGACCAGCAGGACGGCAGAGCGGAGGTCATCGTGGAGCCCAAGCCAGCGTCATCGTCAGGGTCTTTGGCAGGCGAGGACCAACTTTAGTCACGATAAGTGTACTAGATGTTCCCCTTCAAAATGGCCAATTGTTGGCGCCCTTCCCGCTCAATATTTGGGAAGAGGCCCGGGGCCTTTGCCTATAAATAGGACTAGCCACCCACAGGGTAAGGCATCGGAGAGAGGAGATCCACATCGAAGACACAAAGAGAGAGGCGACTGAACTCCCCCTAGTAGTTCATCGCACCAACCAAGAACAGACCCTCGCGAGGCTGTTCTCCCCTTGTACTGTTCCTCATCAGCCCCAGAGGCAATCCACCACACCACAACTGGAGTAGGGTATTACACCATAATGGTGGCCTGAACCAGTATAAATCTTGTGTCCCTTGTGTTGTTCTTCGTGTAGTTTTAGATCCTGGCGAGGCGGTGAGACATGGGTAGGCTGGGGGTGTGATCTCCACGCGCACCCTAGTGTTCGAACCTCAAGGGTCTGCCGGAACCCGAAATCCGACATTTACCTTGCTAATTCATAGCAGGAACTGCGAAAATCTGTGAGGGAGGTCCACAGCCCGCCTCCACAGCCAGAGGACCCCAACCGGGCTCTCGACCCCGGACTTGAAGAATATCCGGACATATTTGTGGAGCTCGTCGACAGGATGTTTTACCAGGCAAGCTGTGATGGTGCCTTGGTGGCCATCATAGCCGAGTATCCTCGCCTACTCCCTGCATCATATGTAAGTAAAATCGAAGTCCTAACTTCCAAGAAGGATCCCTTCTTTACGCCTTACCCACCGCACACGTATTGCTCTTTATAGGGAAGGCCATCGGAGCGTCGTGCCGAACCCGCGGCGACTAACCAACAAGGGGCGCCCAAGCCAGGTAGGCTTAAAAGGAAGGCGGTCAGGACCGAGACACCGTCGCAGAGGTATGATTTAAAACCTGCTCCGTGATTATCGTCTTTAAAATATAACAATGTCCATTGTCCCCTGGCAGAAAAAGCACCCGCCGGACCGTGTCCGGAGATCCTGCTGGCCACGCCTCCACCAGCCGGACTCCAAAACCGGACTCAAGGGCGGAGGCTAACGTGGGGACAACGCCGGACGGTCCTCCTACAAAGGATGCGGATAGAATATCCGCTACAAATTCCGAAGTGGAGAGCGCTATGAATCACAGGCGTCGATGGGCCGTACTTCGCGACCCTAATTTCTCCGAAGAGGCGTTCAATGCCTTCAACTCGAGAGACGCATACATCTGAGCTACTCAAGGTGCGCTTGCTAGAGCCACAGACCAGTATTTAAAGGATATACGGGTAAGAAAAATCTGATAATTATGTATATCAGTAGCCCCTGAGACTTGAAACAGTTGGCACAACTGATTTAAGGATCATTGTATGCATAGGTTCTTACAGAGAAGAATACCCATTTTTCTCAAGAGCTGGAGGAGTGCAAAGCCGAGCTACGGGCCGCAGTTTTCGGAATGGAGGAATCCAAGAAGTCCTCATCTGGTAATACTTGTCTCGATCAAAAAGAATGTAATTATGTGTACCAGTTAGTATTTGACATGCTCGCAAATCTAACAATAGATTTTGCAGACAATCCCAGAGTGGATCCGGAGATCGTACAAGAGGATGAGCAACATGCTCAACGACAACTAGAGGCTGGCGAGCGCGTGCTTACACGGGTTTGGCGAGAGAAAAACGATCTCCAAGATGCCAATACCCGGTTGGGCGTTGAATTGGAAGATGTTCGGGCCCAGCTTGCTGACTCTGTGAAGGAGAACAAGAGGCTTCGACGCGGCATTTTTAGTATGTGCCCAAATGAACCTTTATACAGTTCGGCGAAGAAATGGGCTAATAGAGTTATGTCTATAGGTATGCTGACAGGTCGTCTCAAAGAGGAGATGCCCGGATCCGCAGGCGATCTTCTGCAAGAGCTTTCACAACTGCACGAACAAGTTCGGCAGGTGATGCAGAGTATTGCCCAGGCCTTGTGGCCATCCGCCTCCCTGCCAGGAGGCATGGGGGAGCTTTTAGAGATGCTCAAGGGAGCTCGGCGGCGCTTCCGATTATGGAAGATATCGGCCTGCCGACAAGGTGCGAGGGGAGCCTGGGCCATGGTGAAAACGAGGTACACCAAGGTTGATCCGAATCACATGGCCTAGGTCGGACCTGTAGGGTCAGATGAGAAAGAGATTCCCGTTAGTCTGGTATATGACCAGGTAGGATTAGCCGCAAAGTATTCCCAACAAGATTGTAGGCTAGACAACCTGTTGGATGGTATAGAAGAAGAATTTAGCCAGTCTAAGTGACTGTGTACTTCAATTGACATATTTTGTCCCTAGCCAGATTGTAAATCATTTGTCATGGTGGACCTTTTCGCTTCAACCTCCGGACCCGACAGTCCGGAGTGTATCTGAATACCCGCTCAGTTATGTAAACCGGGGTAGGCGTGGAAACCAGGCGTAGGGGTCATAAGTGCTTGAACAGACAAGTACCCAACTAGCTATGTTATATTACATGGATAGTAAGAAACATCTTCCAGAGAGAATAGTTCCGTTAACGGTTCCTTTCCCTGGGTACGCATGCATTAATGTGCATGTCAGAACTGCGAACGGAGACGCAGGATATGAAACATCTGGGGGGTTTGTATTGTAACAAGTAGGAAACATATTTTGTTCACCGACCGAATATTCCCTTAAGAACGCTAGCTTTCGGCTTCACCCAGTCTGAGGTACACATCCAATGGACCCGGCAGTAACAATCTTAGAGGTGAAGGAAATATGCCCTAGAGGAAATAATAAAGTTATTATTTATTTCCTTATTTCATGATAAATGTTTATTATTCATGCTAGAATTGTATTAACCGGAAACATAATACATGTGTGAATACATAGACAAACATAGTGTCACTAGTATGCCTCTACTTGACTAGCTCGTGAATCAAAGATGGTTAAGTTTCCTAGCCATGGACAAAAGAGTTTTCATTTGATTAACGGGATCACATCATTAGGAGAATGATGTGATTGACATGACCCATTCCGTTAGCCTAGCACTTGATCATTTAGTATGTTGCTATTCCTTTCTTCATGACTTATACATGTTCCTGTAACTATGATATTATGCAACTCCCGTTTACCGGAGGAACACGTTGGGTGCTACCAAACATCACAACGTAACTGGGTGATTATAAAGGAGTACTACATGTGTCTCCGAAGGTACATGTTGGGTTGACGTATTTCGAGATTAGGTTTTGTCACTCCGATTGTCGGAGAGGTATCTCTGGGCCCTCTCGGTAATACACATCACTTAAGCCTTGCAAGCATTGTAACTAAAGAGTTAGTTACGGGATGATGTATTACGTAACGAGTAAAGAGACTTGCCGGTAACGAGATTGAACTAGGTATTGGATACCGACGATCGAATCTCGGGCAAGTAACATACCGATGACAAAGGGAACAAAGTATGTTGTTATGCGGTTTGACCGATAAAGATCTTCGTAGAATATGTAGGAGCCAATATGGGCATCCAGGTTCTGCTATTGGTTATTGACCAAGAATAGTTCTAGGTTATGTCTACATAGTTCTCGAACCCGTAGGGTCCGCACGCTTAAGGTTTCAATGACAGTTATATTATGAGTTTATGAGTTTTGATGTACCGAAGGAGTTCGGAGTCCCGGATGAGATCGGGGACATGACGAGGAGTCTCGAAATGGTCGAGACGTAAAGATCGATATATTGGACGACTATATTCGGAGTTCGGAAAGGTTCCGAGTGATTCGGGTATTTTTCGGAGTACCGGAGAGTTACGGGAATTCGCCGGGGAGTATATGGGCCTTATTGGGCCATACGGGAATTGAGGAGAGAGGCCGAAAGGAAGGAGGCGCGCAGCCCCCCTCTGGTCCGAATTGGACAATGGGTGCAGCCCCTCTTTCCTTCCTCCTCTCCCCCTCTTTCCCCCTTCTCCTACTCCAACAAGCAAGGAGGGAGTCCTACTCCCGGTGGGAGTAGGACTCCCCTTGGCGCGCCTCTCCTAGGCTGGCCGCCCCCTCCCCCCTTGCTCCTTTATATACGGGGGCAGGGGGGCACCTCTAGGCACAACAACACAAGTTGATCTACGGATCGTTCCTTAGCCGTGTGCGGTGCCCCCTCCACCATATTCCACCTCGGTCATATCGTCGCGGAGTTTAGGCGAAGCCCTGCGCTGGTAGAGCATCATCATCGTCACCATGCCGTCGTGCTGACGGAACTCATCCCCGAAGCTTTGCTGGATCGGAGCCCGGGGGTTGTCATCGAGCTGAACGTGTGCTGAACTCGGAGGTGCCGTACGTTCGGTATTTGGATCGGTCGGATCGTGAAGACGTACGACTACATCAACCGCGTTGTCATAACGCTTCCGCTTACGGTCTACGAGGGTACGTGGATAATACTCTCCCCTCTCGTTGCTATGCATCACCATGATCTTGCATGTGCGTAGGAAATTTTTTGAAATTACTACGTTCCCCAACAGTGGTATCAGAGCCTAGGTTTTATGCGTTGATGTTATATGCACAAGTAGAACACAAGTGAGTTGTGGGCGATACAAGTTATACTGCTTACCAGCATGTCATACTTTGGTTCGGCGGTATTCTGAGATGAAGCGGCCCGGACCGACATTACGCGTACGCTTACGCGAGACTGGTTTCACCGTTACGAGCACTCGTGCTTAAAGGTGGCTGGCGGGTGTCTGTCTCTCTCACTTTAGCTGAATCGAGTGTGGCTACGCCCGGTCCTTGCGAAGGTTAAAACAGCACTAACTTGACGAACTATCGTTGTGGTTTTGATACGTAGGTAAGAACAGTTCTTGCTAAGCCCGTAGCAGCCACGTAAAATTTGCAACAACAAAGTAGAGGACGTCTAACTTGTTTTAGCAGGGCATGTTGTGATGTGATATGGTCAAGACGTGATGCTATATTTTATTGTATGAGATGATCATGTTTTGTAACCGAAGTTATCGGCAACTGGCAGGAGCCATATGGTTGTCGCTTTATTGTATGAAATGCAAACGCCCTGTAATTGCTTTACTTTATCACTAAGCGGTAGCGATAGTCGTAGAAGCAATAGATGGCGTAACGACAACGATGCTACGAAGTGTCGCGCCGGTGACGATGGTGATCACGACGGTGCTTCGAAGATGGAGATCACAAGCATAAGATGATGATGGCCATATCATATCACTTATATTGATTGCATGTAATGTTTATCCTTTATGCATCTTATCTTGCTTTGATTGACGGTAGCATTTTAAGATGATCTCTCACTAATTATCAAGAAGTGTTCTCCCTGAGTATGCACCATTATGAAAGTTCTTCGTGCTGAGACACCACGTGATGATCGGGTGTGATAGGCTCTACGTTCAAATACAACGGGTGCAAAACAGTTGCACACGCGGAATACTCGGGTTAAATTTGACGAGCCTGGCATATACAGATATGGCCTCGGAACACGGAGACCGAAAGGTCGAGCGTGAATCATATAGTAGATATGATCAACATAATGATGTTCACCATTGAAACTACTCCATCTCACGTGATGATCGGACATGGTTTAGTTGATTTGGATCACGTGATCACTTAGATGACTAGAGAGATGTCTGTCTAAGTGGGAGTTCTTAAGTAATATGATTAATTGAACTTAAATTTATCATGAACTTAGTCCTGGTAGTATTTTGCAAATTATGTTGTAGATCAATAGCTTGCGTTATTGCTTTCATATGTTTATTTCGATATGTTCCTAGAGAAAATTGTGTTGAAAGATGTTAGTAGCAATGATGTGGATTGGATCCGTGATCTAAGGTTTATCCTCATTGCTGCACAGAAGAATTATGTCCTTAATGCATCGCTAGGTGACAGACCTATTGCAGGAGCAGATGCAGACGTTATGAACGTTTGGCTAGCTCAATATGATGACTACTTGATAGTTTAGTGCACCATGCTTAACGGCTTAGAATCGGGACTTCAAAGACGTTTTGAATGTCATGGACCATATGAGATGTTCCAAGAGTTGAAGTTAATATTTCCAGCAAATACCCGAGTTGAGAGATATGAAGTCTCCAACAAGTTCTATAGCTAAAAGATGGAGGAGAATCGCTCAACTAGTGAGCATGTGCTTAGATTGTCTGGGTACTTCAATCGCTTGAATCAAGTGGGAGTTAATCTTCCAGATAAGATAGTGATTGACAGAATTCTCTAGTCACCATCACCAAGTTAGTAGAACTTTGTGATGAACTATAGTATGCAAGGGATGACAAAAACGATTCCCGAGCGCTTCGTGATGTTGAAATCAACGAAGTTAGAAATCAAGAAAGAGCATCAAGTGTTGATGCTTGACAAGATTACTAGTGTCAAGAAAAAGGGCAAATGGAAAGAAAGGGGAACTTCAAGAAGAACGGCAAGCAAGTTGCTGCTCAAGTGAAGAAGCCCAAATCTGGTCCTAAGCCTGAGACTAAGTGCTTCTACTGCAAAGGGACTGGTCACTGGAAGCGGAACTACCCCAAGTGATTGGTGGATAAGAAGGATGGCAAAGTGAACATAAGTATATTTGATATTGATGTGTACTTTACTAGTGTTTATAGCAACCCCTCAGTATTTGATACTAGTTCAGTTGCTAAGATTAGTAACTCGAAACGGGATTGCAGAATAAACAGAGACTAGTTAAAGGGTGAAGCGACGATGTATGTTGGAAGTGGTTCCAAGATTGATATGATCATCATCGCACACTCCCTATACTTTCGGGATTAGTATTGAACCTAAATAAGTGTTATTTGGTGTTTGCGTTGAGCATGAATATGATTTGATCATGTTTATTGCAATACGGTTATTCATTTAAGTTAGAGAATAATTGTTGTTCTGTTTACATGAATAGAACCTTCTATGGTCATACACACCAACAAAAATGGTTTGTTGGATCTCGATCGTAGTAATACACATATTCATAATATTGAAGCCAAAAAGATGCAAAGTTAATAATGATAGTGCAACTTATTTGTGGCACTGCCGTTTGGGTCATATCAGTGTAAAGCGCATGAAGAAACTCCATAAAGATGGATTTTCGGAATCACTTGGTTATGAATCATTTGATGCTTGCGAACCATGCCTATTGGGCAAGATGACTAAAAATTCCGTTCTCCGGAACAATGGAACGAGCTACTGACTTATTGGAAATAATACATACCGATGTATGCGATCCAATGAGTGTTGATGCTCGTGGCAAGTATCGTTATTTTCTGACCTTCACAAGATGATTTGAGCAGATATGGGTATATCTACTTGATGAAACATAAGTCTGAAATAGTTGAAAGGTTCAAAGAATTTTAGAGTGAAGTGGAAGAATCATCATAACAAGAAAATAAAGTTTCTGCGATCTGATCGCGGAGACGAATATTTGAGTTACGAGTTTGGTCTTCAATTAAAACAATGTGGAATAGTTTCACAAACTCATGCCACCTGGAACACCACAACTTAATGGTGTGTCCGAACGTCATAACAGTACTTTATTGGATATAGTGCAATCTATGATGTCTCTTATCGGTTTTACCACAATCGTTTTGGGGTTGTGCATTAGAGACAGCTGCATTCACGTTAAAAGGGCACCATCTAAATTCGTTGATACGACAGCATATGAACTGTGGTTTGGCAAGAAACCAAAGTTGTCGTTTCTTAAAGTTTGGGGCTGCGATGCTTATGTGAAGAAACTTCAACCAGATAAGCTCAAACCCAAATCGGAGAAGTGCGTCTTCATAGAATACCCAAAGGAAACTATTGGGTACACCTTCTATCACAGATCCGAAGGCAAGTTATTCGTTGCTAAGATGGATCCTTTCTAGAAAAGGAGTTTCTCTCGAAAGAAGTGAGTGGGAGGAAAGTAGAACTTGATGAGGTAATTGTACCTTCTCCCTTATTGGAAAGTAGTTCATCACAAATCAGTTCCAGTGACTACTACACCAATTAGTGAGGAAGTTAATGATGATGATCATGAAACTTCAGATTAAGTTACTACAGAATCTCGTAGGTCTTACAGAGTAAGATCCGCACCAGAGTGGTACGGAAATCCTGTTCTGGAAGTTATGTTACTAGACCATGACGAACCTACGAACTATGAAGAAGCGATGGTGAGCCCAGATTCCGCAACATGGCTTGAGGCCATGAGATCCGAGATAAGATCCATGTATGAAAACAAAGTATGGACTTTGATTGACTTGCCCAATGATCGGCGAGACATTGAAATTAAATGGATCTTCAAGAGGAAGACGGACGCTGATAGTGTTACTATCTACAAAGCTAGAATTGTCGCAAAAAGGTTTTCGACAAGTTCAAGGTGTTGACTATGATGAGAGTTTTTCACTCGTATCTATGCTTAAGTCTATCTGAATCATGTTAGCAATTGCCACATTTTATGAAATCTGGCAAATGGATAAACAAAACTGCATTCCTTAATGGTTTTCTTAAAGAAGAGTTGTATATGATGCAACCAGAAGGTTTTGTCAATCCTAAAGGTGCTAACAAATTGTGCAAGCTCCAGCGATCCATCTATGGACTGGTGCAAGCATCTCGGAGTTGGAATATATGCTTTGATGAGTTGATCAAAGCATACGGTTTTATACAGACTTTTGAAGAAGCCTGTATTTACAAGAAAGTGAGTGGGAGCTCTGTAGCATTTCTAATATTATATGTGGATGACATATTGTTAATTGGAAATGATATGGAAATTCTGGATAGCATGAAAGGATACTTGAATAAGAGTTTTTCAAAGCAAGACCTTGGTGAAGCTGCTTACACATTGAGCATCAAAGATCTATATAGATAGATCAAGACGCTTGATAAGATTTTTCAATGAGTACATACCTTGATAAATTTTTGAAATAGTTCAAAATGGAACAGTCAAAGAAAGGAGTTCTTTCCTGTGTTACAAGGTGTGAAGTTGAGTAAGACTCAAGACCCGACCATTGCAGAAAATAGAAAGAGAATGAAAAGTCATTCCCTATGCCTCAGTCATAGGTTCTATAAAGTATGCTATGCTGTGAACAGACCTATTGTATACCTTGCTCTGTGTGTGGCAAAGGAATACAATTTTGATCTAATAAGTAGATCACTGGTCATGGGTCAAGAATATCCTTAGTGAGGACTAAGGAGATGTTTCTCGATTATGGAGGTGATAAAAGAGCCCATCGTAAAAGTTACAACGATGCAAGCTTTTACACCAATCCAGATGACTCTAAGTCTCAATCTGGATACATATTAAAAGTGGGAGCAATTAGCTAGAGTAGCTCCGTGCAGAGCATTGTGGACATAGAATATTTGCGGAATACATACGGCTCTGAATATGACAGACCCGTTGACTAAGCTTCTCTCACGAGCAAAACATGATCATATCTTAGTACTCTTTTGGGTGTTAATCACATAGCGATGTGAACTAGATTATTGACTCTAGTAAACCCTTTGGGTGTTGATCACATGATGATGTGAACTATGGGTATTAATCACATGCAGATGTGAATATTGATGTTAATCACATGGTGATGTGATCTAGATTATTGACTCTAGTGCAAGTGGGAGACTGAAGGAAATATGCCCTAGAGGCAATAATAAAGTTATTATTTATTTCCTTATTTCATGATAAATGTTTATTATTCATGCTAGAATTGTATTAACCGGAAACGTAATACATGTGTGAATACATAGACAAACATAGTGTCACTAGTATGCCTCTACTTGACTAGCTCGTGAATCAAAGATGGTTAAGTTTCCTAGCGATGGACAAAAGAGTTGTCATTTGATTAATGGGATCACATCATTAGGAGAATGATGTGATTGACATGACCCATTTTGTTAGCCTAGCACTTGATCGTTTAGTATGTTGCTATTGCTTTCTTCATGACTTATACATGTTCCTGTAACTATGAGATTATGCAACTCCCGTTTACCGGAGGAACACTTTGGGTGCTACCAAACGTCACAACGTAACTGGGTGATTATAAAGGAGTACTACAGGTGTCTCCGAAGGTACATGTTGGGTTGACGTATTTCGAGATTAGGTTTTGTCACTCCGATTGTCGGAGAGGTATCTCTGGGCCCTCTCCGTAATACACATCACTTAAGCCTTGCAAGCATTGTAACTAAAGAGTTAGTTAGGGGATGATGTATTACGTAACGAGTAAAGAGACTTGACGGTAACGAGATTGAACTAGGTATTGGATACCGACGATCGAATCTCGGGCAAGTAACATACCGATGACAAAGGGAACAAAGTATGTTGTTATGCGGTTTGACCGATAAAGATCTTCGTAGAATATGTAGGAGCCAATATGGGCATCCAGGTTCCGCTATTGGTTATTGACCAAGAATAGTTCTAGGTCATGTCTACATAGTTCTCGAACCCATAGGGTCCGCACGCTTAAGGTTTCGATGACAGTTATATTATGAGTTTATGAGTTTTGATGTACCGAAGGAGTTCGGAGTCCCGGATGAGATCGGGGACATGACGAGGAGTCTCGAAATGGTCGAGATGTAAAGATCGATATATTGGACGACTATATTCGGAGTTCGGAAAGGTTCCGAGTGATTCGGGTATTTTTCGGAGTACCGGAGAGTTACGGGAATTCGCCGGGGAGTATATGAGCCTTATTGGGCCATACGGGAATTGAGGAGAGAGGCCGAAGGGAAGGAGGCGCGCAGCCCCCCTCTGGTCCGAATTGGACAAGGGGTGCAGCCCCTCTTTCCTTCCTCCTCTCCCCCTCTTTCCCCCTTCTCCTACTCCAACAAGGAAGGAGGGAGTCCTACTCCCGGTGGGAGTAGGACTCCCCTTGGCGCGCCTCTCCTAGGCTGGCCGCCCCCTCCCCCCTTGCTCCTTTATATACGGGGGCAGGGGGGCACCTCTAGGCACAACAACACAAGTTGATCTACGGATCGTTCCTTAGCCGTGTGCGGTGCCCCCCTCCACCATATTCCACCTCGGTCATATCGTCGCGGAGTTTAGGCGAAGCCCTGCGCTGGTAGAGCATCATCATCGTCACCATGCCGTCGTGCTGACGGAACTCATCCCTGAAGCTTTGCTGGATCGGAGCCCGGGGGTTGTCATCGAGCTGAACGTGTGCTGAACTCGGAGGTGCCGTACGTTCGGTACTTGGATCGGTCGGATCGTGAAGACGTACGACTACATCAACCGCGTTGTCATAACGCTTCCGCTTACGGTCTACGAGGGTACGTGGATAATACTCTCCCCTCTCGTTGCTATGCATCACCATGATCTTGCATGTGCGTAGGAAATTTTTTGAAATTACTACGTTCCCCAACAAGAGGTGCTCCCCTTATGCCCTAGCCAAACTAACGGGAACGTAGGGCATAAACACAGGAGCCAGGCAACCTAGCTTGGCCAAAACTTAAGTCATATCGATGCATATAATAGCGAAGAAAAGGTACATATGGAAAAGTGACACATATGTAGTGGGCATGAAGCCCGGAAGATAATTGTATTAAGCTTCTGTATAAGAAACCCCCAGGTACGCGTGTCAAGATTGTGTAGTCGAGTCACACTTGCAGCTTTTTAGGGCCATAAAAAAAGAAAGAAAGAAAGAAAGAGGATATAATTTAAAAAGGGCGGAGGTAAGGAGACGAACACAGAGTTCGGCGCTAGGCGTAGAATCTTCGGAGTCTGGCCGGGTTCCATGGGTTCGGCTCGAGTCGATTATCTGATGCATCACGCACGTGGTACGCTCCTCCGGTGAGAACTTTATCAATGATGAAGGGACCCTCCCACTTGGGCTTGAGCTTGTCCTTTTTCTTCTCCGGTAGGCGTAGAATGAGTTCGCCAACGTTATAAGTTTTGGCCCGTACTTCTCTGGTTTGATACCTTCGAGCCTGTTGCTGATAGAATGCGGAACGGGCTTTTGCGACATCGCGCTCCTCCTCCAGGGCATCTAGACTGTCCTGTCGATCAAGCTCAGCTTCTCTCTCTTCATACATGCGCACTCGTGGTGAGTCATGAATGATATCGCAGGGCAATACCGCCTCTGCACCGTACACCATGAAGAATGGTCTGTATCCGGTAGTGCAATTCGGTGTGGTTCGCAGTCCCCATATTACGGAGTCGAGCTCCTCGACCCAGTGCGTATCTGATTCCTTCAAGGACCGCACTAGTCTGGGTTTGATGCCGCTCATAATAAGACCATTTGCTCGTTCGACTTGACCGTTTTTTGGGGGTGATAGACGGAGGCGTAATCGAGCTTAATGCCCATGTTGCCGCACCAAGTTTTCACCTCGTCGGCTGTGAAGTTGGAGCCATTATCGGTGATGATGTTGTGGGGGACACCATAACGGTGTACAATATATGAAGTCTATCACTGGTCCGGATTCAGCCGTTTTAACTAGTTTGTCCTCTATCCATTTGGTGAATTTATCTACCATGACCAATAGGTATTTTTTCTTATGGCTTCCTCCTTTATGGGGTCCGACCATATCGAGCCCCCAGACCACAAAGGGCCAAATTATGGGGATTGTTTGGAGAGCGGTAGGTGGCATATGACTTTGATTTGCAAAAGCCTGGCAATCGACGCAATGTTGGACGAGGTCCTGTGCGTCTGCTCGGCCTGCCGGCCAGTAGAAACCTGTGCGGAAGGCCTTGCTTACAAGGGCCCGAGCTGCAGCGTGGTGGCCGCCGAGTCCAGCATGAATTTCAGCCAAAAGCTGTCGCCCTTCCTCTTCGGAGATGCACCTTTGGAGTACTCCGGTAGCGCTTTTCTTATAAAGCTCTCCCTCGTGGACCTTGTAGGCTTTAGAGCGCCGCACAATGCAACGTGCCTCGCTTTGGTCCTTGGGGAGTTCTTGCCTATTTAGGTAGGCTAAGAAGGGTTCTGTCCACGGGGCGATGACAGCCATGATCACGTGGGCCTAAGGTGTTATTTAGGTGGTGGAGCCTCTGATTATGTCAGTGTGTTCGGGATCTGGGGCTGTGGTCGGATCCGGACTAGTATTGTCGGTCTCCCCTTGCCACACCACAGATGGCTTGAACAGCCTTTCCAAGAATATATTAGGTGGGATGGGGTCATGCTTAGCGCCGATGCGGGTGAGGATGTCTGCCGCTTGATTGTTTTCTCGGACCACATGATGGAATTCCAGGCCCTCGAACCGAGCTGACATCTTGAGGACGGCGTTGCGGTAAGCTGCCATTTTCGGGTCCTTGGCGTCAAAGTCTCCATTTATTTGAGATATTGCGAGGTTCGAATCCCCATGCACTTCTAGGCGTTGAATGCCCATGGAGACCGCCATCCGAAGACCATGCAACAGAGCCTCGTTTTCGACTGCATTGTTGGAGTCTGTGTATAATATTTGGAGTACATATTGGATTGTATCTCTAGTGGGGGATGTTAGGACAACGCCCGCTCCCAGACCAGCCAGCATCTTAGAGCCGTCAAAGTGCATGATCCAATTGGAGTACGCGTCATACTCTTTAGGGAGTTCGGCTTCTGTCCACTCGGTGACAAAGTCAGCTAGTACTTGTGACTTAATGGCTTGCCGTGGTTTGTATATGATGTCGAACGGGAGGAGCTCGATAGCCCACTTAGCAATCCGGCATGTGGCATCGTGGTTATTTATTATATCGTTGAGTGGTACTTCAGAGGCCACCGTGATTGAACACTCTTGAAAGTAGTGTCGTAGTTTCCGGGATGCCATGAAGACCATGTATGCTATCTTTTGATAATGTTGGTACCATCACTTGCATGGTGTGAGGACAGTGGATACGAAGTATACCGGCTTTTGAAGCGGGAACTTATGTCCGTCCTCCACTCGTTTGACGACGAGCACTGCGCTTACAACTTGGTGTGTTGCAGCTATATATAACAGCATGGGTTCATCGATGTTTGGTGCAGCCAGGATTGGATTGCTAGCCAAGAGGGCCTTTATTTCTTCCATTTCGGCCGTAGCCGCATCCGTCCACTCGAAGTGTTTGGTGCGTCGAAGAAGGCGATAGAGAGGTAGTGCCTTTTCTCCCAATCGGGAGATAAAGCGGCTTAAGGTAGCCACGCATCCAATTAATTTCTGGATTTGCTTGAGGTTTGTTGGGGTAGCCAACTGTGACAAAGCTCGGATTTTAGCCGGATTTGCTTCAATTCCTCTATTGGAGACGATGAAACTCAGGAGCTTTCCGGCAGGAACGCCAAAAACGCATTTTTCCGGATTGAGCTTGATGTCATATGTTCGGAGATTGTCGAACATAAGCCTCAGATCGTCTATTAAAGATCCGACGTGTCTGGTTTTGATGACCACGTCGTCTACGTATGCCTCAACTGTTTTGCCGACTTGTTTTTCCAGGCATGTCTGAATCATGCGTTGATAGGTTGCACTGGCATTTTTTAGTACGGAAGGCATGGTGTTAAAACAGAAGGGGCCGTATGGAGTGATGAATGCCGTTGCGGCTTGATCGGACTCCGCCATCTTGATTTGATGGTATCCAGAGTATGCGTCGAGGAAACGCAATGAGTCGTGTCCTGCGGTAGCGTCGATGATTTGATCGATGCAAGGGAGAGGGAAGGGATCCTTGGGGCAAGCCTTATTGAGGTCCTTGAAATCGACACATAGGCGCTAGGAGTTGTCCTTCTTTGGTACCATCACCAGGTTTGCTAGCCAGTCCGGGTGTTTTATTTCTCTGATGAATCCAGCTTCGAGTAACTTGGCTAGCTCCTCTCCCATGGCTTGCCGTTTAGGTTTTGAAAAGCGTCGAAGAGTCTGCTTGACCGGCTTGTATCCCTTCAGTATGTTTAGGTTATGCTCGGCCAGCCTGCGTGGGATACCTGGCATGTCTGAAGGGTGCCAGGCGAAGATGTCCCAATTCTCGCACAAGAACGTCCGCAGTGCGACGTCTATTGTGGGGTTCAGTTGTGCCCCGATGGATGTTATTTTTGTAGAGTCTGTTGGGTGGACTTGGAATTTGACTATTTCGTCTGCTGGTTTAAAAGAGGTGGACTTGGATCATTTGTCGAGTATCACATCGTCCCTGTCCACTGTGGAGCGCAGCGCAGTTAGTTCTTCGGCCGCGAGGGCTTCAGATAATGCCTCAAGGGCCAGGGCGGCGGTTTTGTTTTCGGCGCGTAGTGCCATGTCCGGATCACTGGCTAGAGTGATGATTCCATTGGGGCCGGGCATCTTGAGCTTCATGTACCCATAATGGAGTATAGCTTGAAAGCTCGTGAATGCATCCCGTCCTAAAAGGGCGTGGTATCCGCTACTGAACGGGGCCACTTGGAATGTGATTTCTTCGGACCTGTAATTCTCCGGCGTGCCGAATACCACATCTAGTGTGATTTTTCCCGCACATCGTGACTCTCGACTAGGGATAATTCCTTTGAAGGTCATGCTTCTTTGCTCAATGCGGCTCTTGTTTGTTTCCATATTGTTGAGAGTTTTCTCGTATATGAGGTTTAATCCACTGCCATCGTCCATGAGCACTTTAGTAAGCCGGAAGCCGTCCACAATTGGACTAAGGACCAAAGCGGCTGGTGCTCGGACTGTTCGGAATTGAGGTCGTCACTGGCATTGAAGGCTACGGAGTGCTCTCTTGCGCCTGTTATTTGAGGCAAAAGTCTCAAAGACTGTCAATACTGCATCGTTGTTTTCTACGAGATGATGCTCTGCGGTATCGTTAATGAGGAGATCCTCGCCGCTCTTGGCCACCTGCCGAAGTATCCAAAATGCTCTAAGGTTGTGTGTTGGTATGGTATCCGGTGTGGTGTGAATTTTGCATGGCCCGTTGAGCCATCCCTCCAATACGGTTCCACACCCTGTAGTGGGCTTTGGTTTCTTTGTAATTGGATAGGGTGACTTGCGAGAGTGCACCCTTTTAGTTCGGACGAGGGGTTTAGTGAGGGCCGGAGGATCCCAGGATTTTTGCTTGGGTTTTCGAGGCGCTTTCCATCGCACAGTACTTCTGTACTATGGTCACCAAGTCAGCGAAGTGTGCTATGTCACGGCGACTTATGGCGTTGAGGATTTCCTTGTCCGTGCAATTTTTGTAAAAGAATGAGATTGCGTCTTCCTCGCAACAGTCCTTGACCTTGCTCATTACAAGGAGGAATCTGGCCCAAAAGTGATGTACTGTCTCTTGGGACTCTTGTCTAATGTGGTAAAGATCTCTTGTATCTGGGTGGGTAGGTAGATTTAAGTCCGAACCCTGACCCGATCTGAGACCCAGGGGCAAAGGAGCTTCTGAACTTGGCCGTTCGGGCTCCGGGATGTTGCCCAATTTTTCTGGCCCGCTGTCCGACTCTAAGTTCGGAGCCTGGGTCATGTCCTCCCGCAGACGGGTATCCGGCTCGGAGAGCTCGGGAATCCGGACATAGTTCGTCCTCAAAATAGAGGAAGAATCGTTGCATTGCTCCTCCACCACTGCTATCTGATGGGTGACCGGCGGAGAGTTAATCTCTCTTTGGTCGAGCTTAAGCCCGATCTGATCATAGTCCGTAGCGACTCCCAAAGCAAGAGCTCATTCAAGGACGAGAGCTCCATTGGATCCATCTGCTCGGTGTATTCCGAGCTGACGTGGAGGTTGTTTTTGATGACCCAAGAAGTCATCGTCGGCGCGACGGCCGAACGGGCGGTCATGACGAAGCCGCCTAGCCAGAGAGTTTGGCCTAAAGCCAGGGCTCCCCCAGAGGTGATGTTGTTCTTGATAACAAGGCGAGCCATCAAGCCTTACCGTGATGACATAGTGGAACTCTCAATTAAAGCACCAATGTCAGTGTCAAAATCGGCGGATCTCGGGTAGGGAGTCTCAAACTGTACGTCTAAGGCTAATGGTAACAGGAGGCGGGGGACACGATGTTTACCCAGGTTCAGGCCCTCTCTATGGAGGTAATACCCTACTTCCTGCTTGATTGATCTTGATGATATGAGTATTACAAGAGTTGATCTACCACGAGATCGTAGAGGCTAAACCCTAGAAGCTAGCCTGTGATTATGATTGTCCCGTCCCAACAGACTAAACCCTCCGGTTTATATAGACACCAGAGGGGGCCAGGGTCACACAGAGTCGGTTACAAAAGAATGAAATTTACATATCCGAATTGCCAGGCTTGCCTTCCACGCAAAGGAGAGTCCCATCCGGACACGGGACGAAGTCTTCAATCTTGTATCTTCATAGTCCAACAGTCCGGCATAAGTACATAGTCTGGTTGTCCGAGGACCCCCTAATCCAGGACTCCCTCAGTCGGGAACCCAGGCCCACCTCTATCGGGATGGAGCCACCTGTCCTTTCAACCCCCATATCCGATCACTTGCGGGTACTCAACGAGCCGACCCGACTTTAGTCACCATCTGTATAATATGTATATATGTATGGTATATACCCGTGATTACCTCCCGAGTGATCACGGCCCGATAGTATAGCAAGGCGGACTGACAATAATGTAGGGCCACTGATGATAAACTAGCATCCTATACTAAGCATTTAGGATTGCCGGTAAGGTATCAACAACTATAGCAATAATGATAGGTTATGCAACAGAATAGGAGTAAGCGGAACAGTAACATGCTATACTACTCTAATGGAAGCAGTAGAGGGAAGATTAGGCGATATCTGGTGATCAGGGGGGCTTGCCTGGTTGCTCTAGCAAGAAGGAGGGGTCGTCAACTCCGTAGTCGAACTGGATAGCAGCAGCGTCGGTCTCGTAGTCTACCGGAGAGAAGAGGGGGAAGAAACAATAAATATAATGCAAACATAAGCATGACGATGCATGACATGACAACGAGCGAAGCTAGGTGTGCCCTAACGCGGTAGTAGGTGGTACCGGCAAAGGGGGAAAACATCCGGGAAAGTATCCCCGGTGTTTCGCATTTTCGGACAGATGAACCAGAGGTGAAATGTTGCATGTTCGCTATGCTGGGGACATGTGGCTGACAAACGGACCGTGTATTCAGATTCGTCTCGTCGTTCTGAGCAACTTTCATGTACAAAGTATTTTCATCCGAGCTACGGATTATTCTATATTAATTTTCAAAGTTTTATTCAATTTATGGATTTATTTATATTCCCAATTTAATCGGTAAATACTTTTGTCACATAGTGTAGTGCCAGCCACAGTGTATTACAGGTGGGGTCAGGTCAAAGTCAACAGTCCAGTCAGTAGTTGACTAGGTCAACGTTGACTGGTCAAACTGGCTGGTGGGACCCAACTGTTATAGAGACAGTGAAAATTAACAGTTTAATTAATTTAACAGATTAGGTGGGGCCACATGTCATTGACTTCGATATTTTTAAACAGGCTTTTAAATGAAAATGGGGCCACGTGTCATTTTCAGTTATTCAACTAAACATTTTTATTAGGTTCTAAGTACGTGGTTAGGGAATGGTTAAAACGGGCGGGCCCACACGTCAGTGGGTCAACCCACTGTTATAACGTTTGTGTGTGTGTGTGTGCGCGCGCGCGCGCGTGTGCCCGCCGGTGAGTTCCGAGGCTGCCGGCGCACTCCGGCGACCAAAAGGGGCAACCCCGGGTGCCAAACGGATAAGCGTGAGGCGCCGCATCGAGACGTGCCCTCGTCTGGATCTAGGAGCGGCTGGAACAGCGCCGGGGGCGACTGAAGGCGGCGACTACGACGGAGCTAGCGGCAAACGGTGCTGGAGGGCACGGGGAGGAGGGGGAAAAGGCCGTGGAGGGCCAGAGGCTCACAGCGGAAGCGGCAGGATGCGCGATGGAGCCAGAGGAGGTCAGGGTTGAGAGGATCGACGACGAGGTTAGCGGCAGCGGCAGACGGTGTCAGAGGAGAGGGCGCCGGTCGACGAAGGGACTCCGGCGAGGGGAGCAAGGCGAGGGAGGCCGGATCCGCGACGGGGCCTCCGGGATCCGTCCCTCTCCGACAAGGAGGCGGTCTAGCGCGGCACGGAAGCGGAGGACCAGGCGGGTGCGGCCATGGCGGAAGCTTCTGCGTGGCAGTGTCGCGAGGACGACGATAGGCGGCGGATCCCCAGGCGCTGGCGCGGGGGCGGCGGTGGGGCTCCGGCGCAGTAGGGGATGGTGATGGGGCGGAAGGGCCTTGGTTTGCTGCGGGG
>NC_041387.1:228935057-228942719 GCF_002162155.2 Triticum dicoccoides | reverse complement strand
TACCTTTGTTTTATAAATTATAAATCTGGCCCCTAAATTAGTACTAATACTTATGACACTACCACAATTGATTTGGCATCCTAAACAATTAGTTTATATTTGTTTAGTATTTAAAAGACATTTAAATATTAGTTTTCCTGCTTTTTTTATTAATTTAGTGCTTTTAACTACTTTATAAAAAGATGGTTTCTCCACCATAATTAGCTACGCATTATTTGTCACCCCTCGAACATTTTAGTTTTAAAGTTTGAAAACTTTTGATGTTTGCCTTGATTTTAAATTTGAAGTTTGAATTGGGTTTCTAACCAACGCGAGTTTATCAAGAGTAACCGAGGTGATGTGGCATCATTAGTAAAGGTTCACTGTAGCTTAATTATCTGGGCGTCACAATTCTCCTCCACTACAGGAAATATCGTCCCGAGATTTAAGAGGGGGGCTAAGGGGGAAGGGATTTGGTTACGAAATTCTAATGAGTCTTCTCGGTCTAAGTTGCTCTTCTGGAAGTGATCGATCCATTACATTGATGTCATCATCCCTTTTGCATCATGATGAAGTTGCCGACCTTCCTTCAGGATCTTCACCGTACTTACGAAGGAATAAGAGTGGAAAACTTTATAAGGACGGATTCTAACAAGATTGGGCATCGGACGGTTAACTCAGGAGAAGAAGCATAAGTATCTCTCGAATTGAACTTTTAGAAGTTAGCGAGAGCAAAGTAAGAAGGTACCATGAGACGTTTCAAACGGATAGGCAATCGATCAATGTCTGAACAAGGTGTGAAAGGGGTCCAGGGCAACGAGACTAAGTATTGCGTCTGTTACCAGAATAGATCACTAGGAAGGTGGCCTGTGAATTACATTTGAGGCCACGTGCGAGGAATAACTTTGGAAAACAAGGGTGTACAGGAGTCAGGTTTTGATCTTGTGGAACTGTGGGTTATGGGCCCACCATGTGGTTAAAACGTAGAAAGAGCGATGACATCTTGCATGGTTAAAATAGCAAGGTATGTCAGAGGATAGCCGGTCAGTTATGTTGGCAACAACGTTGGTACCAAGGGCGAGAGACGAAGAGAACCATTTTCCCGCTTGTTGAACGAGGCGGACCAATAGGCAAAGTTCTCATCCATCGGTGGTTACCGGAATGTCATCAACAATAGAAACAGGGTCCTGCTTATAGAATTATACACCGAGGTGTTTACATAAGCAGGATAATAATACTGCTCAGATCATATAGATCACAAGAAAGGTTAAACCAAATAATGGATAGGAAAAATATGATTACTAGATTAAACAGAATAATGGAAAGGAAAATGTGTTTAAACACATATTTCAGGGAATATCCTTCCCAAGGACAAGCAGAGCATAATATCCGTGGCAGGATATAATGTACAAAACCCTTTAGGTAAGGGGAGAGAAATTTCATGACATTATCCATACAACGGTGTTTGGATAATTGATAAGGAAATTTTTGCATTGTGCTTCAAATGTTCTTATTGAAGATCGGAGTGCCTCAGACATGCTTCGAGATAGCATTGATATGGTCTTCAAGCGAGGTCGGACTTTGGATACACGAAGGATCCATCAGGAATAACTTGTAGAATAGGTCTTACAATTTCCTCATGGAAGAACAACTAACCTTGCGAAAAAGGAAACTATAATAATAGGTCCTTCGGCCAGGTGTGCTAGGCATGACATCACCTTACCGGGTCATATAAGGACCAATGTCATAACTCTTGAAAATATGTTCCAACCATCATATCCGACCGAGATTCAGATCTGATTGGTGTCAGAATACCTCAGACTCGGGATGTCCGAGAAGAAAAGGTGCGACACGAATCGACGAAATGATATTGCAAGATTCTCGGGAAATGAACTATGGGAGCGGGTTCCTGAAACAATAGTTCATCATTAAACCAAGGAGGGGATGAGGAGGTGGCTGATGGGCTCAGTGACAATTCATCGAGAATTCCAAATGGATGGATTTCCACAATAATGTGAACAAGAAGATGACACTCGTCAATTCAAATGATATAAAGTTGTATGCTCGAGGAAAATGTACACCATCAATCATTAGTTGAACGGTGTGCCTAAAATATGACCTTAGGCAGCAAGATCAATGTTAGAGTGATGATTCAATAACCAACAGTTTAAGAACGAACTGTCGATCGTTAACTTCAAAGCAATAGGGTTGCTAGAAGTCCAGAACTCAAGCAGCATCGTTAGCATATTGGTATCCTGGTTAAAAACAACACGGGGACCAAGGAAGAATGGTGATGGTGAGAACTATTATCATACCGAGAATTTCTAAGAGGTGGAGCAATCCCCACAACATTCTCAACAGAAAAGACAGTAATACTACAAGGCAGAACACAACACTAGCTGGAGGGCAAGTTCTATTCATAATGTGGACAAGTTCGTGATGAAAGGAAGTCAAGGGTGTTGTCGATGATAATAAAAATCATCAAGGGCAAAGAGGGTATTTCTCATCATGAACACAGTTGGCATCTCGAAAGAAGTCAAAGTTTTTAAGGTGACCCGACACATTTGCCGGGAGGTTTCAAGAGGATGCAACCAAACAACAACGGCAACAAGCAAGGGAATGATGAAGTGGCAAGTTATAGGATCAATATATAAGATGCAACCTCGGAACCAAAGTTGCCTTTCAAGACAAGCAACATGACATTGAAAGCTCGACGTAAGTCGTGCTCACACACTGAAGAATTCATGCACCAGAGAAGGACGAGGTAGCACAGTCGAAGGTAGCAAGACCAGGATGCAGCCGATAGTCTAGGAATCACCAGATTGAGTTCAGAATTTCCTAGTAAAAATACTAGAGGTATTTGATTGGTAGTGCGGAATAATTTCACTAGTCGGTGTCCTCGGTTGACAACAACCCAGAACCCGTAGAGTGATTACGACAAGGAAAGACATTACTTCAACAAAGTTAGTAAGATGTGGTGCAATGGCAAGACATCTCCGAGATTCCATGGGGGGTAATACTCGAAGGTAGAACATGGTAGAAGTAGAACCGGGTCATTGACCTATGACAGTAGGTACTTCAACCATGCCAAAAATAGACGAGGCACTGGAATGAATTCCCATCAGATATATTAGATCAGGACAACATGGTCGGAACCATAACTGTAAGGAATCAATTTCAAGAATACCGAAAGAATCATACAGCTGGATAATCATTTTGCAAGAAGCTTCCGAGACGGTCTACATCATTTTCATGGGCATGGACACAAAGTTCAAGGTCGACTCCCACTTCTTTAATGCATATCATTTCATTCACCTCTCGCTTTGATAAAACTGTAGTGTTGGAATTTTATCTGGTAGAACACCGGAAGAGTATGACTTGTGAAAACTTTCGAGTTCTCGCGGATTAGGGGAAGGCATAGGTTCAACCCATCGGGAATCTTAGTAACATATACCAAGTAAATACACAAGCTCGAGAGCAGAGCATGGTTGGCCAAGCAGATGATACAAATTACCAAAGGCACTATGTATCAAGGGAAGAACTCACAAGGTGATTGAATATGAAGGACACTGTCGGATAAAAATCCGACAATGGATCGGGCGATCTGCAACGGAGCTGATGTGAGTATCGGTACTCACTCAGAGGAAGAAAGAATGCAGAGGCATTAGATTCAAGAATCACCTCATTCGTCTGATGCTTAAATAGAAAGAAATTATGGTTTCCAAAACGAGGGATCAGAAGTAGACGCTCTGGTCAAGGATGGATAAGTTGAAAACACTTAGTTGGACAATCAATAAAGGTTTGAATTGCCGAGAACCAACTCATGTACGGATTGACGTCTGAGTGGGAAAGATAATTTTAAAAGGATAACCTGTTATCGAGGACTACTAGTCAGCTGGAATTAACCGTAACACAAGCAGGCAAGAATTTCAAGAATAACAGGCTATAGAGGATTTTTGAAAGATCAAAAAGTATTCCGAGGAATTATGTGAGACACATGAACAATTGATAAGAACGGATCCTCGATAAATGTGAGGACAAAAAACCGTGACAGTAAACTCAAAGGATTCTTAGGACAATGGAGAATATTTTGAGGCATCTTGTAGCAACAAGAGCAACGAGGAATGATCATGAGAATGACAAGTGCATGCAAATATCCATAGGGATATATCGGTGGTAGTGAATTGCAAAGGCAATGAGCACAAGGGTCTCGGGAAAATATCGAGGGATATCCTCAGAATCTTCTGACGAAGCAGGTGATCTTCTGGAATGAGGGCTCTTCGGGAGAAATAGTTACGAGAACCTAGAGTTAGAGTTAGCAAAATCATTTAACCCGAATAGAAGAGAGATCAGAGTCCCAGAGTAAAGGTCGAGGAGTAAAAGAACCTAATACCACCCAATGGCGACGTGGGCCCGTAAGGCACACAACTATGTTAGTAAAAGTTTTGTAGTGACTAGACTCAACTTCGGCCAAGGAGTGTGGAAGGGGGATTTCTACAAGCAGTCAGCTCTGATACCAACTTGTGATGCCCCCAATTCAACCATACACTAATCATGCACCCAAATGTGTACGATCAAGATCAGGGACTCACGGGAAGATATCACAACACAACTCTAAAAGTAAAATAAGTCATACAAGCATCATATTACAAGCCAGGGGCCTCGAGGGCTCGAATACAAGTGCTCGATATAAACGAGTCAGCGGAAGCAACAATATCTGAGTACAGACATAAGTTAAACAAGTTGCCATAAGATGGCTAGCACAAACTGGGATACAGATTGAAAGGCGCATGCCTCCTGCCTGGGATCCTCCTAAACTACTCCTGGTCATCCTCAGCGGCCTGCACGTAGTAGTAGGCACCTCCAGTGTAGTAGGAGTCGTCGTCGACGGTGGCATCTAGCTCCTGGGCTCCAACGTCTGGTTGCGGCAACCAAGAAGAAGAGGAAAAAGGGGGAAAGAGGGAGCAAAGCAACCGTGAGTACTCATCCAAAGTATTTGCAAGCAAGGATCTACACTATATATGCATGGGTATATGTGTAAAGAGGCAATATCAGTGGACTGAACTGCAGAATGCCAGAATAAGAGGGGGATAGATAGTCCTATCGAAGACTACGCTTCTGGAAGCCTCCATCTTGCAGCATGTAGAAGAGAGTAGATTGAAGTCCTCCAAGTATCATCGCATAGCATAATCCTACCCGACGATCCTCCCCTCGTCGCCCTGTGGGAAAGCGATCACCGGGTTGTCTCTAGAACTTGTCTGGGTGTGTTTTATTAAGTATCCGGTTCTAGTTGTCATAAGGTCAAGGTACAACTCCGGGTCGTCCTTTTACCAAGGGACACAGCTATTCGAATAGATCAACTTCCTTGCAGGGGTGCACCACATAACCAAACACGCTCGATCCCTTTGGCCGGACACACTTTCCTGGGTCATGCCCGGCCTCGGAAGATCAACACGTCACAGCCCCACCTAGGCACAATAGAGAGGTCAGCACGCCGGTCTAAATCCTATGCCCACAGGGGTCTGGGCCCATCACCCATTGCACACCTGCACGTTGCAAACGCGGTCGGTGAGCAGACCTAGCAACCTCCGTTACAAAGGAAGTTGCGTTACACGGTCCAACCCGGCGTGCGTCGCTCGGTCGCTGACGCCAAGAAGGCTTCGACTGATACCACGACGTCGAGTGCCCATAACTGTTCCCGCGTAGTTGGTTAGTGTGTATAGGCCAGTGGCCAGACTCAGATCAAATACCAAGATCTCATTAAGCGTGTTATTATGAAGTAACCGCGAACGCTGACAAGGGCCAGACCCACCTCTCGCCTAGGTGGTCTCAACCTGCCCTGTCGCTCCGCCACAAAGTAAAAGTCGGGGGCCGTTGGGAACCCAGGCCCACCTCTACCAGGATGGAGCCACCTGTCCTTTCAGCCCCCATATCCGAATCACTTGCGAGTACTCAACGAGCCGACCCGACTTTAGTCACCATCTATATAGTATGTATATATGTATAGTATATACCGGTGATCACCTCCCGAGTGATCACGGCCCGATAATATAGCAAGGCAGACTGACAAGAATGTAGGGCCATTGATGATAAACTAGCATCCTATACTAATCATTTAGGATTGCGGGTAAGGTATTAACAACTGTAACAACAATGACAGGCTATGCAACAGAATAGGAGTAAGCGGAACAGTAACATGTTATACTACTCTAATGCAAGAAGTAGAGGGAAGAATAGGCGATATCTGGTGATTAAGGGGGGCTTTCCTTGTTGCTCTGGCAAGAAGGAGGGGTCGTCAACTCCGTAGTCGAACTCGGCAGTAGCAGCGTCGGTCTCGTAGTCTACCAGAGAGAAGAGGGGGAAGAAACAATAAATATAATGCAAACATAAGCATGATGATGCATGACATGACAACGAGCGAAGCTAGGTGTGCCCTGACGCGGTAGTAGGTGGTACCGGCGAAGGGGGGAAACATCCGGGAGAGTATCCCCGTTGTTTCGCGTTTTCGAACAGATGAACCGGAGGTGAAATGTTGCACGTTCGCTATGCTAGGTACGTGTGGCTGACAAACGGACCATGTATTTGGATTTGTCTCGTTGTTCTGAGCAACTTTCGTGTACAAAGTATTTTCATCCGAGTTACGGATTATTCTATATTAATTTTCAAAGTTTTATTCAATTTATGGATCTATTTATATTCCCAATTTAATCAGTAAATACTTTTGTCACATAGTGTAGTGCCAGCCACAGTGTATTATAGGTGGCGTCAGGTCAAAGTCAGTAGTCCAGTCAGTAGTTGACTAGGTCAATGTTGACTGGTCAAACTGGCTGGTGGGACCGAGCTGTCATAGAGTTAGTGAAAATTAACAGTTCAATTAATTTAACGGATTAGGTGGGGCCACATGTCATTGACTTCGATATTTTTAAACTAGCTTTTAAATGAAAAGGGGCAACATGTCATTTTCAGTTATTCAACTAAACATTTTTATTAGGTTCTAAGTAAGTGGTTAGGGAATGGTTAAAACAGGCGGGCCCACACGTCAGTGGGTCAACCCATTGTTAGAACGTGTGTGTGTGCGCGTGCGCGTGCCTGCCGGTGAGTTCAAATGCCGCCGGCGCACTCCGGCGACCAAAAGGGGCAACCCCGGGTGCCAAACAGATAAGCGCGAGGTGCTGCGTCGAGACGTGCCCTCGTCTGGAGCTAGGAGCGGCTGGAACAGCGCCGGGGGCGACTGAAGGCGGCGACTACGGCGGAGCTAACGGCAAACGGTGCTGGAGGGCACGAGGAGGAGGGGGAAAAGGCCGTGAAGGGCTGGAGGCTCACAGCGGAAGCGGTAGGATGCGCGATGGAGCCGGAGGAGGTCGGGGTTGAGCGGATCGACGACGAGGTTAGCGGCGGCGGCTGACGGTGTTGGAGGAGAGGGCGCCGGTCAACGAGGGGACTCCGGCGAGGGGAGCAAGGCGAGGGAGGTCGGATCCGTGACGGGGCCTCCGGGATCCGTCCCTCTCCGACGAGGAGGCGGCTTGGCGCGGCACGGAAGCGGAGGACCAGACGGGTGCGGCCATGGCGGAAGCTTCTGCGTGGCGGTGTCGCGAGGACGACGATAGGCGGCGGATCCCCGGGCGCGGCGGAGGCGGTAGGGCTCCGGCGCAGTAGGGGATGGTGATGGGGCGGAAGGGCCTC
>NC_041387.1:228907496-228934710 GCF_002162155.2 Triticum dicoccoides | reverse complement strand
GTTTTCCTTTTCTTTTTTTTTCAATTTCTTTTCTGTTTATTTTTACCTTTGTTTTATAAATTATAAATCTAGCCCCTAAATTATTACTAATACTTATGACACTACCACAATTGATTTGGCATCCTAAACAATTAGTTTATATTTGTTTAGTATTTAAAAGACATTTAAATATTAGTTTTACTATATTTTTTTATTAATTTAGTGCTTTTAACTACTTTATAAAAAGATGTTTTCTCCACCATAATTATCTACGCATTATTTGTCACCTCTCGAACATTTTAGTTTTAAAGTTTGAAAACTTTTGATGTTTGCCTTGATTTTAAATTTGAAGTTTGAACTGGGTTTCTAACCGACGCGAGTTTATCAACATTAACCGAGGTGATGTGGCATCATTAGTAAAGGTTCACTATAGCTTAATTATCCGGGCGTCACAACTCCCCACTGTGACTAGTCTTATACAAGGCCACTGTGAAAATTATGTTTACTATACAAGGCCACAAACAGTAATCGAGGCAAAAATTAGTGATGTTTATTCGTACTAACAACTTATTTAATACTTGCATGCATGTATTCATACTAACAATTAGGCTAGTCATAGTGGGAGTAACTTACCTAATAATATAGTGAGTTCCAAGACAAATTTGCTTATGTGATATGTATTTAATAAGGAGAGATGTGTTTAGAGTAAAACAATACTACCTCCATCCTGGTTTATTGGCCCCTTCGTAATTTGTGCCAAAATTTGACCAAAGTTTTAGCTAACAAAATGTCAATGCATGTCAACAAAAATTATATCATTGGATTCGTATTTGAACATAGTTTCTAATGATATAATTTTTGGTGGCATGCACAAATATTTGATTAGTTAAATATATGATCAAAATTTGGCACAAAATACAATGAGACCAATAAATCAGGACGAAGGTAGTATGTTACTGTAACATAACGCTTCCCAAGAGGAAATGAGTGTACAAGCTAATAAGTGAAGTCATCTATGACACTACTACTATGTTACTTTGCACTATGGTAGTAGTACTCCCTCTGTTTTTATTTAGTTCACATATTAGCTTTGGTCAAAGTCAAGCTTTACAAACTTTGACCAAGTTTATAAACAAAAATATTAAGATATACAAAAACAAATCAACAACATTAGATTTATTGTTGAATGTACTTTCACATTGTATAGATTTATTATGATAAATGTCTATATTATTTTCTACAAACTTGGTCAAACTTTACGAAGTTTGACTTCAGTCAACTCTAATATGCAGAGTAAATAAAAACGGAGGGAGTAATTTAGACTAGTGTCATATGCATGTCAGTACTATAAATTACTCCCCACTATGACCAGCCTTAGCTACTCCCTTCCCATTTCTTCCTTGCATGCAAACAGCGTAGTAATGACCCCGGATAATGAAAAGAAAGTTGACTTGCAAAATAGTCATTAAATTTTACCTTGATACATGTAATTTAAGTTTGTGGCTTTGTATAAGGGAGGGGAGTACCAAATATCACCGTCAACATTATTCACATAGAAAACAAAAATAATGTCTTAATTTTATTTTTATGCAATTAATACATTGTCTAGTACTCCCTCCGTCCCAAAATTCTTGTCTTAAATTCGTTTAGATATGTATGTATCTAATACTAAAACATGAGTTGATATATCCGTATTTAGACAAATCTAAGACAAGAATTTTGAGACGAAGGGAGGTGCATTCTACTCCCTCTGTCCCATAATATAGAACGTTTTTGACACTAGCATAGTGTCAAAAAAATGTCTTACATTATGGGATGGAGGAAGTAGAAAGGAGAAAATAGATAAATGAATAAAACACACCTAAAAAGGAAGGAGAAAGGAAAGAGGGACGCACACCGACAGGCAGGCATCGATGGAGATGAAAGTCTTCTTCATCCTGGAGCGTTATATAACCCCCTCATTTTCCAAGCCCAAACCCACACCTCTCTCTACTCCCACCCCTACCACCACCTCCAGGAACAGCGAGATCCAGGGCTCGAGATCGAGATCCCGGCCAGGCAGCAATGGCAGGGACGGTGACTGTGCCTGGATCGTCGGTGCCATCGACGCCGCTGCTCAAGGACGAGCTGGACATCGTGATCCCGACCATCCGCAATCTCGACTTCCTTGAGATGTGGCGCCCCTTCTTCCAGCCGTACCACCTCATCATCGTCCAGGACGGCGACCCCAGCAAGGTCATCAAGGTTCCCGAGGGCTTCGACTACGAGCTTTACAACCGCAACGACATCAATCGCATTCTCGGCCCCAAGGCCTCATGCATCTCCTTCAAGGACTCCGCGTGCCGCTGCTTCGGCTACATGGTCTCGAAGAAGAAGTACGTCTTCACCATCGACGACGACTGCTTCGTAAGTTCGTTTGTAACTTTCCCTCTGTGCACAAATCCAAATTACTCTCGTTTCCTAGTCGCTCCTGCTGGCGATTGTTCGAATTCTGCGCGGATCTGTGGGAAAATTAGGATTGTTACCCCGGATCTGGGTCGCCTCCGTTCTAATTTCTCCAGATCTGGCTTGATCAGATCTGGATCTAGGAACCCGCAATCAGTCAGTTCAACAATAAAGTGTAGCCTGTCAGATCCTCAGCCGTATCAGATTTGAGCAGGAGCTGCTTCTGGGACACAGACAAGCAGCCTCGGCCTTGCTTGCATTGGCTGGTAGAGGATCCAGTAAAGTGATCTCTCTGATCGTAGTATAATTAATTTTCTCCATCTGATGCATGTAGTAGGTAGCCCATCTGTGAAGAGTCCCTTTTTTTATTTGGTTAGGTTCTAGTTTATGTGATTCGGTCGTGTAACACGAGTTGGCATATTCAGTTAGTAACCAAACAACGCATTGCAAGTATTTAGTGACAGTTTCAGTTGGTCCACGGTATTTGCTTCAGATCCGAGAAACACCGTTGTAGGTCAATTTCAGTTTAGTCTCTGTACTTGATTCAATTGTAAAAGAACTATGCTTCATCCTTTTGAGATCTATGGTCTCCACTAGATCTTGCCTTTCCTGATGAAGCAATCAAGTTGGGGTAAACTGTTGTATTCTTCCGACCAGTGTCTTGTGTGTTGCTTCAACTGAAATTTATTGGTCCTCTTTGGAAATAGGTGGCCAAGGACCCATCTGGCAAAGACATCAATGCTCTTGAGCAGCACATCAAGAACCTCCTCAGCCCGTCCACCCCGTTTTTCTTCAACACCTTGTATGACCCCTACCGTGAAGGTGCGGACTTTGTCCGTGGATACCCCTTCAGCCTTAGGGAGGGTGCCCCCACCGCGGTCTCTCATGGCCTTTGGCTGAACATCCCTGACTACGATGCACCCACACAGATGGTCAAGCCTCGTGAGAGGAACAGCAGGTACTGCATTTTGTTAGCAACACTGATCTGCTGCTAATCAGCAATCATTATATTTCATCAAGAATTGCTGTTGATCTCTTATATTTTGTTCAGGTATGTTGATGCCGTCCTGACTATTCCCAAGGGAACACTGTTCCCCATGTGTGGCATGAACCTTGCCTTTGACCGTCAGCTCATTGGCCCTGCAATGTACTTTGGCCTCATGGGTGATGGCCAGCCTATTGGTCGCTACGATGATATGTGGGCTGGATGGTGCGTAAAGGTATGTATTTATTTAACTGAACTACAACTTGTATTTACACTAAACTGAAGAAATGAAATCTTCTCATCTCAAAAAGGAAGGAACTGAAGAATGAAACTGATACTGTGTAAACTTCAGGTCATCTGCGACCACTTGAGCCTTGGAGTGAAGACTGGCCTGCCATACCTGTGGCACAGCAAGGCTAGCAACCCATTTGTCAACTTGAAGAAAGAGTACAAGGGCATCTTCTGGCAGGAGGACATCATCCCCTTCTTCCAGAACGCCACTCTCCCCAAGGAGTGTGACACAGTCCAGAAGTGCTACATCTCACTCTCGGAGCAGGTCAAGGAGAAGCTTGGCAAGATTGACCCTTACTTCGTGAAGCTTGCTGATGCCATGGTCACCTGGATCGAGGCCTGGGACGAGCTGAACCCATCTGATGCTGTCGTTGCTTCTGGGAACGGCAAGGCAGCAGCCAAGTAGGCTGGCTGGGGAGCCAAGAGTGTATGGTTGGGGCCTAGATATAGCTCTTTTTGAGAAAGAGATTACTGAAGCAGCTTTTATAATTCTTTCATGTTATGCTGGTGGTTCTTTTGTAGCTGGACAAGGATTTGTTATCATTTACATAATTCAAGACAATAATATTTATCATGTAATTTTGAGAAATCAAGCACCGTTTGTTATTATGGTGAAATTATTTTAGTTGAGCATCACTCATTTGTTCTTTGGCTTAATTTTCCCTAATGAAAAAAAATAATCTCTACTATTAAAGGAGAATCGAACGTCGCAGAGAAAGGAAAGAAAAACAGAGACCACGACCCACAACACACGTCCCATCCTCTATCTCCCCTCACCCCGAAGAAAAGAGAAACAGCCCAACCAATCTCTCCGCTCTTGAGAAATTCGCTCTTGAGAAATTCGCCGCCGCTGCTCCCCTCATCGTCCTCTCCTGGTCGTCGTGGCCGTGGACGTCGCCGCCGGCCCTGCACTCCCATCTGCATGAGGATCATCTATTCTCCGTCTCAATTCCCTCCACCCCCCTTGATTCCAATCTAATCTCTCCCGAGAAACTTCACTGGACTCGCCCGTGGCGAAGATGGCCGACGGCTCGCCGTCTGGCTTTCTCGCTATTGAGCCCTGTTCCGCCTCCGCCCTCCATCCACTTGCTCCAAGACGTCTTCCGCGGCCGCCAGCTTCCACGATTTGGGTGTGCGTCCTCTATGTGAATTTGACAGGTCGGCTTCATCGCAGGCGGCCATGGGGAGGACACATGTGGCGGAGCAGATGTGACATCCCTGGTCCTGTTATGCACTAGGCTAGACCTTCGTGTGAGCATCATGTTTCAATTCAAATGAAATTTGAATTGAGGAATTTTCAAAAGCCTCAGAAGACCTCTAAAAATAACCAACATTCAAATCTCATCAAATGAGTCCAAGAAAATGTTCCTCTTAGTCTCTGAAAATATTGGGAAGAGGTAAAACTCAAAACAATATTTTTGGAATCTCAGAGATATTTATTTTGGGCCTTTGAATTAAATAAATAACTATTTGCATTGGATATATATTTTTATATAATTAATATATGTCCAATAATTCTGGAACATTTTATGTGGTTTGGTATATTTTAGTTCTAGCCACATAATTGTTTACAACATTTTATCAGATGGTTTAGTGTTTTTACTAAATCAAACAAAACAGAAACAAAAATTAAAATAGAGACAGAGTGTTACCTGTCGCTTACCAGCAGCCCACCTACCTCGGCCCAGCACCGTAGTCGGCCGGCCCAGCCCACCAGCGCCTCCCTGTCGTCTTCCTCCTCGGGACAGTAGGACAGGGGCGTGTGCCCGCGGCGCGCACGCACGCGCAGCGCCACCTCCTCCCTCCCTGCCTGCCTGCCCCCTTCCACGACGCCGCTGCGGACGCCACGACACCTCCTGGACCCTCCTCGCTCTCTCCCTCACCCTCACTTCCCCCTGGATCCCTCTCTCTTCCCCACCGAGCGCCGCCGTCGCCACCGACGCCGTTCGCCGCGGCCACAGCCACCTCCCCGCCTCGCCGACGACCCAGGAAGCTCCGCCTCGCCCCCCTCTTCATCCTCACCCAGACGAAAGGCGCCGGAAGCCCCTGGATGCCGCTAGCTCCACCGTTCCCCTCCTCGGGTCCCGGCGATCGCCGCCGTGATTCCACCGCCGTCCGGACATCCCCGAGCTTGCTGAGCCGCCCTACCGACTCCATGTGAGCCCCTTCTTCGCTTCCCCCTAACTCCATGCCCGATTTCAAGCTCTAGCCGCCTCCTCCACCGGAGCCGAAACGCCCCGCCGCCCGAGCTCGCCGTCGACGTAGCTCCGGTGACCATTTGGTCACCCCGGCGAGCCCAACGTACTTGTGGCATCCCGTAAAGCATTCCTAGCGTAAGCACCCGCCCGTTTGCACGCCGCAGCAACTATCCCGTGGCCACCCGAACTCCGGCGGCCGCAACCGAGCTCGCCGCCGTCGACTCCGGCCACCCCAGGCCTGGAGACCACCACCATCCGACGCGCCATCACACCAGCTCTCTGTAGGGCCTAAGGGCGCACCAAACAGTGCACTATAGGCGAAACCCGAGCCCCTCCAGTGTCCCTCCGCCGCGTTTAGAGGTCGCCGCCGGCCATACTCCGGCGAAGCTGACGTGGCACGTCATTAGCGGCTAATCACCCGCTAATACCGCCACTAACTAACCCCCTAACTCACTTACAGATGGGCCCCACAGCCCTTAATTAACCTGGATTAGTTTCTAACTAGGATTAGATTAACTCTAGTGGGCCTAGGCTGTTAGGTTTGACCGGCCCAATCAGCTTTGACCTGGCCCCACTGGTCAGCCTCTGCTCCTGCCTTGTTACACTGACATGGGGACCCACGTGTCAGGTTTGACCGTGGCTGACCGTATTGACCCGCTGAGGTCAGCATGACGTAGTGCTGATGTCATAAAGCTTTTCTGGCGTTTTTATTAATTAAGGAAATTCCAGAAAGTACACTAAACTTCTAAAATTCATAGAAATTCAACCGTAACTCCAAATGAAATAAATTATATATGAAAAATGATCAGAAAAATCCAATCTATCCATCTGTACCATTTTCATGCATGTTAGAACAACTTATAGTTGCTGTTTAGAACAAATCATATTAAAGGCATTTAAATATCCACATATGGAGTTTGAATTTGAATCTTGGATTCAAACCAACTTCATTTAATATGGTTTTAGTTGCATCAGCACAAATCAACAGCATATTGCCATGTCACATTCATGCATCATACTGTTGCATTGCATTGATTGTGTTCTTCTTTGTTTGCCGGTGTTTGTCCCCTCCCGCTAGACGTGGTTTCGACGATGAGTTAGATGACACCGATGAAGAGCTATATTATCTTCAGAAGTGCCAGGCAAGCTAAACCCCCTTGTTCATTCCGATACAATCCCACTCTCTCGCTCCTGCTCTCTTTTACTGCATTAGGACAACAACGATTCATCTGTTACTTGCTGCGGTAGCTGAACCCCTTTATCCTCTGCATGACCTGTCATTGCCACAGTAAATAGATGAAACCCACTAGCATGAGTAGGAGTTGTTTGAGCCCTGATGTGCCTACTCATTCATGTTTGTTTGTCATGCCTGCTATTGCTTAGAGTTGTGTCAGGTCTGATTCATCGGGGATGAATTAGAGGTGTGTAAACATGTCCTACTATGTGTGAGCTAAGTGTGTGAACACGATTTGGTAAAGGTAGCGGTGAGAGGCCATGTAGGAGTACATGGTGGGTTGTCTCATTGCGGCCGTCCTCAGGAACTGAGTTCTGTGTTTGTGATCCATGATCAGCTACTACCACACATTGGGATCCTTAATTGACTCTCTCGACTTATTAACCGACTTGATCTCTGTCCAGGAGTTGCAACTAGTTTCTGGTGTTTGTAGGTAGTGTTAGTAGTCTACCAAGTGGCACCCGGTACAGGTGGGCTTGGGACAGACTAGGCACAGTGGCACGGTGTACCAAGTGGCACCCGGATGGTGGGCTTGGGAACCCTGCTCACATCGTTTGGGGCCGTGAGAGACACCCCTGCCGGATCTCCTTGTGGATGGAACCCGAATAGGCGATAAACCTGGACGAAAGACTTGTGTGGTTAGTCAGGTCGTGGCCGACACCCTCGCTGGGCTTCCGCTTGAAGGTTGCCGAGTACATGTCGTGTAAACGGCGGTAAGTGGTGAGAGCGTGTGTGAAGAAGTACACCCCTGTAGGGTTAATATTATCTATTCGAATAGCCGTGTCCGCGGTAAAGGACTTCTGGGTTGCCTGTACAGTTCATAGACAAGTGAAGTGGATACTCTAAAATACGCAAGATAAGCGTGAGTGCTATGGATGGCGTTCTCGTAGGGAGACGGGAGCGGATCCATAGTGGTGTATTGATATGGTGAATATATGGACTCGTGTGCGCCACCACAAAAGAGTTACTTGGAGTCGTAGATCAGGATAGCCACCGAGTCAAAGCTGGCTTGCTGCAGTTAAACCCCACCATCCCCTTTGCTAATAATGATGCATATGTAGTTAGTTCTGATGTAAGTCTTGCTGGGTACATTTGTACTCACGTTGCTTAATTTATGTTTTTGCAGAGAGACTTCAGTCTCGCTAGTAGTACCGCGTGGACTTCGACGTTTAGCTTGTTACCTCAGCTACGATCTTGTGCCCTCGGCAGGATCTAGTAGATAGTCAGGCTTCTTAGCCTTTTTCATTTATAGTTGTCTGTACTCAGACATGTTAAGCTTCCGCTTGTGCTTTGATTTGTGTGCTCTGAATGTTGGGTCATGAGACCCATGTTTGTAATATCTCGCTCCTCGGAGCCTATTGAATAAAATACTTGAGTCATAGAGTCATGTTGTGATGCCATGTTGTGTTTGCACATATCGAGCATATTGTGTGTATGTTATTGAAATGCTTGGTATGTGTGGGATCTGACTATCTAGTTGTTTATCCTTGGTAGCCTCTTTTACCGGGAAATGTCTCCTAGTGCTTCCACTGAGCCTTGGTAGCTTGCTACTGCTCCGGAACACTTAGGCTGGCCGGCATGTGTCCTTCCTCGTTCCTGTGTCTGTCCCTTCGGGGAAATGTCACGCGATGAATACCGGAGTCTTGTTAGCCCGCTACAGCCCGGTTCACCGGAGTCCTGCTAGCCCAGTGCTACAGCCTGCATTCACTCGCTGATGACCGACACGTTCGATGTTGGGTCATGGATGCCTGTCCCTGTAAGTTAGTGCCACTTTGGGTTCACGACTAGCCATGTCAGCCCGGGTTCTTTGTCATATGGATGCTAGCGGCACTATCATATATGTGAGCCAAAAGGCGCAAACGGTCCCGGGCCAGGTAAGGTGGCACCCGTGGGAATACCGTGCGTGAGGCCGCAAAGTGATATGATGTGTTACATGCTAGATCGGTGTGGCATTGGATCGGGGTCCTGACAACTTTGGTATCAGAGCTTGACTGCCTGTAGGATTACCAAGCCAAACTGGTCGAAGTTGAGTCTAGAAATTCTTTAGTTATATAAGGGAATTGATTGTGGGATGGAACATAAGGCTCTTTTTACTCCTTATACCTTATGCCCTTCTGATCTGAGTCATCCTATCTTTTCTACGGGGTTAAGAAATTAGGATTTCTCTTCTTTCTATCAAGATCACGTGTTACTAATCCGTAGACTTATAAGACTGTTGGATTTAAGCCTCTGTTCAGTTCCTACTACTTCCGTATGTTTACTATTGATCTCGAAATCTTGATATTGTGCTTCTGAGTGGCTATGCCACCATTTTTGTAGCATGTCCCAAATCTTTTTGAGCATTTACAGCCGTTATGCTGTCCGAGTCATCCCAAGTTTCTAAATAGTCTGAAGCAATTGCAAAATCCCTTCCTCCCGTTTCAATGTCCCTTTGGGCCAGATTAGCCACACTAATCGGTGAGTTGAGGTACTCTGTTGCTTTGAAATATACGTTGGAGTTATTATTATGACCCTAGATGTCTAGAGTATCATCTAGTAATCTAGCCATGTTCTGTGTCCCAGTGTGATGATTCTGGCCGTCATCCTCGAAAGCATCCCGGGGATGCCATTTAGTTAGTAGGCATTCTACTTCTGGGTTTTGAACCCGAGATTCACCTTACTTCATGTTGATAGTGTTGCTAGTCCCTTTAGGATATTAGTAACCTTTGCGATAGTCCTCGAAGTCCGTGGTATTTCCTTCTTCCAAATACTATGAACCACTTATGGCAGAAGTTCTTTTGAACCAAAAGATCACAACCAGAGTGCTCTTGATGAGTTCTCGATTCCATGTTGTGACTCTGCCAGTTCTACCTTTCTGCATGGGTTACCCGGGAGAAACATGTTGAACTTGTTCGACATGCTAATCTATGCATCCACAACTCAGAAAATCATATGTTCTTTTGAGTTGTCCCTTTTTAGTTGTTTTCTGACCTTCGTCTATCAATTGATAGTCAAGAGTATGCGTGCCTTCGTTCATCGATGCCTATTATTCTTGTGTTCTGTCAAGCCATTCTATCCCAGAATGACTAGGAGAAATGAACTCCAGTACCTCATCCATATCCAGGATTGGGTCAAAACAATTGTGTTCCACAGATCAAAATGCTAATCTAGCTCTTGTTCTGTCCTACCTTGGAGTATTACCATCTTTACATCAAGAATGTCATGGGAATTGCACACCCTCCTATGAACTCTTGATACAGTGATACTTCTCTCCCTCATCATTCATTTCCCGGCTTCCGTGTGGTTGCAACCGGAACGCCGACAAATGAATCGTGATGTGTGAAATCTACACTCCTAGCAACTCCATTGCTTGGTAGTTAACGGACAATAATTTCATTCTTAGCGTGTTGGTTTTTGAATCATCATTCTAAGATTGATCGTGCTACCTAGTCCATTTCCCCTGGTGCACTCCTTGATCAATGAGATAGGATTGTGCCAATCCCTCGCTTATTTGATCATATCGTCTTGCCCTGAAAAGCAAGATTGTTCTCGAGCTTAGAAGCATACCGGTGTTTCGTGATTTTCCGATTATCTTCTCGGAAGTATCACCAGGTTGTCACCTCACCGCTATGTTGAGCTCGTGATCAAACTGGTTTTCGAAACCACCCTTTCTCCAAGAATCCGTGTTGGATAACCCTGAGCGAGTTGGTTAGGCTAAACAACAACTTGGAGAGTTGGAAGATGAAAGCTTGTCCGACTTAGTTCATTTTAAGGGATATCTTGTGTGTGTGTGTGTTGAAGAAAGATGATATCTTCATTGATTGGTCCCTGTGATCAGTTGTTGGACCTATTGTCTTATAAAAACTTTGATTTGAGTATGGGCTATCGTCAAATTGAATCAGAACCAACGATGTTCATAATGTTGTCTTATTCGTGGTTGAACCCTCGAGCATACACCATTACATCTTTTGGTCTGACCAATGCTATCACCTTGTTCACCTAGTCGTGGAATTCCATTTTATGGAAATTTTGATAAATTGTTGTTGAGCCCATCGACAACATCCTTATCCTCTCCATGATTTTGTCGGACATCAAGCTGGTGTTGGAAACTTTTGTAAGCATTATTTCGTGATCCATTCATGAACATATGTTTGGATGAAAGGAGTGACTTCCTCTAATTCATGTGCATTTGGAGCAAGTTGCCGCCGTGGATTCGAGAAAGTCAGTGTTGCTTCCTTTGGAATCATTCCAAATTAGTCATGCATACGTGCGAAGTATTTTGTGGTTTGGAGACTTGCAACCTTCATTCCATATGTATTCCTAGCACACCAAGCCACTGACTGATTTGTTCCAGGAGAAGGAGTTCCTTTTAAGAGCTAACCCGGGCTTAATCGAGGACTTTGTTATCCGCAATGATGGTTCCCCACCTGAACTCGGTAGCGTTTTATTATAAGACTACTATGTGGTCATGCTTGTCTGGGATAGCGTGTTCACATATGTGTAGCAGAACCAACTCATGTTTTGGAGCTTGCTATCGTAGTTCATTCCCTGAGAATCTCGCAACGTCATCTCGTCGATTTGTGTTGCAAACTTTCATTTTTCCTTCTAGACTCGATGAGTCTAGATTATTCTGACACCAACCAGATCTGAATCTTAGGCAGATGTGATGGTTGGAAAGTTTCCCAAGAACTATAATACTGGTCTCACCGTAACGGGTAAAGTGGATGTCATGGACAACACACCCAACCGAAAGACCTATTATTGTAGTATCTTGTTTGAGGAAGTTGGCCACCTCCCCATAAGGATTTCATAGGATCTGCTCCCTAGTTGTTCCTTATGGATTTTTGTGTTTCCGAAGTCCGACCTTTTACTTGATGTTCTAGATATCAAACCATATCTATGAATGGGATACACTAGCACATCAAGGAGAACATTAGAAGCGGAGTGCTAAATGTCTCTCGGTCGATTATCCAGATCTTGCGACCTTGGCATTACTAAGGTGAAATCTGAGAAGGTGTTATCTTCCTATGCATCTGCATCGTCCATCACTATTCATCATGGTAGTACGTGGTGTTGCCAGGATCCTTGACACGGATATCAGTAAAACCTTGATGAAAATGGAAATGCTCAAGTCCTTGAGAGGACGCGCAAACGTTAGGTGTTATCATCGGCACTAACCGGGATTGCTCTCAGCTTCCTCGGTCATGCTATAACTTTTCAAATAGTGGACTCACTCTCTACTATTGAGCTTCTCCCCAGTTACTAAAATCATCCCTTGTGTTGTTTTCAACAAGGTAATCCACATCACCCATACTAATCCAGGCATGCCATTCTACCGACCCCCTCCAAACGATCGCTCGAGAATTGCCTTTGGCTGGTATAAAGAGTTTCAATGATCTCTAAATCAAAGGTAATTCTTTTTGCCACTTAAGGGGATATTTCTACAAGTCACCTTCCCTAAGGTGCATCGTTATGGTATCATGGCAACTCAACTCCTCGCTACGTTGACAACCGTTCACCACCTTCTTAGGTGTGGAATTATTGCCTACCTAGTGACCCTTCATCATCTGTTCCACTCCATCCCTCCAGATGTGTGCTTCATGTCTCAGCTCGAGAGATGTTGCTATGACTCACTCTGTGAGTTGATCCTAAGTTGATTGATCTTCGAGAAGATCGATTCTTCTGGAATTGTCCCTTTCCTCTTGTTGTCATGTTAGATGGAGATCTCAGAGCAAGACGTCGAGACAAAGATGGTGATCGAGTCAACGTTCTCATGAAGTGCACCTTGGATCGTGAAGATTGTGTTAGTTTGCGTCCCCCCCATCATCTTACCCTACGCTTGAATCTCGAGACGAGATTCTTTTTTAGTGGGGGTGAGTTGTCACATCCCTGGTCCTGTTATGCACTAGGCTAGACCTTCGTGTGAGCATCATGTTTCAATTCAAATGAAATTTGAATTGAGGAATTTTCAAAAGCCTCAGAAGACCTCTAAAAATAACCAACATTCAAATCTCATCAAATGAGTCCAAGAAAATGTTCCTCTTAGTCTCTGAAAATATTGGAAAGAGGTAAAACTCAAAACAATATTTTTAGAATCTCAGAGATATTTATTTTGGGCCTTTGAATTAAATAAATAACTATTTGCATTGGATATATATTTTTATATAATTAATTTATGTCCAATAATTCTGGAACATTTTATGTGGTTTGGTATATTTTAGTTCTAGCCACATAATTATTTACAACATTTTATCAGATGGTTTAGTGTTTTTACTAAATCAAACAAAACAGAAACAAAAATTAAAATAGAGACAGAGTGTTACCTGTCGCTTACCAGCAGCCCACCTACCTCGGCCCAGCACCGTAGTCGGCCGGCCCAGCCCACCAGCGCCTCCCTGTCGTCTTCCTCCTCGGGGCAGTAGGACAGGGGCGTGTGCCCGCGGCGCGCACGCACGCGCAGCGCCACCTCCTCCCTCCCTGCCTGCCTGCCCCCTTCCACGACGCCGCTGCGGACGCCACGACACCTCCTGGACCCTCCTTGCTCTCTCCCTCACCCTCACTTCCCCCCGGGATCCCTCTCTCTTCCCCACCGAGTGCCGCCGTCGCCACCGACGCCGTTCGCCGTGGCCACAGCCACCTCCCCGCCTCGCCGATGACCCAGGAAGCTCCGCCTCGCCCCCCTCTTCAACCTCACCCAGACGAAAGGCGCCGGAAGCCCCTGGATGCCGCTAGCTCCGCCATTCCCCTCCTCGGGTCCCGGCGATCGCCGCCGTGATTCCACCGCCGTCCGGACATCCCCGAGCTTGCTGAGCCGCCCTACCGACTCCATGTGAGCCCCTTCTTCGCTTCCCCCTAACTCCATGCCCGATTTTGAGCTCTAGCCGCCTCCTCCACCGGAGCCGAAACGCCTCGCCGCCCGAGCTCGCCGTCGACGTAGCTCCGGTGACCATTTGGTCACCCCGGCGAGCCCAACGTACTTCTGGCATCCCGCAAAGCATTCCTAGCGCAAGCACTCACCCGTTTGCACGCCGCAGCAACTATCCCGTGGCCACCCGAACTCCGGCGGCCGCAACCGAGCTCGCCGCCGTCGACTCCGGCCACCCCAGGCCTGGAGACCACCACCATCCGACGCGCCATCGCACCAGCTCTCTGTAGGGCCTAAGGGTGCACCGAACGGTGCACTGTAGGCGAAACCCGAGCCCCTCCAGTGTCCCTCCGCCGTGTTTAGAGGTCGCCGCCGGCCATACTCCGGCGAAGCTGACGTGGCACGTCATTAGCGGCTAATCACCCGCTAATACCGCTACTAACTAACCCCCTAGCTCACTTACAGATGGGCCCCACAGCCCTTAATTAACCTGGATTAGTTTCTAACTAGGATTAGATTAACTCCAGTGGGCCTAGGCTGTTAGGTTTGACCGGCCCAGTCAGCTTTGACCTGGCCCCACTGGTCAGCCTCTGCTCCTGCCTTGTTACACTGACATGGGGACCCACGCGTCAGGTTTGACCGTGGCTGACCGTGTTGACCTGCTGAGGTTAGCATGACGTAGTGCTGATGTCATAAAGCTTTTCTGGCGTTTTTATTAATTAAGGAAATTCCAGAAAGTACACTAAACTTCTAAAATTCATAGAAATTCAACCGTAACTCCAAATGAAATAAATTATATATGAAAAATGATCAGAAAAATCCAATCTATCCATCTGTACCATTTTCATGCATGTTAGAACAACTTATAGTTGCTGTTTAGAACAAATCATATTAAAGGCATTTAAATATCCACATATGGAGTTTGAATTTGAATCTTGGATTCAAACCAACTTCATTTAATATGGTTTTAGTTGCATCAGCACAAATCAACAGCATATTGCCATGTCACATTCATGCATCATACTGTTGCATTGCATTGATTGTGTTCTTCTTTGTTTGCCGGTGTTTGTCCCCTCCCGCTAGACGTGGTTTCGACGATGAGTTAGATGACACCGATGAAGAGCTATATTATCTTCAGAAGTGCTAGGCAAGCTAAACCCCCTTGTTCATTCCGATACAATCCCACTCTCTCACTCCTGCTCTCTTTTACTGCATTAGGACAACAACGATTCATCTGTTACTTGCTGCGGTAGCTGAACCCCTTTATCCTCTGCATGACCTGTCATTGCCACAGTAAATAGATGAAACCCACTAGCATGAGTAGGAGTTGTTTGAGCCCTGATGTGCCTACTCATTCATGTTTGTTTGTCATGCCTGCTATTGCTTAGAGTTGTGTCAGGTCTGATTCATCGGGGATGAATTAGAGGTGTGTAAACATGTCCTACTATGTGTGAGCTAAGTGTGTGAACACGATTTGGTAAAGGTAGCGGTGAGAGGCCATGTAGGAGTACATGGTGGGTTGTCTCATTGCGGCCGTCCTCAGGAACTGAGTTCTGTGTTTGTGATCCATGATCAGCTACTACCACACATTGGGATCCTTAATTGACTCTCTCGACTTATTAACCGACTTGATCTCTGTCCAGGAGTTGCAACTAGTTTCTGGTGTTTGTAGGTAGTGTTAGTAGTCTACCAAGTGGCACCCGGTACAGGTGGGCTTGGGACAGACTAGGCACAGTGGCACGGTGTACCAAGTGGCACCCGGATGGTGGGCTTGGGAACCCTGCTCACATTGTTTGGGGCCGTGAGAGACACCCCTGCCGGATCTCCTTGTGGATGGAACCCGAATAGGCGATAAACCTGGACGAAAGACTTGTGTGGTTAGTCAGGTCGTGGCCGACACCCTCGCTGGGCTTCCGCTTGAAGGTTGCCGAGTACATGTCGTGTAAACGGCGGTAAGTGGTGAGAGCGTGTGTGAAGAAGTACACCCCTGTAGGGTTAATATTATCTATTCGAATAGCCGTGTCCGCGGTAAAGGACTTCTGGGTTGCCTGTACAGTTCATAGACAAGTGAAGTGGATACTCTAAAATACGCAAGATAAGCGTGAGTGCTATGGATGGCGTTCTCGTAGGGAGACGGGAGCGGATCCATAGTGGTGTATTGATATGGTGAATATATGGACTCGTGTGCGCCACCACAAAAGAGTTACTTGTAGTCGTAGATCAGGATAGCCACCGAGTCAAAGCTGGCTTGCTGCAGTTAAACCCCACCATCCCCTTTGCTGATAATGATGCATATGTAGTTAGTTCTGATGTAAGTCTTGCTGGGTACATTTGTACTCACGTTGCTTAATTTATATTTTTGCAGAGAGACTTCAGTCTCGCTAGTAGTACCGCGTGGACTTCGACGTTTAGCTTGTTACCTCAGCTACGATCTTGTGCCCTCGGCAGGATCTAGTAGATAGTCAGGCTTCTCAGCCTTTTTCATTTATAGTTGTCTGTACTCAGACATGTTAAGCTTCCGCTTGTGCTTTGATTTGTGTGCTCTGAATGTTGGGTCATGAGACCCATGTTTGTAATATCTCGCTCCTCGGAGCCTATTGAATAAAATACTTGAGTCATAGAGTCATGTTGTGATGCCATGTTGTGTTTGCACATATCGAGCATATTGTGTGTATGTTATTGAAATGCTTGGTATGTGTGGGATCTGACTATCTAGTTGTTTATCCTTGGTAGCCTCTCTTACCGGGAAATGTCTCCTAGTGCTTCCACTGAGCCTTGGTAGCTTGCTACTGCTCTGGAACACTTAGGCTGGCCGGCATGTGTTCCTCCTCGTTCCTGTGTCTGTCCCTTCGGGGAAATGTCACGCGATGAATACCGGAGTCCTGTTAGCCCGCTACAGCCCGGTTCACCGAAGTCCTGCTAGCCCAGTGCTACAGCCTGGACTCACTCGCTGATGACCGACACGTTCGATGTTGGGTCATGGATGCCTGTCCCTGTAAGTTAGTGCCACTTTGGGTTCACGACTAGCCATGTCAGCCCGGGTTCTTTGTCATATGGATGCTAGCGGCACTATCATATACGTGAGCCAAAAGGCGCAAACGGTCCCGGGCCAGGTAAGGTGGCACCCGTGGGAATACCGTGCGTGAGGCCGCAAAGTGATATGATGTGTTACATGCTAGATCGGTGTGGCATTGGATCGGGGTCCTGACAGCAGATGGGGTACGAGGACGCGTAGAAGGCAAACAACTCAGACTTAAGCCCTTTGCCCCCGTCAGGACTCTGTCACAGGTGCATTTATCTCGATTCTTTCCTTCGTTCTGGTCGGTTAATTAAGTGCCCGTGAACCAATATTCCTCTTGGCTGGCGCTTTCGGCTGATGGCAAAACGAACACAGAGCAAACCTGGTTTGCCTTGGGATGGACTGAATCAGCTAACAATGTACTCCCTGCGTCCCAAAATACTTATCGGAGGAACGGATGTATCTAGACGCAATTTAGTTTTATATACATCCATTTTCATTCATTTGTCCGACAAGTATTTCCGGACGGAGGGAGTAGCTAGCTAGCTTTGCCTTGAGATGGATCCAGTCGATGGATTGATTGATCGACTAGCAGGTGGTTTCTGTTGATGGACTAGCTAGCAACACACACGCACACACTGGCATGTAACCCTATTTGCTGTTTGTACTTCTTCAACTCACGTTGATACAACCTAGGAGCTACATGTATCACCTGGCTAGGTAGAGTTACGATTACTGCTCAAAGAAAAGTAGACTTATGATTTCTATACTACTTGGACAAGCAATCGTTGGTGAACTCTAACAATCTATGAGATCTATGGGCAACCAAAAGAGAGAACTAGCAAGGCTGGTGAGTTCTCTTTCACTATTTTATCTAGATTCATCGTGCTAATTTAAGTAGTTCTAAGCTATCATGTAAATGTAACATAACTATTTTAAAGGTTATCGATATAATCCATGTTTTGCTTTTCCATTTTTAGCAAATAGAGCGGATTCTGAAATCACATATTTGAATTAGTTTTTGGTCGGTCGACTTGAGTAGTAATTCCTTTTATTATCCCAGTTGTTATTTCTACCTTGCTCTGCTGTATAAGATACTCCATATAGGAGGTCAAGCTTGAAAAATGTATAATACCCGACTTGTCAAGAATCATGTTAATAAAGCTGTTATGATATTTTCCCTGCTTCAAAGTGCTCCCTGAGGTATTAGTTAACGGTAGTTTGTATTGATTTTTTTGTACATACTTTGACCATTTGTGCATGCTTTGGTTTGTGACGGATCGACCTTAAAGTCTAATGATTACCCTTTCCAACAAGCAACAGTGGGGTTGTTCTGCTCAATCCTGCTATTTTTTAGTCCATTAATTTGTATGTGTTCTTCGCCTTAGAGATTTTATTAATTTCGGTTGGGTTCTAATTAGAGATGCATATAAATAACTTTGTTCTGGTTTTCATAAAAGTAATATGGCACACACCTAGAAGGTTATTGATTATACGCTGCAACCCATTTTATTAAGTTGGGTTTTCTTGACACCATTTTCTATTGCAGGCTACTGAATATATACAATTCTTGCAAGAGAACGAACATAAGTGTATTTGGGTGAGGCACCAGATACAACATCTCACTTCTCGTTTTGGAAATTATATTTATTTAACTCCAAGAGGTCACCAGCTGAAGGTATGGTACATTCTGATCTTTTTGTTTGTCACTAAGCTTGACAACATCTCACCAACTATAGCAGTAATGTGATTCATTCTTTAGGTTGTGTTTGGCAAGGTAAGGACAAAAAAATTTCCCATTTTTTTTATTTCTATGGTTGTCATAGTCTATTTTAAGCCCGTATTATTTTTGGTGATTGCGAAATGTATTCAATTGCATGTAGAAATAGAAGATAAATCTTGTTTCAAACTTGGAGTGTATACTGAAGTTACATGAAGCCTTCGGCACTCCTTTTTAGTTATTGCTGATTTAGTTCAAGTACTAAATCAACGACAACTAATATCGAACAGAGGGAATATATTATGACCTCCTCTTAACTTGCCTTTAGTAACAAACATGATAGTACCAAAATTAGTTCTAGGAGGATAGTACTAAAACTCTCGTGCCATTGAAAAACTGTTGAGAAATTTTAATTTATTGCATAGTGCAGGCGGAAAAAGTTTAATTCACCCCGAGAAGAACCCTCCGAGAACAATTGTTTTGGACTTTTGTGGTACTCTCAAGTGAGGGGTCTTTTGTGGTCTTGCTAATATAGATAAACCATAATCATATTTCATATGATTCTCAACATCCTTGGAGTGAAAGACAGTAACTGCATAATGAAGTTTAAATCATACTCATTTGTTTGTTTCAGTGATGAGTTTTTCTTTTGTTTGCTTCTTTGACCAGTTTGTAACCAGTCTTCTGGATCAGAGTAACTGAAAGTTGATGTGTAATATTAGGGCTGTGATTGCAGTGTATCAAATGGGCTAATTTTTATATTTGACTCATCATATATAAAATTTGTATTTTTTTTAAATCAGGAACAAATATAGTTTAAGTATTTTGAAGTGAGATGTGCTTTTTCAGTTGTTTGCCACATGGTTTGTTTCAGGATGGGATAATGAATTGGTAAAAAGCACTTTCCTTTGTTGGTACCAATACCAATGCCACCAAGTGCAGTAATATTGACGACAGTCAAATAGCCTTGCAGAATGGACAATGTTCAAAGATAGCAAGCATTATGTCGTGTCTAGATATGAGTGGAAAACGTGCTACATGTGTACTGCTACTACACCAGCCCAAGTACTTATGTATAGTTCCTCCTGAATTCAGACACTAAGAAGCTAAGCTTTTGCAAATGAATCTACTTATCCAAGAGGCTGGCAACAAGATCGGATGTTCAGTAACTAGAGGAGCAACACTCGATCGACATGAAACTATGAGCATGCATATCATCAAGTTTGCCGGTTCTACATTTTAAACCTTAGCCAACTACCTACTTTCTAATTTTCTTGCATGCAGCGAATTGACTTCCCAAAGAACTACATGGAAGGGATATATGTTTGATTTGTTTTGAATTGATTGCAAGAAATACATGTATGGCACATACAACTCTATTCTCAAAACATATATGAATGAAAATTTATTTGATTTTTTTAGCAATGTCTCATGTCTATGTTTATTGTTCCGTGGCAACACACGGGCACTCAACTAGTGTGTCTTAATCACGCACTAACAAACACGCCAGGGTGTTGGTGACGGATAGCGAGGAAGGACTTCCGCAATGGCGACAGCGGCGTGCCCGCGATTGGTGCAATTCCGTTCTTCCCTTTTATTCTCGACTCCCCAACCTTTTACTTTCACTGTTCTCCCCTTTATTCTCGACTCCCCAGCCTTTTACATTCACTATTCTCCCCTTTATTCTCGACTCCCCAGCCTTTTACTTTCACTGTTCTCCCCTTTATTCTCGACTCCCCAGCTTTTACTTTTACTGAAGGGTTGGACGTGCTATGGGCTTTTTATTTGTAGAGAAATATGTCAATACCCGTATTATCAAACTAGCAAAAGAGCCCGTGCGTTGCAAAGGGAGTAAAAAAATAACACACGCTCTTAACCCAACAACCAGCACTCAAGATGGCCTCCTTCTCACCCTCGCCGGCGGTAGCCTTAGTGTTCACACAAACCAAAACGTATTTGAATGTGGTTAATCCTAAGACATCTCTCTCTCACTCTCGCGATGAGAAATCTGTTATTTTTCCCTGCGAGGTTTTTCAAAGGTATGCATGTGTAGTTATCGATGTTTTCTCCCTATATGGTTTTAGTGGGTGTTTATTTGCAATCCGGATTGCCACCGGTACGAAAGAAAAATGGATCGTGCACTATAGACTATAAGTTTGATTCTAAAATAATATTTAACAAGTAAAAATAACATCATATTCAGATTGTACACATTTTGCTAATCAAATTTCATATATAACATGTTAAAATTGGAGTTACATTATAAATGATACGGATAATTTAGAAAATCATTTGTTTGATTTAAATATCTTCCAAAATAATATTTAAAAATATTTAACAGGTAAAAATAACATCAAATACATGAAAATTTGTTAAAAAGGTTGTTAAAAAGATACATGATTTTCTAATCATAAAAAGATTGTGCATTATAGACTATAAGTTTGCTTCCAAAATAATATTAAAATTAATATTTTAACAAGTAAAAATAACTTCAAACCGTACCATTTGTATATAACATGTTAAATTTGGAGTTATGGTTTAGAAGATGTGAGTATTTAAAAAAACAATTAGTATGTACTGCGGGTTCAATGTCAGAAGTATTAGGGGGTTTTCTATAAAATAGCAAAACAGACTAAGAATACCTATTTTTTTATTAGTAGGTATAGATTAGTATCATCAGATTCACCATGAAATGAATTTTTATATTTTATTTATTTAGTAGAATCGTGGATGTTATATTTTGGGCTCTGAACTTGGTCAAAGTTAAAGAAACTTGACTTATCAAAAAACAAATACACCTTATTTTGGAACCGACTGAGTATTTGGTTTGGCGAGTGTGGGAGATGATGAAATGTGTTTTTCTTTTTGTGTTTATAATGTATTGTTTTGATGGGCCTTTCGCGGTATGATTCTATGTTATTTGCTAATCAATCTATACTTATGTGGGGTATAAGTTTATGCGTCGGTGTTTGCACTTACTATATTTCGTACTATATTTGTGCTATAATATTACTACATCTCGGTCTCGTTATATTTGATGTATTTGTATTTTGATAAAATTTCACAATCCAAGGTACATCTCTTGTAATTCCGCGCTACAATATTACTCTATTCGTTCCTTTATATATGGTGTATTTGTGCGTTTGGGTGTCCAGGCTCATCTGCACCCGGTCAGAAAACAATTCGTGAAAAAGTAATTTTTTTAAAAAAAATTCCATTTTTTTGTGCGGTAGACAATTTGATGTGTGAGGCACGCTCCAAATTTCAAGTCATTTGGACATCTAAGAAGCTCTCAGCATAAAAGACAAATCGGGTCAAAACAGTACATGAACAATAAACATTTTTACAGACCCCCAATTTGTCTTTTTTGCTGGGAGCTCCTCAGATGTGCAAATGATTTGAAAATTGGAGGGGACCTTACGCATCAAATTGTCTGCCGCACAATTTTTTTGGAACTTTTTGAATATTTTTATTATTTGTTTTGATTTTTTCGTCAGCGCGGGTGCAGAGATGGATTTTCGAATCTAAGGTACATTTCTTCTTATTTTGTTTTTAGGCCTCAAAAAAAGTATCTCCCCTATGATTGTTGATTGCATGTATATCTCCTTTTAGAGAAAAAAAAGGAAATTATCTCTCTTCTGATTGCGTGTATCTCTTTCTTTCCTAGGCTAAATGATTTACTTATAATCAACTAATTAATTGTCGGGGGATGGCCCCCGGGCAGGCAACGGAACCCAGATCCTTTTCAAAAACATCGGGGCAATCAAAGCCCCTCAATTTGGCTCGCTCCTGGCCGGCTCCCCAGCGCGACCCGGTCAGGCGCCGCAACCCGGCCGGCTGGTTGGCGCATGCCGGCCGTCCGTGAGAAGTCAACCCACGATGACAAGTAAGCATGGCTACATTTCGCCCCCTTTGCGCGGCCCCGGTGGGCTCGGCTACCGTGCCGAGCAAGCCACCGCCCGGGACGGACGACGTCTCGGAGGCGCCACTTTGAAGCAAGGCGGCGCTACCGTCCCACGACGTCTGGCGCGACATGCCATAGTACCTAGCAGTCGACCGTACCCGCGCCCGGCGGCCTCGGTACGGCCCGCACCCAACGGACCTGGCGGCCTGACAACCCCCACTGCCGGCTCCTAGACACTGACGCCAGGGCCCCGCTCCCATGTATCTTTACCATTGAAACCCCGGGGGGCCAGCCTACAAGACCCCCTGGAGCCCCTCCATGCAGAGGGTTGTTTCTCTACACACACACACACACACACACACACACACACACACGCGCGCGCACGCACGCACGCACGCACACACGCACGCACGCACGCACGCACACACGCACACACACGCATGCACACACACACACACACACATCCACCCATATAGATGAGAAGCAGCACATGCATTGGCCTGTCTTCCTCCTCTCGAACAGCTCTAGGAGCAAGCCTCTACCCACTTCATATAAACCATGCTCCGCAGGACTAGGGCTATTATCTCACCGGAGAGCCCCGAACCTGGGTACATCTCGTGTCTCACACTTGCGCGTGCCAACTTCGTCTCTGGAGCTCACCGGTGCCCTTGTGCATGTCCCCTCTTTTAGCCATCCTATGGCATCTGCCATGAGATCACCACGATAGTTGGCGCCCACCGTGGGGCAGCTAGCGGCACCAGCCAGAGTCACGTTCCAGACAGGGCCCTTCACCGACTCCGGCGAGCGCATCATACACGACTTGGTTCCAGCGCTCGACTTGGTGCCGGCCGGCTTCACCAGTTCATCCATCGTCCCCTTCGGTGCGCTGCGCGTCTCCGTCGTGCTCGTCCCCGATGAGTACCCCAGCGAGATGCTCGACATCACCGACTTGCCCATCCCCCTCGGCTGTGACATCTCCAGCGACCTGGAGGACCTCTTCACCCACGTGGAGGTGCTTGTTACCAATTCCGTCTCCACCTCATCCAGCACCGCGAAGAAGGCCGCCGCGGTCAAGGCGGCAGCCGCTCGCACCAGCACGGCCGACCTGCTGCGTGCCGTATTGCAGAACCTTAGCATCCCCATCACACTGACATCGACACCACCTAGGCCAGGGCCCGACTCGACGTGGAACGCGTGCGCCTGCTAGACGTGGCCATGATGCTTGCTGCTACACAGCGCCGGCTAGAGTCCGTCTAGCGGGAGCGCGACGCTGCGTATGGCTTCACGCCGGCCGCGGTTGAACCCAGCTGGGTCGCCAGGTGCGTACTTGCAGCGCTGCCATCGGCCACGCGCTGGGCGCGGTCCCGCCTGTCTACGACACTCCCGTCAAGTGCACACCGGGGAGGCTGCCGTCGTGGGCCTGAAGCACCTGCAGGGCGATGAGCTGCAGGAGCGCCTGCAGCACATGCGTGAACTCTTCACCGCTTCAAACACTCAGCAGGACCACCTTGACACTCCCGCGGCATCCGTCTCGCGCCATACCAAGGACCCCGAGCAGCGGAACACGGCGTCCTTCCTGCACCCCAGTGAAGCCCAGTCCAGGAAGACCAGAACCCGACGCGACCGCGCCCTGATGGCTGGCGACGACCTGGGCAACGAGCCGACTCCCGATGGCCAGCACCGACAAGATCTCCCCCCGCCAACCGGACGGTGTGGCCGGGCGGCTTCGTACGGTTCGGCTCCCCGCGGCCCTATTACAAGCCGGCTGGGTCCACATGACATCGACAACAACGACGCTCGCCACCGCATCGAGCAACTCACCTTTTCCCTCGAGCTGGAGGAAGACAACACATTTGGTCAGGTTTGTTTCGGTCCGTGCATCTGCGATGAGCCCTTCCACAAGGGGTTCACGCTTACCCGCGACACCCCAAGTACAACGGGACCGTCAAGCTGGAGGACTGGCTCATCGACTACACCACCGCCATCGGTATCACGGGCGGCAACTGGCGTCTGGCCATGCACTACACCCCGCTCATGCTGTAGGGCTCGGCCTGGACGTGTCTAAACAGCATGCCGGCTGGCAGCGTCAACTCGTGGCTCGACTTCGAGCACGCCTTCATGCACAACTTCACCGGCACCTACAAGCGACCTGACCGCCCCAGCCAGCTCGCCATGTGCGTCCAAGGGGCGAACGCGATCGATCGTCAATACCTTGCACGCTGGACCAAGCTTCGGAACAACTGCGAGGGGGTCCACGAGGTTCAAGCCATTCAATAATTTGTGAACGGTTGCCGGGACGACACCCTGCTCAAGCACAAGCTACCGCACTCCGAGCCAACCAGCATGGTAGCGCTCATGGTCACGGCAGACAAGTATGCCAACGCCGACTCTGACACGAAGATACAAGTCGTGCTCGACGAGGCCGGCAAGGCGTTTCCGGCACCGCCCCCCAAGCTGGCTGGCGAGAGCAGCCGCCAGCAGAACAACCAGCGGAACAACAAGTGCAAGGCCGAGCAGTCGGCTCCCCGCTATGACAACCACCTTGTCGCTACCACCTATCAAGTGCCCTCGGCCAAGCCGGCCGGCAACCGGCGTTAGCGAACTGACAATACCGCCTGGCAACCCGCCATGAGCTTTGAGGAGATGCTCGATGCCCCTGCAAGCACCACAGCGGTGCGAGGCCATCTACGCACACGTTATGGCAGTGCGCCATCACCGAGCGCATCATGAGGGGTGACATCCCCGCGCCGCCTCCTCCTCCTCCGACACCAGGTGCAGGGCAGCCGCAGCTGCCGCCGCCTCCGCCCCCGGCAGCCGGCGTAATGCACGATGAAGTCTTTCCCAACCAGAATGCAAGCTATGTCGTCTTCGCCAGCCTAGGCGACGATAAGCATAGTGAGTGCCTGCTCTGGTAGGAGGTGAACATCGTCATTCCGGCCGTGCCCGAATACATGCACTTGTCGGAGCGCCTGGTCAGCTGGACCCGGGAGGACCACCCGGCCGTCATGGCTACGCCAGGTGGCTACGCCCTCGTCATCGACCCCACCATAGTTGCTATGAAGCACACCTGCAAGTTCTCGCGAGTCCTCATCGATGGCGGCAACAACATTAACATCTTGTACCGCGATACCATGGCCAAGCTCAGCATCGAGGCAAGGCAGCTGGAGCCGACCCAGACGGTGTTCCACGGCATCGTGTCGGGCCTCTCCTGCTCCCCGATCGGCCGGATACGGCTTGACGTCCTGTTCGGCACGAGCGACCATGTCCGGTGCGAGCCTATCTCGTTTGAGGTGGTGGACTTGTCCAGCACCTACCACGCACTGCTAGGCCGGTACGCGCTGGCAAAGTTCATGGCGGTTCCCCACTATGCCTACTTGAAACTGAAGATGCCGGGTCCCAAGGGCCTCATCACTATTGTCGGTGACTAAAAGAAGTCCATGGAGTGCGCCCAAGCCGACGCCAAGCTGTCCGAGTCGCTGGTTGATAACCCACAAGTATAGGGGATCTCAATAGCTTTCGAGGGTAGAGTATTCAACCCAAATTTATTGATTCAACACAAGGGGAGCCAAAGTATATTCTTGAGTATTAGCAATTGAGTTGTCAATTCAACCACACATGGATACCTTAGTATCTGCAGCAAAGTATTTAGTAGCAAAAGTGGTATGATAATAAAGGTAATGGTAGCAAAAGTAAAGATAAATGTTTTTGGGTTTTTGTAGTAGTTGTAACAGTAGCAACGGAAAAGTAAATAAGCGAAGAACAATATGTGAAAAGCTCGTAGGCAATGGATCAGTAATGGATAATTATGCCGGATGCGATTCCTCATGCAATAGTTATAACATAGGGTGATATAGAACTAGCTCCAGTTCATCAATGTAATGTAGGCATGTATTCCGTAAATAGTCATACGTGCTTATTGAAAAGATCTTGCATGACATCTTTTGTCCTACCCTCCCGTATTCAGCGGGGTCCTAGCAGAAACTAAGGGATATTAAGGCCTCCTTTTAATAGAGAACCGGAACAAAGCATTAACACATAGTGAATACATGAACTCCTCAAACTACGGTCATCACCGAGAAGTATCCCGATTATTGTCACTTCGGGGTTGTCGGATCATAACACATAATTGGTGACTATAGACTTGCAAGATAGGATCAAGAACACACATATATTCATGAAAACATAATAGGTTCAGATCTGAAATCATGGCACTCGGGCCCTAGTGACAAGCATTAAGCATAGCAAAGTCATAGCAACATCAATCTTAGAACATAGTGGATATTACGGATCAAACCCTAACAAAACTAACTTGATTACATGGTAAATCTCATCCAACCCATCACCGTCTAGCAAGCCTACGATGGAATTACTCACGCACGGTGGTGGGCATCATGAAATTGGTGATGGAGAATGGTTGATGATGACGAATCCCCCTCTCCGGAGCCCCGAACGGACTCCAGTTCAGCCCTCCCGAGAGAGATTAGGGCTTGGCGGCGGCTCCGTGTCGTAAAACGCGATGAAACTTTCTCCCTGATTTTTTTCTCCCCGAGACGGAATATATGGAGTTGGAGTTGAGGTCGGAGGAGGTCCAAGGG
>NC_041387.1:228897528-228907292 GCF_002162155.2 Triticum dicoccoides | reverse complement strand
CCGTGGGCCCCCTGGCATTTCGCCAAAAATTCTTGTTAAATCTAAAAAGTGCCTCCGTGGATTTCCAGGACATTCCGAGAACTTCTCTTTTCTACACATAAAACAACATCATGGCAGTTCTACTGAAAACAACGTCAGTCCGGGTTAGTTTCATTCAAATCATGCAAGTTAGAGTCCAAAACAAGGGCAAAAGTGTTTGGAAAAGTAGATACGTTGGAGACGTATCAACTCCCCCAAGCTTAAACCTTTGCTTGTCTTCAAGCAATTCAGTTGATAAACTGAAAGTGATAAAGAAAAACTTTTACAAACTCTGTTTGCTCTTGTTGTTGTAACATGAAAGGCCAACATTCAAGTTTCAGCAAATATTATGAACTAACCATACTAACAATAACACAAAGGTCTCAGAATTACTCATATCAATAACATAATCAGCTAGCGAGCCATAATAATAAAACTCAGATGACAACACTTTCTCAAAATAATCATAACATGATATAACAAAATGGTATCTCGCTAGCCCTTTCTAAGACCGCAAAACATAAATTCAGAGCACCTTTAAAGATCAAGGACTGACTAAACATTGTAATTCATGGTAAAAGAGATCCAGTCAAGTCATACCCAATATAAACCAATAATAATGAATGCAAATGATAGTGTGCTCTCCAGCGGGTGCTTTTTAATAAGAAGGGTGATGACTCAACATAAAAGTAAATAGATAGGCCCTTCGCAGAGGGAAGCAGGGATTTGTAGAGGTGCCAGAGCTCGATTTTAAAATAGAGATTGAATAACATTTTGAGCGGCATACTTTTGCTATCAATGCAACAACTATGAGATGGCTGTATCTTCCATACTACATGCATTATAGGCAGTTCCCAAATAGAATGGTAAAGGTTTATACTCCCCCAACCACCAACAAGCATCAATCCATGGCTTGCTCAAAACAACGAGTGCCTCCAACATACAAGAATCCTGGGGGAGTTTTGTTTAATTATTTTGATTTGCTTTGATCTTTTTGGATCATGGGACTGGGCATCCCGGTTACCGGCCCTTTCTCGTGAATGAGGAGCGGAGTCCACTCCTCTTGAGAATAACCCACCTAGCATGGACAATATAGGCAACCCTAGTTGAAACATGAGCTGCTCGAGCATACAAAACAGAATTTTATTTGAAGGTTTGGAGTTTGGCACATACAAATTTACTTGGAACGGCAGATAAATACCGCATATAGGAAGGTATAGTTGACTCATATGGAACAACTTTGGGGTTTAAGGAGTTTGGATGCACAAGTAGTATTCCCGCTTAGTACAGGTGAAGGCTAGCAAAATACTGGGAAGCGACCAACTGAGAGAGCGATAACAGTCGTAGACATGCATTAAATTAATTTACACCGAGTACAAGCATGAGTAGGATATAATCTACCATGAACATAAATATCATGAAGGCTATGTTGATTGGATTCCACTACATGCATTAACATGTGCCAAGTCGAGTCACTTAATTCATTCAAAGGAGGATACCATCCCATCATACCACATCATAATCATTCTAATAGCATGTTGGCACGCAAGGTAAACCATTATAACTCATAGCTAATCAAGCATGGCACAAGCAACTATAATCTCTAAATGTCATTGCAAATATGTTTACTTCATAATAGCTGACTCAGGAACGATGAATCATCATATTTACAAAAACAAGAGAGGTCGAGTTCATACCAGCTTTTCTCATCCCAATAAGTCTATCATATATCGTCATTATTGCCTTTCACTTGCACGATCGAACGATGTGTATAATAATAAGAGTGCACGTGCATGGACTAAGCTGGAATCTGCAAGCATTCAACTCAAGAGAGAAGACAAGTAATATGGACTCTAAATTAAATAAACAATCATGCATATAAGAGCCACTAAGCATTTTCAATATGGTCTTCTCGACCCCCAAAAGAAAGAAAATAAAATAAAACTATTTACACGGGAAAGCTCCCAACAAGTAAAAGAAGAACGAGAAATCTTTTTGGGCTTTCATTTTAATTTCTACTACAAGCATGGAAATTAAACTAACTAATTTTTTTTGTTTTTTCTTAAGGTTTATCAAACACACAAGAAGAAAACTAGAAAAAGAAATTTAAACTAACATGGATAATAAAATGAAGGAGTGTGAGCACCGACGACTAGTGTGTGAACATGAATGTAAAGTCGGTGAGAAATACGTACTCCCCCAAGCTTAGGCTTTTGGCCTAAGTTGGTTTAATACCAATGACCGCCTGGCTGATATCCATAAGTGAAACTGGGGTAGTACTGAGATGAAGAGGCGACCGCCTCCTGAGCAGCAGCGTGTTGGCGAGCTGCCTCCATTCTCCTCTCATATTCAGTGGCTTCTTCCCTCGTGACAACATATCTTCCTTTTGTTTGATAATCAAAAAGGCAGGGGGCAGGAAGAGTAACAGGGACGACGTTGCGTCTGTTATAGGTTAGTCGATAATGGAGGAATTGTTCATTCCTCTCAAGAAAATGATGATCAAACATAGCTTTTTTATCCAAATAAACAGGAGGTACAATCATATCCCCCTCTCGTGGAGCTATATTAAGAAAATTAGCCACACGGGTTGCATAAATTCCTCCAAAGATATCACCCCTTCTACTATTATTCTGCAACCTACGTGCAACTATTGCCCCCAAGTTATAACCTCTATAACTTGACACAGCACTCTTGAGGACACAAAGATCAGGAGCACACATGTGACATACCTCGTCCTTACCATTAATGCATCTACCAATAAAGAGAGCAAAATAATGTATAGCAGGAAAATGAATGCTCCCTATGGTAGCTTGTGTTACGTCCCTAGATTCTTCCATAGTAATACTGGCAAGGAAATCTCTAACTTCAGATTTGGGAGGATCATTAATATTACCCCACTGCGGGAGTTTGCAAGGAGTTGTGAAATCCTCTAAATCCATGGTATAAGATGTATCATAAATACCAAACATAACACTAGGAGAATTATGCGCAGAAATATATTCGAACCTCCGCACAAAGGAATCGGTCAATTGATAATATTGAGGACACTTATCTTGTAAGAAGTCCTCCAGCTCGGCATTACGCACATACGCGTCAAATTCCTCCTTGAAGCCTGCTTCGACCATAAAATCATCGGATGGCCACTCACAAGCCCGTACATTTGCGTCCCTTGGAAAATTAACATCTTGTTCACGTATAGCAATCCTTGGCCCCTTCTTTGCCGAGGAACCACCTTGGTACATTCTTCTAAGCATATTTATTTTTCTGAAAATTTCTGAAATTTTAGTAACTTCAAAATAAAAGTGAATAAAACTAAACAAGATTGATAGCAACTACTCCTACAAGTGCCTAGAGCCTATATCATGCATTGGAATTGCTTGGGACCTCAAAAATTTAACATGTAAGCTCAAGAACATGGTCACCTATGCAGCAAAATTTTTCAATGAATAAAGCACTAGAACAAAAACTAATTGGACCAATGGAGGAGTCACATACCAAGCAACAATCTCCCAAAGCAGTTTTGTGAATGGAGCTTTGAGCTAAGAGATCGAAAATCGCAGCAAAACGAGCTAGAACTCGGGCTTGAGCTGGATGGGGAATTTTTTTGGGTAGAAGATGAAGTGTGTGGTGCTGGCATAAGTGGAGGGGACCCACCAGGGGCCCACGAGACAGGGGGCACACCTTATAGGGGGGGGCGCCCTCCTCTCTCGTGGGCTGGTGCTTGCCCCTCCTGCAGTGTTTTCAGTGCCTAAAATCCTCAAATATTCCAGAAAAAATCATACTAAATTTGCAGGGCATTTGGAGCACTTTTATTTTCAGACTATTTTTTAATGCACGGATAATTTAGAAAACAGACGGATAACACTATTTTTGCTTTAATTATTCTAAATAACAGAAAGTAAAAAATAGGGTACAGAAGGTTGTGCCTTCTAGTTTCATCCATCTCGTGATCATCACAATGAATCCACTAACAAGGTTGATCAAGTCTTGTTAACAAACTCATTCCGAATAACTCGGAACCGGAGAAATTTCGAATAACACTAAGTTACCTCGACGGGGATATGAAAATCCCCATAAATAAGTATATCATACTTTTTCTTGACAGTAGGGAGAGAAATTTAAAACCTCCAAAAATGATAGTTGGAACTTTTTCAATAGAATTGATGCTATGAACTTGAGATTGTTTCCTCGGAAAGTGTACCGTGTGCTCATTACCATTAACATGAAAAGTGACATTGCCTTTGTTGCAATCAATAATATCCCCTGCAGTATTAAGAAAAGGTCTACCAAGGGTAATAGACATACTATTGTCCTCGGGAATATCAAGAATAACAAAGTCCGTTAAGATAGTGACATTTGCAACCACAATAGGCACATCCTCACAAATACCGACAGACATAGCAGTTGATTTATCGGCCATTTGCAAAGATATTTCAGTAGGTGTCAACTTATTCAATTCAAGTATACGATATAAAGAGAGAGGCATAACACTAACACCGGCTCCAAGATCACATAAAGCGGTTCTAACATAATTTCTTTTAATAGAGCATGGTATAGTTGGTACACTCGGATCTCCAAGTTTCTTTGGTATTCCACCCTTAAAAGTGTAATTAGAGAGCATGGTGGAAATTTTAGCTTCCGGTATCTTTCTTTTATTTGTGATGATATCCTTCATATACTTGGCATAGGGATTTACTTTCAGCATATCAGTTAAGCGCATACGTAAGAAAATAGGTCTAATCATTTTAGCAAAGCGCTCAAAATCCTCATCATCCTTTGACTTGGATGGTTTAGGAGGAAAGGGCATGGGTTTCTGAACCCATGGTTCTCTTTCTTTACCGTGCTTCCTAGCAACAAAATCTCTCTTATCATATCGTTGATTCTTTGATTGTGGGTTATCAAGATCAACAATAGGTTCAATCTCTACACTATTGTGTTTGCTAGGTTGAGCATCAACATGAACATTATCATTAACATTATCACTAGGTTCATGTTCATCACCTGATTGTGTTTCAGCATCAGAAATAGAAATATCATTGGGATTCTCAGGTGTGCCTACAGTAGGTTCACTAGAAGCATGCAAAGTTCTATCGTTTTTCTTCTTCTTCTTTTTAGAAGAACTAGGTGCCTCTAAATTATTTCTCTGAGAATCTTGCTCGATTATCTTAGGGTGGCCTTCAGGATACAAAGATTCCTGAGTCATTCTACCAGTTCTAGTAGCCACTCTAACAGCAAAGTCATTTTTATTATTTAATTCATCAAGCAAATCATTTTGAGCTTTGAGTACTTGCTCAGCTTGAGTAGCAACCATAGAAGTATATTTGCTAACGCGGTGAAGTTCATCCTTAACTCTAGCCAGATTATCACCTAGGCGTCCTATCTCGAAAGCATTATTCTTTAACTCTCTACCAACATAAGCATTAAAACTTTCTTGTCTAGCCATAAAGTCATCAAATTCATCTAAGCATGAGCTATGAAATTTAGTAGAGGGTATTTCAACTTTATCATATCTATAGAGAGAATTTACCTTTACTACCTGTGTTGGGTTATCAAGACAATGTGGTTCTTCAGGCGGTAAATTAAGACCATGTATTTCTTCAATAGGAGGTAAATTCTTAACATCTTCAGCTTTAATACCTTTTTATTTCATTGATTTCTTTGCCTCTTGCATATCTTCAGGACTGAGAAATAAAACACCTCTCTTCTTCGGAGTGGGTTTAGGAATAGGCTCAGGAGTTGGCTCAATTGGTTCAGGAATTACTTCAGGAACTGGCTCGGGAAGAGTCCAATTATTTTCATTAGTCAACATATTATTCAATAGTATTTCAGCTTCGTCGACTGTTCTTTCCCTGAAAACACGACCAGCACAACTATCCAAGTAGTCCTTGGAAGCATCAGTAAGTCCATTATAAAAGATATTAAGTATTTCATTTTTCATAAGAGGATGATCAGGCAAAGTATTAAGTAATCGGAGAAGCCTCCCCCAAGCTTGTGGGAGACTCTCTTCTTTGATTTGCACAAAATTATATATTTCCTGCAAGGCAGCTTGTTTCTTATGAGCAGGGAAATATTTAGCAGAGAAGTAATAAATCATATCCTAGGGACTATGCACACAACCAGGAGCAAGAGAATTATACCAAGTCTTAGCATCACCCTTTAATGAGAACGGAAATATCTTAAGGATATATAAATAATGGGACTTCTCATCATTAGTAAACAGGGTAGCTATATCATTCAACTTGGTAAGATGTGCCACAACAGTTTCAGATTCAAGGCCATAAAAAGGATGAGATTCAACTAAAGTAATAATATCTGGATCAATAGAGAATTCATAATCCTTATCAGTAACACAGATAGGTGAAGTAGCACAAGTAGGATCGGGTTTCATTCTAGCATTAAGAGACTACTGCTTCCATTTAGCTAATAATTTCTTAAGATAATTTCTATTGTTGCAAGCAAGAATTTCCATAGCAACCTTTTCATTCATAACATAACCCTTAGGAACAACAGGTAAAACATAATCATTGGGGGGACCTTCATCATCACTATCATCAGTAATAGGATCTTCAGTAATTTCATTCCCCCTAAATCTAGCAAGTTGTTCATCAAGAAATTCACCTAATGGCAAAGTAGTATCACGCACAAAAGTAGTTTCATCATGCATAGCAGAAGTGGCATCATCAATAACATGCGACATATCAGAATTCATAGTAGTAGCAGGTTTAGGTGTCGCAAGCCTACTAATAACGGAAGGAGAATCTAGTGCAGAGCTAGATGGCAGTTCCTTACCTCCCCTCGTAGTTGAGGGCAAAATAGTAGTTCGATCGTCTTTCAAGTTCTACATAGTGATCAACAGATATAAATCCCAAGTGACTCAGAGAATAGATCTATGCTCCCCGGCAACGGCGCCAGAAATTGGTCTTGATAACCCACAAGTATAGGGGATCGCAACAGCTTTCGAGTGTAGAGTATTCAACCCAAATTTATTGATTCGACACAAGGGGAGCCAAAGAATATTCTTGAGTATTAGCAGTTGAGTTGTCAATTCAACCACACCTGGATAACTTAGTATCTGCAGCAAAGTGTTTAGTAGCAAAAGTGGTATGATAATAAAGGTAACGTAGCAAAAGTAAAGATAAATGTTTTTGGGTTTTTGTAGTAGTTGTAACAGTAGCAACGGAAAAGTAAATAAGCGAAGAACAATATGTGAAAAGCTCGTAGGCAATGGATCAGTAATGGATAATTATGCCGGATGCGATTCCTCATGCAATAGTTATAACATAGGGTGATATAGAACTAGCTCCAGTTCATCAATGTAATGTAGGCATGTATTCCGTAAATAGTCATACGTGCTTATTGAAAAGATCTTGCATGACATCTTTTGTCCTACCCTCCCGTATTCAGCGGGGTCCTAGCAGAAACTAAGGGATATTAAGGCCTCCTTTTAATAGAGAACCGGAACAAAGCATTAACACATAGTGAATACATGAACTCCTCAAACTACGGTCATCACCGAGAAGTATCCCGATTATTGTCACTTCGGGGTTGTCGGATCATAACACATAATTGGTGACTATAGACTTGCAAGATAGGATCAAGAACACACATATATTCATGAAAACATAATAGGTTCAGATCTGAAATCATGGCACTCGGGCCCTAGTGACAAGCATTAAGCATAGCAAAGTCATAGCAACATCAATCTCAGAACATAGTGGATATTACGGATCAAACCCTAACAAAACTAACTTGATTACATGGTAAATCTCATCCAACCCATCACCGTCTAGCAAGCCTACGATGGAATTACTCACGCACGGTGGTGGGCATCATGAAATTGGTGATGGAGAATGGTTGATGATGACGAATCCCCCTCTCCGGAGCCCCGAACGGACTCCAGTTCAGCCCTCCCGAGAGAGATTAGGGCTTGGCGGCGGCTCCGTGTCGTAAAACGCGATGAAACTTTCTTCCTGATTTTTTTCTCCCCAAGACGGAATATATGGAGTTGGAGTTGAGGTCGGAGGAGGTCCAGGGGGCCCACGAGATAGGGGGCCGCGCCCTGGGGGGAGGGGGGGGGGCGCCCCCTGTCTCGTGGACAGGCCGTGGGCCCCCTGGCACTAATTCTTTCGCCAAAAATTCTTATTAAATCAGAAAAGTGCCTCCGTGGATTTCCAGGACATTCCGAGAACTTTTCTTTTCTACACATAAAGCAACATCATGGCAGTTCTGCTGAAAACAACATCAATCCGGGTTAGTTTCATTCGAATCATGCAAGTTAGAGTCCAAAACAAGGGCAAACGTGTTTGGAAAAGTAGATACGTTGGAGACGTATCACTGGTCATAGCCGAGGAGCGGCGCCAGGTCAACCGGATCATGGCACTAGCCGGCTGTGCTAGCTCCGGCCAAGGGGTCGGCTGGTGAGGCCTCTTTCCAGCCGTCCTAGGACACCAAGAAGATCCCGTTCAACCCGAAAGACCGTAGCTGCAACAAGTACGTTGCTGTGGGCACCCGCCTCAACAACAAATAGGAAGGCGAGCTCGTTGGCTTCCTCCGTGAGAATTGGGATATCTTTGCATGGTTCTCAAAGGACATGCCAGGAGTTCCGAGGAAGTACGCCGAGCCCAAACTACACGTCCACAAGGATGCTAAGCCTATCCACCAACCGTTGCACTGCTTTTCCGAGGAGAAGCGGAGAACCATCAGTGAAGAAGTCGCCCGACTGCTCGCAGCCGGCTTCATCATGGAAGTGTTTCACCCCGAGTGGCTGGCCAACCCAGTCCTCGTCCTGAAGAAAAAGGCCTGCCCCAAGGATCCTTTCGCACCCCCGCAGATAGATCACACTACTAGGGAAAACCTTATACACAGAATCTTAATAGCAGCGATCTTCAAAATACAACGCTACTACTATTTAGCAGCAGCGCGCTCCAGGAAAACGCGCTGCTGAAAGTAGCAGTAGCACGTTCCCACAAAACCATGCTACTGCTCTAATTGCCATGACGTGGCCGTCCAGCTAGTTATAGCAGTAGCGTCCTATAACGGACCGCGCTATTGCTACAGATGTTAGCAGCAGCGCACTTCTTTTAAACTCGCTACTGCTAAGTTCAGCCCACAAGTTTAGTCCCACCTCGCTCCGCGAACAGGGTGTTTACCACCTTAAATATGTTACTCCTCAAACTATCACAACCAATTGGTCTTCACTGAACTCTATGTGTACAATTTAGGCCGCAATATGAGTCTTCTCTGGTTCCTACTGGAGAGGACTCATATTGACAATTCAGATTGTACACAAAAAGATCATTGATGGCCAGTGTATTTTTGCATTGACAGACAACTTAGCAGTAGCGCTTTTATTAGCAAAGCTCTACTACTAGTCGAACTTAGCAGTAGCATTCATCCCAGCGCATCGCTACTGCTATTCTCGTTAGCTGCAGTGCATTTGCCTGCCCGCACTACTACTAACCCTACCTTATCCCCACGCACGTGGCCGACCCCTCTCTGTCACTCACTCTCCCCATCGCTCTCGCCCGTGCCGATAACCGCCGTCGTCCATCGCCGCCGCCGCCGTCGTCCGTCCGCCACTGAGGTACTCCCTCCTTCCATCCCTCCTCCTCCCACCGCTCCCTCCTTCCTCCTCCTCCCACCGCGCCCTCCTCCCTCGTCCTCCCACCGCGCCCTCCTCCCTCCGCCTGCAGCCGCCCCCTCCTGCCTCCTCCGTCGGCAGCCCTCCTCCCATCGCCCCTCCCTCC
>NC_041387.1:228800799-228897237 GCF_002162155.2 Triticum dicoccoides | reverse complement strand
TCTGTTCTTGCGAATCGTAGGTGTTTTGAATAAAATAGAAGTAAGAAAATTTAGGGTAGAACTAGGGTAGTAGAATTTTTAGCAAGTGTTTAATAGAAAATAGTTTATTTAGTAAGTGATTAATATAACTAGTTTATTTATATTAGGTACTTAATAGAACTAGTTTATTTGGTAAGTGCTTAATAGAACTAGTTTATTTATAGTAAGTGCTTAATAGAACTAGTTTATTTAGTAAGTAGTTCATAAAACTAGTTTATTTAGTGTTAGGATTATATATAAGATATTTTCAAATGTTTTTTTTCATATTTTGAACCATTGAATTGCAATGACCATCGATAAGTGGCCTATGTTTTGCCGGAGTGTTGACTAATTTCCGTTCCGGCAAATTTCAGGCGCTCCATATGTCTTTTTTAGCAAAGGTCATGCCGGATTTTTTGGGTTTTGCCATCGAGTTATAATCTTGTAATTTTGAACACAGGAGACGTCTGATGACGATGGGATCCCGGAGTGCGGGTACTGCTACGATGACCGTGGTGTGTGCGACAGGTTTCCTCACCTGCAAAATGATAGGTTTTTCACCGTGAAGCTGGAAGAGACCTTCGATGCTTGTACGGTACGCAACGACAAGCATTTCATCGTAATAAATATCATCACTTGTGCTTGTTTTGTTCAACGTGTAATTTACGGATTTTTTTCAATTCGAATAGTACATCCCGTGCCATGCTAGACCATATGTATTGGAGAAGCTTGGTTTTGGTTTAGATGACTTTGAGAATGTGGAGACGAGGAGGGCTCACTTAAGAACTAAACATGGTTATGAGTTTCTGGTTAAGTTCTACAATGCAGTCAATCGCTCCCATTTCGGTTGCTCTAATTGGGAAGCTCTCTGCAAGGCATATGGATTTGAGGAGGGAATGCAAATAAGATTTGATATTCGTCCCAAAGATTATGATGATGATGATAATATTGACATCTGGGTGGATGTGGATATGCCTCCAGTTTTACGTAGATGTGAGTTTGTCAAACTAATTTGTTAAGTTCAGTAATTTATGTTGTTAATTTAAAAATATTTGGTGTTCGTCCGTACTAAACTTATTTATTTATAATTGTCAGCTTATTTCTTATCTTCAAGAAATACTCGGAAGGTAGTAGACAACACATACTACATCTATGACTCCAAGCTTAATTGTGAGGAGAAAGGTTATCTTGTCGCGTTCATAGAAGATGTTGAGGCCTTCAAAACCAGTCACTCTATCAGCCCAAATTGTACTAGATACATGCCACTACTCCATAAATTGCTTGATGGTAACTTCTGCCAAAAACTTGGTAAGATTTTGTTAATGATGGTAACTTCATTGCATACATTATTCTTAAGTAAACTACATTGCTAACTATATATGTTACTATTTCGGTTTTGAACAGAGGCTCCCGAAGCAGGTTGTGCCTGACATGCTATGTACCAAAGGTGATATGCATATGGTTAGCTTACGACCAACTCCTTCGGAGGCTTACCATACTACATACTCGATTTCTTCAAATGATGGAAGGCTCAAAATCAAAGAATGGAGCAAAGTGATGAATGCGCACATGCAAATAATTGGAGACAAAATGAATGTGCGCAAGCCACAAGTTGGAGATAAGTTTGTGTCCATTCTCCATTATGGTGAAGGACCGGTTTATCTGTTTTATGGTATTTTAGCTAGGAGAGAGGAGTAGGTCCTAAGTATTAAGAACAATTAGTTAGTGTTGATTATATATGACTACAATGTCTTAGACTTGATGGTGATGCCGAGTAGGAGTAGTGATTATGAGTACTATGATGATGATGATGATGATGAGGAGTTGTTATTATAACTAGTGACGAAGTTGTTATATGATGTCTCATCATGGACGAAAATGATGATTATGAGGAGTTATATGACAATGATATATTATGATGATAAGTTGTTAATGATATTATGATGATGATGATAAGTTATTATGTCATTGGGTGAAAGAACCGCGGATTAGTTTCAAATGGATGGATCCAAAGTGACCATTGGTTACTTTGGATCCATGCACTTGAAACTAATCCAAAGTTCTTTCACCTAGTGATTTAATAACTCATTATGATGTTAAAACAATCTCTAAATTGCTACTGTACGAAAATTTTTATACAAGTGTATGAATACAACCTAAAATAAAAAAGAAATGGAACTAGGAATAATAGTAGTAGCGATTGTCCTCAGAAGCCCTATTAGTAATTAGTAGTAGCGCTTGTTTGGGAAAGCGCTACTACTAAGTAGATATAGCAGTAGCGTGTGCCAGCAGGTGCTACTGCTAAGCTTTAGCTGTAGCGCCTTATCAGTAGCGCGGTTTCCCGCGCTACTGATAGGCCAAAAACTAGTGCTACTTCTAGTCTTTTTCCCTAGTAGTGTCAAGTGATCGACTCCACGACCGACTGCGACCTCCTGTCCTTCCTGGACGCTTACTTCTGCTATCATCAGATCAAGCCGGACCCGGCCAACGCCCTAAAGACGTCCTTCATCACCCCCTTTGGGGCGTATTGCTACATCACCATGATGTTCGGCTTGAAGAACGCCGACTCGACCTTCCAGTGCTGCATGCAGAAATGCTTGCTACCGCAAATCGGCCGGAACATCCATGTCTATGTCGACAACATTGTGGTGAAGACCAAGCAACACCTCACGCTCCTTGATGACCTGAAGGAAACATTCACCAATCTGCGCCAGTACCAGATCAAGCTCAACCTGGAGAAGTGTGTGTTTGGCATGCCATCCAGTCGGCTACTCGGCTTCATCATCTCGGAGCACGACATTGAGGAAAACCCGGAGAAAATCAAGGCCATCAAGCGCTTGTGCAAGCCGACCCGGCTGCATGATGTCAAGAACTTCACCGGTTGCTTGGCCTCTCTCAGCCGGTTTCTCAGCCGACCGAGCAAGAGGGCCTTGCTCCTATATCAGCCGATGAAGAAGACGTTGTCGTTCAAGTGGAACGACCAGGTAGACAAAGCTTTTGGGGATCTCAAGCGCACACTCTCCATTGTACTCATCCTGGCCGCGTCGGCTAACAAGGAGCCGCTATTTCTATACATCGCCGCCACCTCGCGCACGGTCAGTACTGTGCTGGTGTTCGAGCGCCTGGAGGAAGGCAAGATCCAGCAGATCCAGTGCCCGGTCTACTACCTGAGCGAGGTGCTCTCTGCCTCCAAGCAGAACTATCCTCACTACCAGAAGATGTGCTACAGTGTGTACCTCACCGCCAAGAAGATGAAGTAGTACTTTCAAGAGCATACCATCACTTTAGTCAGCACGACCCCCATCAGCTTGATCATGGGCTGTCGGGATGCGTGTGGCCGGGTGTCCAAGTGGGCCATCGAGATGGCCACACACACCATCCTCTACAAGCCCCGCACCACGATCAAGTCCCAAGCGCTGGCGGATCTCCTCGTCGACTGGACGGACACCCAGTACCTACCGCCGCCCACCCTACTCGACGCACTGGTGCATGCACTTTGACGGCTCCAAGATGCGATTTAGCCTGGGAGCCGACATCGTGCTGTCATCCCCCAAGGGCGACCGACTATGGTATGCACTACAAATCCACTTTGCCGCCTCCAACAATGTCGCCGAGTCCGAAGCACTCGTGCACGGCCTCCGGCTGGCCAAATAAATCGGCATTCGGTGCATCCTCTTCTATGGCAACTCGGACCTGGTGGTGCAGCAAAGCTTCTGGCGAGTGGGATGCCCGGGACGCCAACATGGCCAGCTACCGCTTCCTGGTCCAGCAGCTTTCCGACAACTTTGACGGCTGCGAGTTCCTCTATGCCCCCTGCGGGCAACGAGGCCACCGATATGCTAGACAAGATAGGCTCCTCCCAGGAAGCAATCCCATCCGGCGTCTTGAAAGCACAAGTGCTCCGTGGGTGATTTTGGTAATTAATGTCAACATATCTCTTGTTGGACTAATGTTTTTATCTAGTGTATTTCAGAAAATTTCAACAATGGCGTGGAAAGGACAAGAGGATGTGGAACCCTTTCAAGGTGCTAAGGACATGCATTGGCTGAAGCTCAAGACTCTTCATCTTTGTTTTAGTGATCTAAGATCACATTGAGTCCATAGGAAAGCCAATACTATTAAAAGGGGATGAGGTGTTGCTTATTGGCTTGCTTGCTCAAATGCTTAGTGATATTGCTCCTAAAATCTCAACCACCTTCTCCATCCAAATATGCCAAAGCCCTAAACTCCAACTCGGCCCCACCAATTCTTTCTATCCGGCGCCACCGAGTTCATATGAATAGCCACAGCCAGGAACCCTAACAATTTGGTCACAGCGATAAGGATCTCGGTCTCATCGAGATGGCCTTGCCAACTCCATGTTATCAGTTGCATTTGTTTTGGTGTCACCGAATTTGCAATCGGTCTCACCGAGATGGCTTGACCAATTCTCTGTTGCCCTATTGCTTCACTTCGGTCTCACTGATTTGATGCAACCGGCGGCATCAAGATGAGGTTTGCCCTAAGACCTAGCATAATAGTCCCACCGAGTTGTTCCAGTCGGTCCCACTGAGATTCCTAACTTTCACATTTTTGAACTAATTGGTCCCATCGAGTTTAGCTATTTGTTCTCACCGAGATGGGTCAAATGTGTGTAACAGTTGGATTTTGTGTGGAGGCTATATATACCCCTCCACCCCCTTCTCCATATGTGAGAGAGCCGTCATAACATGCCTACACTTCCACCATACAGTTTCTGAGGGAGAACCACCTACTCATGTGTTGAGATCAAGATATTTCAATCCTACCACAATAATCTTGATTTCTAGCCTTCCCCAAGTTGCTTTCCACTCAAATAATCTTTCCACCATATCCAAATTTGTGAGAGAGAGTTGAGCATTGGGGAGATTATCATTTGAAGCACAAGAGCAAGGAGTTCATCATGAACACACCATCTATTACCTTTTGGAGAGTGGTGTCTCCTAGATTGGTTAGGTGTCGTTTGGGAGCCTCCGTCAAATTGTGAAGTTGAAGTAAGAAGTTTGTAAGGGCAAGGAGATCGCCTACATCGTGAAGATCTACCCGAGTGAGGCCAGTCCTTCATGGGCAATGGCAATGGTGGGATAGACATGGTTGCTTCTTTGTGGACCCTTCATGGGTGGAGCCCTCCGTGGTCTCGTGCAACTGTTACCCTTCATGGGTTGAAGTCTCCATCAACGTGGATATACGATAGCACCACCTATCGGAGCCACGCCCAAAATCTCCGTGTCTTCATTGCGTTTTCACACTCCAATTCCATCCCTTTACTCTCTTACAATTAGCATGCTTTACTCTTTCCTCTGCATATACTCTGGTCATGCTTGCTTGAAATGTATTTTGAATGCTTAAACTTGTGCTAAATCTCAAGCTTAACTTGAAGAATCTAAAAACTGCTACTTTTGGTTGTTAAGGGTCTAATCACCCCCTCTAGACCCCTCTCCTCGATCCTTTCAATTGGTATTAGAGATTTGGTATCCATTGCTTTGGTTTAATTACCATTGGAGGAAGATGGATGAGTCTATGATCGGGAGTATTAGACGTAGATTGCCTATGCTTGACGGAGAGTTCTATAGCTCTTGGAAGAATGAGATGCTTGAGATTTTCAATGAATATGATTTGAACAAGTATATTACTAGCCCTTTTGTGCCTTCTATTGATCCTTTGCACTCTACCCCCGATGAGTATCTTGACATGACTCGCAATCTTAGAACTATTGATCTTATCATTAGAGGATTGCCTAGAAATTTTCTTGTATGCCTGCCTACCTTTGAGTGTGCTTATACTATATGGAAATATCTTGAGGAGCGATTTCCAAACTACTCCTTGAAAAATCTAGATGAGATCCTTCAAAAGTCAATTGCTTTTCAAAATATGAACCCTAGTGATCCTAAGTTTGATGAATGTCTATTTGAGCTTTGCGACCTTATGCGTGCCAAAGGAAATGTTGGAGTCATTAGTAGCATCATTTCACAAACTATTAGAATTCATAAACTTGCAAATTGTCATGGTCATAAATCTAATGAATCACTTGTCCTAGGTGATGTTCAACTACATGATGATATTGAGCATGGATATTATGATGAAGTTGAAGATAGCGACTTTGACCTTGAGGAGTCGATGAGATATTTTGTTCTTATGGCTAACCTTTCGTGGTTACATGGTCGGAAGAAAAGAATGAATTCACGATAGTGGATGTACTGATCATATGACTGGAGACAAGGACATGTTCCGTGAGCTTGCTAAGAATGACGACCCACACAAGTATGTAATTTTTTGAGATAACTCCAAGGTTATGGTACTTGGCCTTGGTAAGGTGGCCATTTCCAATGATAGCTCTATCCAAAATGTTATGCTCGTTGAATCACTTGGTTACAATCTCATTTTCGTATCTAGACTAGCCGACTTTGGTTTCAATGTTCTATTTAGTTAAGTAGATTGCCAAGTGTTTCCAAGAGATAATCATAATATGGTCTTTACCGGTATTCGTAGAGGTTATCTATACATTGTTGATTTCACTAAGAGAGCTCAACCTCATACTTGATTAATTACTAAATCTTCTAAAGGTTGGTTATGGTGTCGGGGAAACCGATCACCTATGGGGTCACAAGGATCCCTTCTATGTTCAGCGGGGGATAAGTTGCATGAAGAGCAGGCTGAGTCATTAGCACACAGGGGATTTTTATCCAGGTTTGGGACGCGAAGATGAGTAATACCCTAGTCCTACTTTATCTGGTTATATGAGTGTTCTTGAGCTTTTTAACTAGCTATGATGCGTGCTTTGTCCAAAAGTCCGAATCCTCTCCCTGTGTGCCTTGGGCCTCCTTTTATACACAAAGGGGTTGCCACAGTGGTACACAGGAGGTGGCAAGTTACAGTGATGTGAGCTTATCGCTCGATCAACGTAGGACAAACGCATTTAATGCGACGCCTACATGTCCTATTGCTTTATTTTGGACGGCAATAGAGGCCATCCCGTACTTCGCCGCTTCCCCTCGCCTTGCCACGCGTCTGGGCCGACAAGGCATGCAGCGCCATGCTGGCTAACCAGCTGCTGTGTTGGCAAAGTGGTAGGCTTCCACAAAGATCTGCATGCCGCCACACAGGTGTCTGCTTTGCTGGCATGCTTATCGCCGCGTTCGAGTGGTGCTGAGGTGGTGGATCCCTGCCGAGCGCGGGCCCGGCCACGCCCAGCGATCATCCCTGGCAAGGCTTGCAGGGGTGCCTTGGAGTCATCTCCGGCAAGGGTCTTGCCAGTGGTCTTCATCATTTGATCCCACGTGGACCCGTGGGTTGTCGATCTTCGTGAGGAGCCGCATGTTACCAGGCATGTGCTCTTCAAATCTTGGTCTTGAACATTGTCGATGGTGTTAGAGCCCTCAACCCCAAGGGTGGTGGCCTTGCTGGTCTCTTCGCAAGCTGCCCCGGCAAGGGGCTTGCTGGTGGTCGCGCAGGTCGCCTCGGCAAGGCTTGTTGTCGGGCGTGGCCATGCTTGCCTCTTGTTGCTTTCTACTCTGGGCAACTACCTTGATGTTCTTTGTACCCGTCTTGCCTTCTGCTGTCTTCCTCTACCTCGCCAAGCCTTGCTGTAGGGGTGGCTGTGACCGTCCGTGCACAAGTAAGGGGTATAGAAGCACCCATACTTTTGTACACCGACAGGAGCCCCCGGGCCTGGGCCACACATGAGCGGAAGGCGTAGTTGGGCCAGGCCCAAAGTAGTGCGCGGGCGGGCATGGCAGAGGCGAACCACCACGATTTTTCTGGCAGTTGCGCTTCCCCACAACTCGCATCGAGTGCGTGACGTGGGGGTCGTGCATGGAGTGATCGCAGCATGGTTGCATCACCCCATGGTGAATAGTAAAGAGTCGGCCCGTTTCCACCTCAAAAAGTGGGAGAAATCATGGGACCGCTGCTCATTTTCTCTCCTTGCCTTCTTCAATCTTGGAGTCGCCGTTCCACGTTTCCTCCTATGCCCGCCTTTTCTGCCACGTGCACCGCATGCATGGCGCGGGGTAGGCGATGGATGCATGGGATATGGGAAAGCGCGCCATGGCTGATACCCATGTGCCTTTGATTGGCGCGGGGAGGGCGGTCGACGGCCTCGCTCATTATCAATGGCTTTAACAAGCAGGATTCGAAAGGGCTTTTCAGAGGCGCAAAGCTAGCCTTCCGTCTCCTTGGTTTGGCTATAAAAAGGGGGCCAAGAGGAGGAGGAGAGGCATCTTCTCACGTCTTCTCTTTCCCCCGTCCCCCATCCATCACCATGCCGAGAGGGTGCGGCCGTGGTCGTCATTCTGCGGAGGCGACCAGATCTTCTTCTCACAGAAAGCCGTGGTGGTTAAGGAAGAGCCGGATGCTCAAGGCAAAGGCGTCAGACGAGGCCGCAGTCGGCGAGGTGGTCGAGGCAGAGGTTGGCGTGGAAGAGGGGCATCCGTGGCGCTACCTTCTCCGCCTGTGTCCCCTCCTGCCTTGTTGAGCGGCCATGTCGGACACACAGTGCAGGAGTTTATCTTGCAGCTGCGCGAGCCGCCACGCAGCCGCGTCCGCCTCCTCGAGGCTTTTGCAAGGGTGATGGAGGTTGATCAACTGCCGAAGCTGAGGTTCCTCATGAAGGGGTGTTGCAACGGCGACATGTGGGCGGACACAAGGTTCCCCGTCCCTCATGTAATGCTCCTTCGTTGGGGTTGGAAAACCTTCGCACGCGCACACTACTTGATGAAGGGGCACGTTCTCCACCTCAAACTAGTGGAGAGCGAGCTGCTCTTCGTCAAGGTCTTCGGGCGCTCGGGACACAAGTTAGGATGCTGTGTAGAGAGCTCGACAAACGATGAGAGCTCCTCCTCGAGCGACGGTGGCGAGGGGGACATCTACAGTGACAACAGGGGTAGCATACGGGAGGATGACGGGTCCGACTAGGTGTCGGACACACCGTCCCTGGGCGACGCCGGCAGCACCATCATCTGCACCTGGCCTCCTCCCCGGCAAAGCGATTTGCCGGGAAGTAGTTCTTGGTGGTGGCTTCCCAGGCCAGCTCCTTGAACTTCTCGGGGCCGCCGCTTTTGGTGGCTGGCACTGGAAGGCTGGAGAAGACGAAGAAGGCGAGCAACGGACCGTCAAGTCGGAGTACGATGGCACCGACGCCTTTGTCTCGTATTGGCGGACCGCTGCCTCATCTTCCAGCCTCCTCCCCGGCAATGTCATCACCAACCCTTTCCAGGACGGCCACCGAGAAGTTCTCTTGGTGTCTTTTGCTGCTCGTACCTTGCCTAGGCGCTCTTTTTGCCCTCCTGCTATCTCGATCCGCTTCCTGAGGAGAGGGGCAAGAAAGGGATTACGGGCACCTTACCTCTTTCCTTTTTTAAATATTAGGCCCACGAGCACTTGTTAAATTTAAACTTTGCAATTCCTTGCTTATGTTTACATCCCGTATGGATTGTACTTGTAAACAACGTATTAATGAAGAAAAGGATGCTTGTCGGGTTCTTTTGTGCGTGAGCGAGGCTCACACTAAGGAATGAGTCCTCGTTATCTTAAAATAAACTTCGTCATCCAGCAACAGACATGCCGTCCTCCCGCTCCATAGCTCGTCCACACTCATGCCCTTGGCGGGAGTAGGAGCGGAGTAGGATTAGGCCCTTCGTTTGTTTCCCTCCCATCGCACTACAACCAAGTTCGGGCCCAAAGAAGGGTTTATGGGTACGGGAAAGAGGGAACATGGCGGTATGGGAATGAACGAAGTTTCGTACATCCTAGTTCCATACGGAAATACATAACCTGGGTCAAAAGAACTTATCTAAGTCTGTAGCCCCCAACAACTTTGGCTTGCCGCGATTGGATACTTGAAGTTGCATCTCCCGGCAACCTTGGCTTGCCGGGGTCGGACGCCGATCTATCTCCTCTCCTCCAAAGGACATGGCAGAAACGCCCGGGCATCCTGCGAACCAAAAAGGACCGGAAGAGACAAAAAGACGCGCACTCGACCTCTGTGCTAGGGGTTAGTTGCGGTTAAGCACTATCGACCCTAACACAGAGAGAGAAAAACTTGACCTAGCATGCATGCTAAAATTTAGGGCTCCAGCGCTTCTTTTATTTATCTGTTGCCTAGGGTCTACGCCTGGCTTGTACAAAGGGTGACATGCCTTGCCGGCAAGGCTTGTACAAAAGGTGGTATGCCGGGAGGCCCGGCAACCACGCCTTATGGGTAAAACTTATGAAGATGTTTGCTGTTCCAGGAGTTGCTCACTGGAACGCCCTCTTGGGTCCCCAGGCGGACTGCACCGGGCCTGGTGACTTGTATTACCTGATAAGGGCCTTCCCACTTCGGCATCAACTCGCTATAATTCTTGGCCGACTGAACGCGCCGAAGAACAAGGTCGCCTTCCTCACAGCTTCGGGCACAAACCTTGCGACTATTGTCAGGACCCCGACTCGATGTCACATCGATCTAGCTGGTAACACCTCATATCACTTTGCGGCCTCACGCACGGTATTCCCACGGGTGTCGTCTTACCTTTTCCCGGGACCGTTTGCGCCTTTTGGCTCACGTATATGATAGTGTCGCTAGCATCCATATGATAAAGAGCCCGGGCTGACATGACTAGTCGTAAACCCAAAGTGGCACAGACTTACAGGGACAGGCATCCATGACCCAGCTTCGAACGTGTCGGTCATCAGCAAGTGGGTCCGGGCTGTAGCACTGGGCTAGCAGGACTCCGGTAAACCGGGCTGTAGCGGGCTAACAGGACTCCGGTACTCAAAGCGTGACATTTCCCCGAAGGGACAGACACAGGAACGAAGAAGGACACATGCCGGCCAGCCTAAGTGTTCCAGAGCAGTAGCAAGCTACCATGGCTCAGCGGTAACACTAGGAGACATTTCCTGGTAAGAGAGGCTACTAAAGATAAACAACTAGATAGTGAGATCCCACACATACCAAGCATTTCAATCATACACACAATATGCTCGATATGTGCAAATACAACGAAGCATCACAACATGACTCTATGACACAAGTACTTTATTTAAGGCTCAGTGAGCCATACATAACATACACAAAGGTACGGGTCTCACGACCCCACATACAAGTCATACAGTCATACAAACCAGCAGCGGAAGTAACTTGTCTGAGTACAGACAACTAGTAAAAAAAAAGAGGCTTGGAAAGCCTAGCTATACTACGTGGTCCTTCACAAGCTCAGGGTCACCACCTGGGTCTTTAGCCTACTCGTTGATGTCAACGTCTACATAGAACCCATCAGAAGGGGTTGCAGCGTCTTCTGTAAAAATGTAGATTATAGCAACATGAGTACAAAGGTACTCAGCAAGACTTACATCAGATCCTACATACATGCATAGTATCAAGAAGGGTTGGTGGAGTTATTGCAGCAAGCCAGCTTTGACTCTTGGCTAGGCTATCCTACGATACTCCAACTGAAATGATTTTGCGCACACGAGTCCACTACTCACCAATTTAATACACTACCGAGGATCCGCCTCCGTCTTCCTACGGAAGAGCCATCCTCGGCACTCACACTTATCTTGAGGCTTTTAGTAGTTTCCATTTACTTGTCTATGAACTGTATAGGCAACCAAGTAGTCCTTTACCGCGGACGCGGCTATTCGAATAGATCATGTTAACCCTGCAGGGGGTACTTCTTCATACACGCTCTCACCACTTACCGTCGTTTACACGACATGTACTCGGCAACCTTCAAGCGGAAGCCCAACGTGGGTGTCGGCCACGACCTACCTAATCACCTAAGCCTCCAGTCCAGGTTTATCGCCTATTCAGGTTCCATCCGCAGGGAGTCCGGCCGAGGTTTCCCATACGGCCCCGAACGATGTGAACAGGGTTCCCGAGATACCTAACGGGTATTCGGTACACCCGGCCACGTACCTACTACGGTCAGCGCTGTCCACGGCCTCCAGTAGGCTACAAACACCAGAAACTACTTGCAACTCCTGGACGGAGAACTAGGGTGAATAAGAAGTCGAGAGGGTCCATTGGTTTCGGGCCCAATGCATGGTAGTAGCTGATTCTTAAATCACACATACAGATCTCAGTGCTTAAGGTCGGCTTCAATGAAACAACCCACCATGTACTCCTACATGGCCTCTCATCGATACCTTTACCAAATCGTGTTCACCACACCACTCTCATTACCGACATAATCATTTCACTCTAGCCCATCACCCAGATGAACCAGACCTGACACGACTCTAAGCATAGCAGGCATAGCAAGGTAGGAACAACACATACATATGGCTCAATCAACTCCTACACATGCTAGTGGGTTTCATCTAGTTACTGTGGCAATGACAGGTCATGCAGAGGAAATGGGTTCAACTACCGTAGCACACAGCAGTTTGAATCGTGTTGTCTTAATGCAGTAAAAGAGAGCAGGAGCGAGAACATGGGATTGTATCGATATGATCAAATGGTTGGTTGCTTGCCTGATGGTTCGATGCACGGATACGGTTCTTCGTTAGGGTAGTCACGGTACTCCTCGGGGACAGATCCTGTCGTAAAGGATAACGATACACAGGCATCACCAAACAATGTGCAACAATATGATGCATGCATGAAACATGGCAATATGAGTGTGTTGGGCTAATGCAACTAAAGCTACCAACGCTGTCAGGACCCCGACTCGATGTCACATCGATCTAGCTGGTAACACCTCATATCACTTTGCGGCCTCACGCACGGTATCCCCACGGGTGTCGTCTTACCTTTTCCCGGGACCGTTTGCGCCTTTTGGCTCGCGTATATGAAAGTGTCGCTAGCATCCATATGATAAAGAGCCCGGGCTGACATGACTAGTCGTAAACCCAAAGTGGCACAGACTTACAGGGACAGGCATCCATGACCCAGCTTCGAACGTGTCGGTCATCAGCAGGTGGGTCCGGGCTGTAGCACTGGGCTAGCAGGACTCCGGTAAACCGGGCTGTAGCGGGCTAACAGGACTCCGGTACTCAAAGCGTGACATTTCCCCGAAGGGACAGACACAGGAACGAAGAAGGACACATGCCGGCCAGCCTAAGTGTTCCAGAGCAGTAGCAAGCTACCATGGCTCAGCGGTAACACTAGGAGACATTTCCCGGTAAGAGAGGCTACTAAAGATAAACAACTAGATAGTCAGATCCCACACATACCAAGCATTTCAATCATACACACAATATGCTCGATATGTGCAAATACAACGAAGCATCACAACATGACTCTACGACACAAGTACCTTATTTAAGGCTCAGTGAGCCATACATAACATACACAAAGGTACGGGTCTCACGACCCAACATACAAGTCATACAGTCATACAAACCAGCAGCGGAAGTAACTTGTCTGAGTACAGACAACTAGTAAAACAAAAGAGGCTTGGAAAGCCTAGCTATACTACGTGGTCCTTCACAAGCTCAGGGTCACCACCTGGGTCTTTAGCCTACTCGTTGATGTCAACGTCTACATAGAACCCATCAGAAGGGGTTGCAGCGTCTTCTGTAAAAACGTAGATTATAGCAACATGAGTACAAAGGTACTCAGCAAGACTTACATCAGATCCTACATACATGCATAGTATCAAGAAGGGTTGGTGGAGTTATTGCAGCAAGCCAGCTCTGACTCTTGGCTAGGCTATCCTACGATACTTCAACTTGAAATGGTTTTGCGCACACGAGTCCACTACTCACCACTTCAATACACTACCGAGGATCCACCTCCGTCTTCCTACGGAAGAGCCATCCTCGGCACTCACACTTATCTTGAGGCTTTTAACAGTTTCCATTTACTTGTCTATGAACTGTATAGGCAACCAAGTAGTCCTTTACCGTGGACGCGGCTATTCGAATAGATTATGATAACCCTGCAGGGGTGTACTTCTTCATACATGTTTCCACCACTTAGCGTCTGCACACGACATGTGCTCGGCAGACTTCAAGCGAAAGCCGACGTGGGTGTAGACCACGACCTACCTAAACACTTAAGCCTCTAGTCCAGGTTTATCGCCTATTCAGGTTCCATCCGCAGGGAGTCCGGCCGAGGTTTCCCATACGGCCCCGAACGATGTGAACAGGGTTCCCGAGATACCTAACGGGTATTCGGTACACCTGGCCACGTACCTACCGCATCACAGCCCACCCCTACGGTCAGCGCTGTCCACGGCCTCCAGTAGGCTACAAACACCAGAAACTACTTGCAACTCCTGGACAGAGAGCTAGGGTGAATAAGAAGTCGAGCGGGGTCATATTTCAGGGCCCAATGCATGGTAGTAGCTGTATCTTAAATCACGCATACAGATCTCAGTGCTTAAGGTCGGCTTCAATGAAACAACCCACCATGTACTCCTACATGGCCTCTCATCGATACCTTTACCAAATCGTGTTCACCACACCACTCTCATTACCGAGATAAACATTTCACTCTAGCCCATCACCCAGATGAACCAGACCTGACACGACTCTAAGCATAGCAGGCATAGCAAGGTAGGAACAACACATACATATGGCTCAAACAACTCCTACACATGCTAGTGGGTTTCATCTAGTTACTGTGGCAATGACAGGTCGTGCAGAGGAAATGGGTTCAACTACCGTAGCACACAGCAGTTTGAAACGCGTTGTCTTAATGCAGTAAAAGAGAGCAGGAGCGAGAACATGGGATTGTATCGATATGATCAAATGGTTGGTTGCTTGCCTGATGGTTCGATGCACGAATACGGTTCTTCGTTAGGGTAATCACGGTACTCCTCGGGGACAGAACCTGTCGCAAAGGGCATCGATACACAAGCATCACCAAACAATGTGCAACAATATGATGCATGCATGAAACATGGCAATATGAGTGTATTGGGCTAATGCAACTAAAGCCAGAAGGGTTTGAACAAATTTGAATCAAAGATTCAAATTCCAAATTCAAATATGGCCTTTTAAAGTGCTTTTCCTTGTTCTGCTTAAAACATCAATTTAACTTGTTTGATCATGCATGAAAATAGTACAGATGGATAGATTGGATTTTTCTGATCATTTTTCATATATAATTTGTCCAATTTGGAGTTACAGAATAAAAGTTATGAATTTTTGAAGTTTAAATAATATTCTGGAATTTCCTGATTTAAATTAAATCCAGAAAATCAATTACTGCGTCAGCCTGACGTCAGTGTGACGTCAGCAGGTCAACGGAACTGGTCCAGGTCAAACCTGACAGTGGGTCCCGCATGTCAGGGTGATTATTTTAATTAAAACTTAATTAAAACTAATCCTGTTTAATTAACAGGGCTGGGCCCCACCTGTCATTGACTCAGGGGAGTCAACCAGGCCCACCCGTGGTCAAACCCGAGTCGGCTGCACCGGCGTTTAGCCGCCGGCGAGCCCGACGCGGCGGCGGAAGTGGTTTTGGTCATTTCGGCCACCAAACGGACTGCGGAGACCACCGGAGTGGAGCTGAGGCCAACCCGCAGCTCTTGGCGGAGCCCGTTGGGGTCGGGGTGGCCGGAGTCGACGGCGGCGAGCTTGGCTGCGGCCGCCGGGGTTCGGTCGTGCACGGGAACGGTGCTGGAGCTCGAAGTCGAGCAAAGCGAGGCGCTAGGGATGCTCTACGGGGTCTTGCGAACTTGTTGGACTCGCCGGGGTGACCAAATGGTCACCGGAGCTGCGTTGACGGCGAGCTCGGCGACGGCGGAGGTTCGGCCGTGGTGGGGAGGTGGCTACGGTGAGGGAACGAGGGGAAGGAGAGGGGGAAACGGTGGCGTAGCTCACCGCGGTTGCAGTGGGCGTCGAAGTGGGCTCGGGGACGCGCTGGAGATGGCGAATTCGACGGCGACGGTGGTCGGAGCCCGAAGAGGGGAACGGCGACGTGGCGGCGATGCAGGGCTTCCGGGGAGCTGTGGAGCGGTGGGGAGGAAGAGGGAGTCGTGGCGGAGCTCCTGAGCTAGTCGGGGGAGCGAGGGGTGGTCGGAGACGGTGGCTATGGCGAACGGCGGCGAGTGTGGTGTTCGGCCGGGCGAGAGAGAGAGCGAGGGAGAGGAGAGGAGAGCCGGGGGAGAGTGAGAGAGAGCAGGGGGGAGGGCGTGGCGTCGTCCAGGGAGTCGAGCGAGGAGGGGAGGCCAGGCAAGCAGGCGAGCAGGTGGCGTGGCGCGGTGGCCGTGCGCGCGCGCCGGCCACACTCCCCTCCCTCTGTCGGGGCGAAGACGACAGAGGAGGGAGGTGGGCTGGGCCGGCTGCCGGCTGGGCCAGCCAGCTGGCTGGGCCGCACAGTGGAGGAGCCCAGGTAAGCTCCTCCTGTTATATATTTTTTTCTGTTTTTGTTTTATTTAATATATCTGCAACTTTGTTGAATTAAATAAAATACCTAGGCAAGTTCAAAAATCACCAAACTATTCCTGGCCCATAGTTGGATTATTTCCAACATGAAACATTTTAGTTTGGAGATATTTGAGCATTTAAATATTTTATATTATTTTAAATGCCCAAATTCAAATATTTATGAATTAATTCAAAAACCCTAAGATGGCCTAGGAAAATGTGCACCACTTTTGGCAGAGGTTCTGAACCAAGACAAAAATGATGGGCATTTTAGAAGGGCATTTCAGGTTCATTGAAAATTATTTTAGTAAACCCTAGTTGGTTTCAGAGGGGACTGGGGGTTCTGTCATCCCCATTTCAAGTTTCTGATGAAAGAGTAAACATGATGCAACACTCTAATGCATGACTAGCTAGGTTATGACAACTATGGTAGCGGCGCAAGGCTTGCTGGTAGCGCGCAGCTTGCACAGCCGCCCGAAGACGATCTTCCTCAAGGAGCGTTGCGTCATATTGCCGCAACCGCTCTTGCTCAAACTTGTCATAAGCGAGCACTCGAGGTGACCCATATGTGAGTTTTGTGGGGAGAACTACCTCCGACCCATATGCGAGGGAGAAGGGTGTCTGGCCGGTGGCTCAATTTGGCGTTGTCCCGACTGACCAAAGAATCGCCGGCAACTCATCAATCCGGCATCTTCCGCACTTGCGTAGCTTACCAAAGTCTTTATCCTTGCCGCCAAGACCTTGGATGTACTGCATGAAGGTGCAGCCTGTGAACTGCGTGCCATTGTTGGTGATGACCCTTTTTGGCACACCAAAACGGCAAGCTAGCTCCTTGAAGAATTTGACGGTTGATAACCTCACAAAAAGGAAGGATTACTCAAGATTAAGATAACTTAGCTTTTTGGTCGCTGTGCAGATCATTGCTGTGATCATGGGTGCCACCGCTCGCCTTCTTCTCCGGAGCCATGGCGACGAGAGAGCTATTGTACTAACTATAGACCAGATTCTCACAACTAAACCCCCTACCTGGCGCGCCAAAGATGTCGGGGAAACTGATCACCTATGGGGTCACAATGATCCCTTCTACGTTCGACGGGGGATTAGTTGCACGAAGAGCAGGTCGAGTCATTAGCACACAGAGGATTTTTATCCAGGTTCGGGCCGCAAAGATGCGTAATACCCTAGTCCTGCTTTATCTGGTTATATGAGTGTTCTTGAGCTTTTGAACTAGCTACGATGCATGCTTTGTCCAAAAGTCCGAATCCTCTCTCTGTGTGCCTCGGGCCTCCTTTTATACACAAAGGGGCTGCCACAGTGGCACACAAGAGGTGGCAAGCTACAGTGATGCGAGCTGATCGCTCGATTAACGTAGGACAAACACATTTAATGCGATGCCTATGTGTCCTCTTGCTTTATTGGGGACGACAACAGAGGCCATCTCGTCCTTCGCCGCTTCCCCTCGCCTTGCCACGCGTCTGGGACGACGAGGCATGCAGTGCCATGCTGGCCAACCAGCTGCTATGTTGGCAAAGTGGTAGGCTTCCATGAAGATCTGCATGCCTCCACGCAGGCGTCTGCTTCGCTGGCATGCTTATCGCCGCGTTGGAGTGGTGGTGAGGTGGTGGAACCCTGCCGAGCGCGGGCCCGGTCGCGGCCCAGTGATCATCCCCGACAAGGCTTGCCGGGGTGTCTTGGAGTCATCCCCGGCAAGGGTCTTACCGGGGGTCTTCATCATTTGGTCCCACGTGGACCCGTGGGTTGTCGATCTTCAAGAGGAGCCGCATGCTACCAGGCATGTGCTCTTCAAATCTTGGTCTTGAACATTGTCATGTTGGGGAACGTTGTAGAAATTAAATTTTTTCTATGCTTCACCAAGATCAATCTATGGAGTCATCTAGCAACGAGAGAGAGGAGTGCATCTACATACCCTTGTAGATCGCGCGCGGAAGCGTTCAAGAGAACGGGGTTGAGGGAGTCGTACTCGTCGTGATCCAAATCACCGGAGATCCTAGCGCCGAACGGACAGCAACTCCGCGTTCAACACACGTACGGTTGGGAAGACGTCTCCTCCTTCTTGATCCAGCAAGGGGGAAGGAGAGGTTGATGGAGATTCAACAGCACGACGGCGTGGTGGTGGATGCAACAGCGATCTCGGCAGGGCTTCGCCAAGCACAGCGAGAGGGAGAGGTGTCACGGGAGGGAGAGGGAGGCGCCAGGGGATAGGGTGCGGCTGCCCTCCCTCCCCCCACTATATATAGGGCCCCTAAGGGGGACGCCAGCCTTAGGAGATCCAATCTCCAAGGGGGGCGGCGGCCAAGGGGGTGGCTTTCCCCCCAAGGCAAGTGAGGCGCCCCCACCCCTAGGGTTTCCAACCCTAGGCGCAGGGGGGGGGGCAAGGGGGGGGGCACCAGCCCACCAGGGGCTGGTTCCCCTCCCACTTCAGCCCATGGGGCCCTTCGGGATAGGTGGCCCCACCCGATGGACCCCCGGGACCCTTCCGATGGTCCCGGTACAATACCAGTGACCCCCGAAACTTTCCCGATGGCCGAAACTGTACTTCCTATATATAAATCTTCACCTCCGGACCATTCCGGAACTCCTCGTGACGTCCGGGATCTCATCCGGGACCCCGAACAACTTTCGGGTTACTTCATACTAATATCTCAACAACCCTAGCGTCACCGAACCTTAAGTGTGTAGACCCTAGGGGTTCGGGAGACATGCAGACATGACCGAGACGCCTCTCCGGTCAATAACCAACAGCGGGATCTGGATACCCATGTTGGCTCCCACATGCTCCTCGATGATCTCATCGGATGAACCTCGATGTCGAGGATTCAATCAATCCCATATACAATTCCCTTTGTCAATCGGTACATTACTTGCCCGAGATTCGATCGTCGGTATCCCAATACCTCGTTTAATCTCGTTACCGGCAAGTCACTTTACTCGTACCGTAATGCATGATCCCGTGACCAGACACTTGGTCACATTGAGCTCATTATGATGATGCATTACCGAGTGGGCCCAGAGATACCTCTCCGTCATACGAAGTGACAAATCCCAGTCTCGATTCACGCCAACCCAATAGACACTATCGGAGATACCCATAGTGCACCTTTATAGTCACCCAGTTACGTTGTGACGTTTGGCGCACCCAAAGCACTCCTACGATATCCGGGAGTTGCACAATCTCATGGTCTAAGGAAATGATACTTGACATTTGGAAAAGCTCTAGCAAAACAAACCACACGATCTTGTGCTATGCTTAGGATTGGGTCTTGTCCATCACATCATTCTCCTAATGATGTGATCCCGTTATCAATGACATCCAATGTCCATAGTCAGGAAACCATGACTATCTGTTGATCAACAAGCTAGTCAAGTAGAGGCTCACTAGGGACGTGTTGTGGTCTATATATTCACACATGTATTACGATTTCCGAATAACACAATTATAACATGAACTATAGACAATTATCATGAACAAGGAAATATAATAATAACCATTTTATTATTGCCTCTAGGGCATATTTCCAACATGTTAATGGTGTCAGAGCCCTCAACCCCAAGGGTGGTGGCCTTGCTTGTCTCTTCGGAAGCTGCCCCGGCAAAGGGGCTTGCCGGGGGTCGCGCAGGTTGCCTCGGCAAGGCTTGTTTCCAGGCATGGCCCTGCTTGCTTCTTGCTGCTTGCTACACTGGGCAGCTGTCTTGATGTTCTTTGAACCTGTCTTGCCTTTTGCTGTCTTCCTCTGCCTCGCCAAGCCTTGCTGTAGGGGTGGCTGCGACTGTCCGTGCACAAGTAAGGGGTACAGAAGCACCCATACTTTTGTACACCGACATATGGCATAGAAGGTTAGGTCATGTGGGCATGCGAAATCTTGATAAGCTTATTAAATGTGATCATATCCTTGGTGTTAAAGATGTCATATATATTTGACAAGGATAGACTTTGTAGTGCTTGTCAAGCAGGAAAATAGGTTGGAGGAAGTCATCCCGTGAAGAACATCATGACCACGAGAAGACCGCTTGAGCTACTTCATATGGATCTTTTTGGTCCAAACGCCTACAAGAGTTAGTGGTAACTCATTTGGTTTGGTCATTGTTGACGAATTTTCAAGATTTATGTGGGTGTTCTTTATTGATGAAAAATCGCAGGTCCAAAAGATCTTCAAGAACTTCGCTAAGAAGGCCCAAAACCAATTTGAAGTGAAGATCAAGAAGGTTCAAAGGGATAATGGAACGGAGTTCAAGAATGCCAATGTGGATGCCTTTCTTGATGAGGAAGGGATTTCACATGAGTTCTCGGCTACATACATGCCTCAACAAAATAGAGTTGTTGAGAGGAAGAACTGGACACTTATCGAGTTGGAAAGAACGATGCTTGATGAATACAAGATGCGAAGACACTTTTGGGCGGAAGCGGTTGAGACAGCTTGTCATTCTACGATCGGCTATATCTTCACAAGCCTCGAGAAGACAGCATACGAGCTTCTCACCAGTAACAAACCCCAAGTTGGATAATTTTGAGTATTTGGCTCAAAGTGTTACATTCTTGACAAGCATCATCGCTCAAAATTTGCTCCTAAATCTCATGAAGGTTTCCTACTCGGTTATGGCTCAAACTCTAACACTTACCATGTCTAAACAATTTCACCCAAAAGATTGAAGAGATGGTAGATGTGAAGTTTGATGAATCTAACGGCTCGCAAGTAGAGCAATTGCCAATTGATGTAGGGGACAAAGATCCTTCGAAAGCAATCCAAGATTTGTCCATCGGCAAGATTCGACTAACAGAGGTGAAGGAAAGTACTTCGTCTATTCAAGTGGAAGCCTCAACTTCACATCAAGGTGAACCACAAGTTGACTTGGAGGGATCCACAAGTTGAACATGATAACCCACAAGTATAGGGGATCACAATAGTTTTCAAGGGTAGAGTATTCAACCAAAATTTATTGATTCGACACAAGGGGAGCCAAAGAATATTCTCAAGTATTAGCAGCTGAGTTGTCAATTCAACCACACCATAAAGACTTAATATCTGCAGCAAAGTATTTAGTAGCAAAGTAGTATGGAAGTAACGGTAGCGGTGGCAAAAGTAATAGTAGCAGTTTTGTAGCGATCGTAGCAGTGGCAACGGAAAAGTAACTTAGCAAAGATCAATATGAAACGAGCTCATAGGCAATGGATCAATGATGGATAATTATGTCGGATGGAATTCATCACGCAACAGTTATAACCTAGGGTGACACAGAACTAGCTCTAATTCATCAATATAATGTAGGCATGTATTTCGAATATAGTCATATGTGCTTATGGAAAAGAACTTGCATGGCATGTTTTGTCCTACCCTCCTGTGGCAGCGGGGTCCTATTGGAAACGAAGGGATATTAAGGCCTCCTTTTAATAGAGAACCGGACCAAAGCAATAGCACTTAGTGAATACATGGACTCCTCAAACTACGGTCATCAACGAGAAGTGTCCCGACTATTGTCACTCTAGGGTTGCCGGATCATAACACGTAGTAGGTCACTATAACTTGCAAGATAGGATCAATAACACAAATATATTCATGAAACCATAATCGGTTCATATCTTAAATCATGGCACTCGGGCCCTAGTGACAAGCATTAAGCATAGCAAAGTCATAGCAACATCAATCTAAACATAGTGGATACTAGGGATCAAACCCTAATAAAACTAACTTGATTACATGGTAAATCTCATCCAACCTATCACCGTCCAGCAAGCCTATGATGGAATTACTCATGCACGGCGGTGAGCATCATGAAATTGGTGATGGAGGATGGTTGATGATTACGATGGCGATGATTTCCCCTCTCCGGAGCCCAAAACGGACTCCAGATCTACCCTCCCAAGGAAGAATAGGAGGTGGTGGCGGATCCGTATCGTAAAACATGATGAATCCTTCTCTCTGATTTTTTTCTCCCCGAACATGAATATATGGAGTTGGAGTTGAGGTCGGTGGAGCTTCGTGGGACCCACAAGCCAGGGGGCGCGCCCAGGGGGTAGGGCATGCCCCCACCCCGTGGACAGGTTGTGGCCCCCCTATGTTGATTCTTTCGCCAATATTTTTTATTTATTCCCAAAATATTCTCTGCGAAGTTTTAGGTCATTCCGAGGACATTTATTTCTGCACAAAAATAACACCATGGCAATTCTGCTGAAAACAACGTCAGTCCGGGTTAGTCCCATTCAAATCATGCAAATTAGGGTCCAAAACAAGGGCAAAAGAGTTTGGAAAAGTAGATATGTTGCAGACGTATCAACTCCCCCAAGCTTAACCCATTGCTTGTCCTCAAGCAATTCAGTTGACAAACTAAAAGTGATAAAGAAAATACTTTTACAAACTCTATTTGATCTTGTTGTTGCAAATATATTAAGCCAACATTCAAGTTTTCAGCAAAGAGTTCAAGTTTTCAGCAAAGATTATGAACTAATCATATTCACAATAACATTTATATCAATCTAATCAAGCAAGAATTAAGAAGGAAATCCCTTCCTTCTTTCCCGGCCGTGGGCAGAAAGGCCCCCGGCTGGCCCTCTCGCGCCCTCCTTCTAGTAGCACCATAACAGTTTGGTATCAGCTAGCTTCGGTTCGATCATGTCTTCACCGCCACCCAGCCCGTCTCTCCTGCTGGAGGTCACCTCGTCGCCTCCGGCGATCACCACGACCGTCGCCCCGCTCCTACCCGCGTCGGGATCCTCCATCGCGCCAGCCTTCGCCTTCCTCAACCTAGAGGAGGTGTCTGGGGTACTGCGGGACCAAATCCAGGCGGTCCAAGAGATCCGCCTGTTCTTGGCCGAGTCCTACGGACCACACCCGGCTGCGCCACCCATCGCCGCCCCCGTGCTGCTGTGGATGCCGTGGTAGCCGCCGCACCAGGCGGCCTTCGCCGCGCTCGCCGGGCCACTGCAGCTGCCATTCATCGCCACCACCGCCCAGCCCTGGCTGCAGTGGCAGGCACCGCTCCTGGCGGCCTCCAGCATGCCCGGCGCTCCGCCGCATCAGCCGCTGCCCAGCGTGGCACCGCAGCAGCCGTTGTAGCTGTAGCAGCCACCGCTAGTCAGGTCCTTCGGGTCCTCTGGGCTGCACCCGACTGCACCGCCCATTGCCACCATCGCGCCGCCGTGGCTGCCATGGCAGCCGCAGCACCAGGCGGCCTCCGCCGCGCTCGCCGGGCCGCTGCAGCTGCCATCCACCGCCACCATCGCCCCGCTAAGGCTGCAGTGGCAGCCACCGCTCCTGGCGGCCTCCGCCGCGCCCGGCGCGACACCGTAGCAGCCGCTGTAGCTGCAGCAGCCACCATCGGTTAGCTCCACCGCCTAGTATGGGATGCCCTACGACGAGACTGTGATGACCTCATTTGCATCAGCGCCCCGCCATCCCAGGGCGTCTACATCCAATAGATCAAGTCCCCGCCGTCGCCGTTACCGCTTCCGTATTGGATTGCTACCCGCCACGTGTTGGCGGCGGTGAGGCTGCAGGCTGCTGCGCGCAGCCTCCTAGCACGTCGGTGTGTGCGGGAGATGCGTGGTCTACAGCTGCCGCTCCTCCAAGTTGCCCTTCGCTGCGCAAAGGACCTCAATCTCATCCGCTATGTCGGGGATCTTGGCATGCGGTTTCCCCCACGGGCGGCGGGCATGCTGGTTTCCCCGCGTGCAGCGACCTCCAAGTCTGCGACATCAATGGTTGGGGGGGGGGCAGCCCTCCTCGTCATTCTCCATCGTAAGCCCTCCACTCTTCCCTGTGCGGTGCAGACCAATAGCCGTTCGGCAGGGAGAAGGCATGGTGTCACCGGCAGGAGCGCACCATGTAGCACCACTGCATTCTTCCACCAGCCTCCGCAAGGGCGCCTCTGCTAGTCACTCTTGCGACCACTTCCAGGTGGCCATACACCTGCACTCCTTTTGTCCATGTGGTGTCCATGGGATCCAGGTGGCTGTACACGTGCATGTCCGACGTGTGGATGGTGTCCACTTTTTGTTAAGGGGTCCAAAATAAAGCGTCCCAGTCCATTTCAGGTTGAGAATAATAAGACAAGCCGAGATGTAAAAGGCTTGTTTTTAGGTGTTAGGTTTGTGTTGCATCGAGTCATGGTTATAAGTTGGTTAGGCTGCAGCTTGAGGACAAGCTGCATGTCCAGGTGGGGTGTAGTGTTAGAGTACGTAATGGGCCTAATGGGCCCGTTAGTCTTAGGGTTAATTAGAGATAAGGGTCGCTTGCTTAGGGGTCAAGTAAGCCTTGCTTGGGAGTCAACTAAACCTATCTATATAAAGAGAGGAGATGTATCAATCTAATCAAGCAACAATTAAGAAGGAAATCCCTTCCCTCTTGCTCGGCCGTGGGCAGAAAGGCCCCCGGCTGGCCCTCTCACGCCCTCCTTCTAGTAGCACCATAACAATTTAGGTATCACATTTACTCATATCAATGGCATAATCAACTAGCAAGCAATAATAATAAATCTTGGATGACAACACTTTTCCAAAACAATCATGATATGATATACGAAAATGCTATCTTGCTAAACCTTTCTGAGACCACAAAACATAAATGCAGAGCACCCCTGAAGATCAAGGACTGACTAGACATTGTAATTCATAGTAAAAGAGATCCAGTCACAGTCATACTCAATATCAATTAATAGCGAAGCATACAAATGACAGTGGTGCTTTCTAACTGGTGCTTTTTATAAGAGGATGATGACTCAACAATAAAAGTAAATAGATAGGCCCTTCGTAGAGGGAAGAAGGGATTTGTAGAGGTGCTAGAGCTTGAGTTTTTGAAACAGAGATAAATAATATTTTGAGTGGTATGCTTTCATTGTCAACATAACAACCAAGGGATCTCGGTATCTTCCATTCTAGAGGCATTATAGGCGGTTCCCAAACACAATGGTAAAGTTTATACTCCCCCACCACCAACAAGCACATTCCACGGCTGGTCCGAAACAATGGGTACCGTCTAATTAACAACAGTCTTAGGGGAGTTTTGTTTGCAATTATATTTTGATTTGATTTTAGCATGTAACTAGGCATCCTGGTTACCAGTCATTCTCTCGTGAATGATGAGCGGAGTCCACTCATTGTGAGAATAACCCACCTAGCATGGAAGATACTGACATCCTCCAGTCACTACATGAGCGATTCGGGCATACAAAACAAATTATCATTTGATGGTTAGAGTTTGGCACATGCAAATTTACTTGGAACAGCAGGTAAATACCGCATATAGGTAGGTATGGTGGACTCATATGGAACAACTTTGGGTTTATGGAAGTGGATGCACAAGCAGTGTTCCCACTTAGTGCAAGTGATGGCTAGAAAAAGACTGGGGAGCGACCAATTAGAGAGCGAGAACAGTCATAAACATGCATTAAGATTAATCAACATTGAGTGCAAGCATGAGTAGGATATAAATCACCATGAACATAAATATCGTGGAGGCTATGTTGATTTTGTTTCAACTACATGCGTGAACATGTGCCAAGTCAATCCAATCTAATCATTCAAAGGAGGATACCGTCCTATCATACTACGCCACAACCATTTTAAAAGCATGTTGGCACGCAAGGTAAACCATTATAAACTCCTAGCTAATTAAGCATGGCATGAGTGACTATAATCTCTAATTGTCATTGGAAACATGTTTCATTCGTAATGGGCTGAATCAAGAATGATGAACTAATCATATTTACAAAAACAAGACATGTCAAGTTCATACCAGCTTTTCCTCATCTCAATCATTTCATCATATATCGTCATTATTGCCTTTCACTTGCACGAACGAATGGTGTGGATAATAATAATAGTGCACGTGCATTGGACTAAGATGGAATCTGCAAACATTTATTCAAAAGGAGAAGAAAAGGTAATATGGGTCTTTGTTAGATCAACAATAATGTATATGAGAGCCACTCAACATTTTCATCGTGGTCTTCTCCTCTCGACCCCCAAAGAAAAGAAAAGAATTTCAAAGAAACACACTGAGATGTTTTTGGAGTTTTTGTTTTTCTAAAGAAAGTAAAACAAGAACGAGAAAAATATTTACACGGGAAAGCTCCCAACAAGCAAAACAAGAACAAGAAATCTTTTTGGGTTTTCTTTTTTTACTATTACTAAGTAATCATGGAAAGTAAACTAAACTACACCTATTTTTTGGTTTTTCTCAAAGTTCTTCAAACACACAAGAAGAAAGCAAGAAAAATAAATAAACTAACATGTATAATACAATGAAAAAGTATGAACACCGAGAACTAGAATGAGTGCGTGAACATGAATGTAATGCCGGTGAGAAATACATACTCCCCCAAGCTTAGGCTTTTTGCCTAAGTTGGTCTAGGGCCACGATTGGCCCGGATTGTGTACGAAATCATAGTTGGGGTTGCACTATGCTGCAGCAGCTACCGCCTGGAGAGCTGCTTCATGGAGGCATACTCGTTTGCATCCTCTCTAGTTGTAAAATATCTCCCATTTACCTGAAAGTTAAAGAAGGAAGGAGCAGGAAGGGTAATATGGATAGCACACCGTCTGTCAAAGATTAGTTGGTACTGAAGGGACTGTTCATTCCTCTCAAGAAACTAGTAGCGTACCATAGCATTATAATCTAGAAAAGCAGGTGGTAACTCAATGTCATTCCCTCTTATGGGTACACCAAGATAGTTAGCTAAATGAGTTGCATAAATCCCACCAAATGAATCTCCATCTTTAGCATTAAGATGTAACATCCTCGCAATAATGGCCCCCAAAGTTATATCGCTTCTCACCTAACACCGCACACTTGAGGACATTAAGATCTGGAACGCAAAGGTGACAATGCTCATGCTTACCATTAATGCATCTACCTATAAAGAGAGAAAAATAATGTATGGTAGGAAAGTGAATGCTCCCTATGGTACCTTTTGTGATATTTCTAGTTTCTCCCATAGTGACGCTAGCAAGGAAATCACTGTATTCAGCTTTGTGAGGCTCACTATGAATGCCCCATTGTGGGATTTTGCATGCAGTATTAAAATCTTCAAGGTCCATGATATATGATTCATCATAAAGATCAAATAAAACAGTATTGGTATTGCACTTAGATGAAAATTCGAATCTCCGCACAAAGTAATCAGTGAGGAAATTGTATTGTCGGCACTTATCTGACACGAAGTCCTCAAGGCCGGCATTTTGTACGTAAGCATCAAACTCATCCTTGAAACTTACATGGACCATGAATTCATCCGACGGCCATTCACAAGGCCGCACTTGAGCTTCCCTTGGTGGTTCAAGGTCAGGCTCACGTATCGCGAGCCTCGGTGCTTGCTTCCTTGAAGAACCACCTTGGTACATTTTCCTAGACATTTTTCTTCCTCTGAAAAATTTGTGAAATTTTTAGTGACTCAAAATAAAAGTGAACCAAACTCAACAAGATTGATAGCAACTACTCCTACAAGTATCTAGAGGCTATATCCTGCATCAAGACTACTTTGGACCATATAAATTTAACATGCAAGCTCAAGAACAAGGTCACCCCAGCAGCAAAAATTTGCAATAAATAAAGCACTAGAACAAAAACTAATTGGACCATTGGAGGAGTCACGTACCAAAGAACAATCCCCCATTTTTTTTTGTGAATGGAGCTTTGCACAACGAGATCGAAAATGGCAGCAAACTGAGCAAGAACACGGGTTTGAGCTACATGATGATTTTTTCTGGAGGAAGACGAAGTGGATGGCTGCTGGAATAAGTGAAGGGGACCCACGTGGGACCCACAAGACAGGGGGCGTGCCCTCCACCCTTGTGGTCCATTGGTGCAGCCGCCTGGTGCATTCTCAGTGCCAGAAATTCTAAAATATTCTATAAGAAATCATACTAAATTTTCAGGGCATTTGGAGAACTTTCATTTTCGGGACATTTTTTATTGCACGGATAATTCAGAAAACAGACAAAAAATACAATTTTTGCTTTATTTGATGTAAATAACAGAAAGTAAAAAGTAGGTATAGAAAGTTGTGCTTTCTAAATTCATCCATCTCATGCCCATCAAAAGGAATCCATTAACAAGGTTGATCAAGTCTTATTGTCGGTGCAACAAACCCTGGGTCTGTTGCCCAGAATGTGCACAAGCTCAAAGGCAACATTACAACACCAAGGTTAGACTAGGCAAGGAGGATCAACTCCTTTGGAAGACTTAAGTACAGATCAAGAAGGCCAAGTTGAGCCAGAGAAGCAAGATAACACCAAGGATAGGACCAACCTTGCCGGGCAGGCGAGCCTGGCGGGGTTGGGCTTTGCACCGGAAGCATACTTCCAGATCGTCCCGACAGGCCCTGTCGGGATTTGCGGAGGCAGCTATGCCATCGCTCCACCTCATGGGCAACACAAGTCACAGGTCAGTGCGGTGTCAAGCACCAAGATGACTAAGTGGCTGTTTTTCGCCACACGGCAGTCACTTTCTACAACAACACCTCCATGTGACACCTGTCCTGGGACGTGTCAAGCAAGCAGGCGCGAAGCTGGCAAAAATAGCCCGGCAAGGGCTGCCGGGCACGCTGATATGTCACATTAGACGATGCATTTAATGTGCCCTGTCAGCCTGTAGAGTTAGGTATGATAACACTATTTGCTATCTAATCATTACGCAATGACTGATGTGCCACCGCGATAACCCCTTGATCTTTCAAAGGAGGCCCATGGCAAACGTAAAAAGGGTTCGGTCCGCGGGGTTGCCAAGCTCAGGCCCTCACATACCCGTAGGCTCATAGCCACTTCACCCGAGGCAACCCTGCCGGGCAAAGTGCATTGCGTCCACCACCACCTTTTCCACCATCAATCCACCAAAGCAGAAGTAGAGTTTTACGCCTCACGGCAGCCCGAATCTGGGTAAAATTGCCGTGTGATCCCTGGTGCACTGCGCGACGCTTCTCCACTCGTTGTGCAACGTGCCCATCCCCCCGCCGAACCAAAACAGGCTCGCAGCCCCATAGGTGGCCATGGTTTCCCACGACATCTTTGGTGCACCAGGTAGGGGGATCACTTGCGCGAACCGAGAGCATTGGTAGCATGTCATCTTGATCGCCATTTTCATCATAGACGGTGTCATTGACTATGGCGCCTAAGAAGAAGCCCGAAGCCACGAATCACCCGTCCACCTCAAGGGCTGCCGCCTGCGACCGCCAACATCACGAGAAATGAGGGGACGTGTGAGGATGTGGACGTCGCGGGAAATGAGGGGACGTGTGAGGATGTGGACATCGCGGGAGGCCTTGTCACCACCATCCCCGCGGCCGAAGCAGAAGCGGGAGGCGCCAGGGAAGGACAACATCAACAACATCCCAATGGCCACGCTCCTCAAGGTACGGGTGGGGGGATTACTTTACCTGCACCCTCTCTTGTCGACGAAGGTTACATATGTAGTGGTGGCACTCGTTCTGAGGTAAATCGCAACCCTCCGGCCGCCCCGCCACGGGTGCGACCGCGAGGCACGTGCCGTCTCCAGAGCAAGCCAGCCCAGCTACTGTGCCCAACAGAGCCGCCGGCCCTCATGCGCCTCTGCTGCATGACCATGCTATCCAAGCGGCTAGCTCACGACAGCGAGGGCGTGACGCGGTCGCCACAGGCGCCATTAGGAGCCGAGCGATGCAGCGGTCTTCATCATCTTCACCCATGGCAAGCACCGCCTCAGAGGCCATGGCGTGGGCCCAGTTGCTTTTGAGATTCCCACCAGCAACTGATTAGATGGATGAGTGGTGAGCCACTATCCAAAGCTTGATTGGTTTCGCTGAGGTGGGAGGATCACAGCGGGCTGGCCCGCCATGACCTCCCCAGGCAACGACAACGGCTCATGCGGCTGGCAGCATGGAAGGGGTTGCCCTCACGGTGCAGTCCCCAGCTCGACAAGCTGTACGGTAGCCACGTATCCAAGAGGGCGATGACGTCTCGATGGCCTCCTCTGACCCTCGAGCACGTCAAGAACCATGGCGAGCCCTGGAGGACAGGCGGAGGGAAGGCGCGCGCACCGTCATCGAGCGGCATCGTGGTGACCACCGCCAACCAAATGGGTGTGATGGACCCAACGTCAATGAGCCCGCGCTCGGAGATGGCGGCTACCTACCTTTCATGGTCGGGTGCCCTGCCTTCACCTATGAGCTATGACAAGTCTATTGGTCGTCCTCTAGCATGTTCAAGCCAGAGATACCTGAGAAGTATGATGGAATATTGAACCCGGTAGAGTTCTTGAGCATGTACACCATCACTGTTCAAGCTGCCGGAGGAGTAGATGAGAAGGTATTCGCCAACTATTTCCCTTTGGCACTTAAGTATAATGTGAAGTCTTGGCTGATGCACCTGCCGAAGAACTCCATTTCGTCCTGGGCTGACCTGTGCATGAGTTCATTGGTGCCTTCACGGGTGTCCATCATGAACCAGGGTGGCCCAGTGATTTGCAGCTCCTCTAGCAGAAAGAAGGAGAAACTCTACGGAAGTACTTGCAAAGGTTCAGCAGAGTCCACAAGAATATTCTAGACATCCACCCGACAGCTATGATAGCTGCTTTCCAGTCCAATGTGCGCAACCATAGGATACGTTCCAAGATGAACGTTCGGCTGCCGAAGACCATGAAGGAGCTTTACACCTTGGTGGACAAGTGTGCTCGGGTGGAGGAGGGGAGGAAACTTCCCGGAGAGGAGGATTTCGTCGACATCGACTCATAAGATGACGACAAGACCACTAGCCAGAAGAAGAAGAATAAGAAGCACAAGAAGAAGCGCAAGGATAAGGTAGTGATGACTATTGAGAGATTGGGAACGCCTAGTACCGGCAAGAAGGCTAAGGCTGAAGCCCCCGGCAAGGAAGTTGCCACGTGTGCTGACTGCCGGGAGGCTGCGGCCGCCAAGAAAGCCGGGAAAGGTGATGGGCCGTACTGCAAGATTCATCGGACCAAGGGCCACGATCTCCAGGAGTGTCATCAAGTTGAGCAGCTCTTCAAGAAGCAGAGGGCCGAGTATGAGAAGCGAGATAAGGAAAAGGGTAAGGACGGTACTGGCGGTAACGGTTGGGGCGGTGAAGCAAATCGCTCTGGCAAGGCTCCTCGGAACCAAGGAAAACCCGCCAGGGGTAGAGAGAAAGAGGATTGCGATGCTAGAAATGATGAAGGGGATGAAGAGGAAACCAGCGAGCAAGAATTCCAGAAGGCCACCGACGCCCTGTGCATTAACTGGGGTGCATCTTTGCACTCCTCTCACCGCCAACACAAATAGTGGGCATGTGAAGTCAATGCCATGGAGCCAGTGGCAAGTTCACGGAAACCGCTCAAATGTTCACGCATGCCCATCATCTTTGATGAGGAGGATCACCCTGACCGCACCACTGCGGTAGGGTGCTAGCCGTTGTTGGTCTCCCCAACGATCCGCAACCTCAAAATCACAAAGATGTTGTTGACGGCGGGGCTGGGTTGAATCTGATCTGCCCACATGTTCTCAGCAAGCTCCTGATAGCAGAGGGAGAGCTTAAGGCCACTGGCACATTTCAAGGAGTTAATCCCGGTAGGAGCCGTCCTAAGGGAAAGATCACGGTGCCAATGACGTTTGGGGTAGAGTTGAACTACTGATACGTCTCCAGCGTATCTATAATTTTTGAAGGTTCCATGCTATTATATTATCTGCTTTGGAAGTTTAATAGACATTTATATGATATTTTATATTATTTTTGGGACTAACCTATTAACCGAGGGCCTAGTGCCAGTTTCTGTTTTTTTTTGCCTATTTTAGAGTTTTGCAGAAAAGGAATACCAAACGGAGTCCAAATGGAATGAAACCTTCACGATGATGTTTCTTGGACCGAAAGCAAACCAGAAGACTTGGAGATGAAGTCAGAGATGCAACGAGACATCCACGAGGAAGGAGGGCACGCCCAGGGGGTAGGGCGCGCCCCGCACCCTCGTGGGCCCGTCGTAGCTCCCCTGACCTAGTTCCTTCGCCAATATATACTCTTATACCCTAAAAACATCAAGGGGAGCCATGAAACCACTTTTCCACTGCCGCAACTTTCTGTACCCGTGAGATCCCATCTTGTGGCCTTTTCCGGTGTCCTGTCGGAGGGGGATTCGATCATGAAGGGCTTATACATAAACACCATTACCTCTCCGATGAAGCGTGAGTAGTTTACCACAGACCTTCGGGTACATAGATATTACCTAGATGGCTTCTTCTCTCTCTCTCTTTGATTCTCAATACCATGTTCTCCTCGATGTTCTTGGAGATCTATTCGATGTAATACTCTTTTGCGGTGTGTTTGCCGAGATCCGATGAATTGTGGATTTATGATCAAGATTATCTACAAATATTATTTGGTTCTTCTCTGAGTTCTTATATGCATGATTTGATATCTTTGCAAGTCTCTTTTAATTATTGGTTTAGTTTGGCCTACTAGATTGATCTTTCTTGCAATAGGAGAAGTGCTTAGCTTTGGGATCAATCTTGTGGTGTCCTATTCTAGTGACAGTAGGGGTAGCAAGGCACGTATTGTATTGTTGCCATCGAGGATAAAAGGATGGGGTTTTCATCATATTGCATGAGTTAATTCCTCTACATCATGTCATCTTGCTTAATGCGTTACTCCGTTCTTAATGAACTTAATACTCAAGATGCATGCTGGATAGCGGTCAATGTGTGGAGTAATAGTAGTAGATGTAGGAAGGAGTCGGTCTACTTGACACGGATGTGATGCCTATGTTCATGATCAGTGCCTTAGATATCATCATAACTATGCACTTTTCTATCAATTGCTCGGCAGTAATTTGTTCACCTACCATAATATTTGCTATCTCGAGAGAAGCCACTAGTGAAACCTATGGCCCCTGGGTCTCTTTTCCATATTATTTAATCTAGTTTCCGATCTAATATTTTGCAATCTTTTACTTTCCCATCTATAAACCAAAAATACCAAAAATATTAACTTTACCATTTATCTATCTCTATCAGATCTCACTTTTGCAAGTGACCATGAAGGGATTGACAGCCCCTTTATCGCGTTGGGTGCTAGTTGTTGATTATTTGTGCAGGTATTCAATGAGTTGTGCATTGTCTCCTACTGGATTGATACGTTGGTTCTAAAAACTAAGGTAAATACTTATGCTACTTTGCTACATCACCCTTTCCTCTTCATGGAAAACCAACACAAGCTCAAGAGGTAGCAAGAAGGATTTCTGCGCCGTTGTCGGGGAGATCTACGTCAAATCAAGCCATACATGGTACCCATCATAAGCTCTCCTCTCTTGCATTACATTACTCGCCATTCACCTCTCATTTTCCTCTCCCCCACTTCTAAAACGATTTTCGGAAACCTTCGCCCTTTTCTTCGCCATTCTTCCGTTCGATCTTTCTTCGCTTGTGTTACCATGTGCCTTATTTTTGCTTGCATCTTCACTTGCTAAAAGTTTATGGATCCTCATCCACTTGCTAATATTTTTAAGATATTCAATTATGATGAACCAATTGCTAGTGATTTGAGTGCACTAGAATATCTTTATGAGGTTTTGCTTGAAATTCGTGAATCTGAAAATTGTGACGAAGTGCTTTTTGAAGTGATTCATGATAGATCTTTGAATAAAAAGCATGATTGCAATGATTTTACTATAAATTCTATTGATGTAAATTGTGTTAATGATATGCAAAACCCTAAGCTTGGGGATGCTTGTTTTGCTATGTCCTCTACTTATTGCAGTGACCATGATTGGGGTGATTCTTCTTATGATCTTGAAAATTTATTTAAGCCCCATGATGAATATGAGATTGATAATAGTGTTTGCAATGTTATTGAAAGTGGGTTTGTAAGAGTGCCAACTTTAGATCCCACATATTTGGAGAATGTTCAATATTATGAAATTTTTGATAAAAGTGGGTTTGGAGAGGTCATGACTTTAGTTAATGTTAATCCCACTATTTTGGAAGAGTGTCAACTTTGCATGCATGTGGATCGTGTTGAGAATATGTTTTTTGATAGCTATATTTTTGAATTTTCTTGTGATCCTACATGTAATAATTATTAGAGAGGAAAATATGGTTGTAGAAATTTTCATGTTACTAAATTACCTCTCTTCATGTTAAGATTGCTATTGATTCTTTCTTCTTCCTTGCATATGCTAGTTTTTGCTTGCCTTGATAATTTGTTTGCTTATAAAATTACTATGCATATGAAGTATTTTAGACTTAAATGTGTTTTCACATGTTTTATGATGCTCTCTTTGTGCTTCAATTCTTGTTTTTCATGTGAGCATCATTAAAATTATCAATGCCTAGCTAGGGGCGTTAAACGGTAGCGCTTGTTGGGAGGCAACCCAATTTTATTTTTGTTCTTTGCTTTTTGCTACTGTTTAGTAATAAATAATTAATGTAGCCTCTAGTTATATGTGGTTTTATGTCTTAATTAGTGTTTGTGCCAAGTAGAACCTTTGGGAAGACTTGGGTGAAAGTTAATACGATCTTGCTGTAAAAAACAGAAACTTTGCGCTCACGAGATTATTTGTCATTTTTAACGGAAGAGTGATTTTGAGTTGATTATTTTTGTAGAAGATTAATATACAAATTTCTCACTTCCACCAATTTATTTCATAATTTTTGGAGTTACAGAAGTATTTGAGAGTTACAGATTACTACAGACTGTTCTGTTTTTGAAAGATTCTATTTTTCGCATGTATGCTTATTTTGATCAATCCATGGGTAGTATCGGGGGGTATGAACCATGGTGAAGTTAGAATACGGTAGATATTACACCAATATAAATAAAGAATGAGTTTGCAACAGTACCTTATAGTGGTGATTTATTTTCTTATACTAACGGAGCTCATGAGATTTTTTCTCTAGTTTTGTGTTGTGAAGTTTTCAAGTTTTGGGTAAGGATTTGATGGACTATGGAATAAGGAGTGGCAAGATACTAAGCTTGGAGATGACCAAGGCACCCCAAGGTAATATTCGAGGACAACCAAAAGCCTAAGCTTGGGGATGCCCCGGAAAGCATCCCTGCTTTCGTCTCCGTCTATCGGTAACTTTACTTGAGGCTATATTTTTATTCACCACATGATATGTGTTTTGCTTGGAGCGTCTTGTATGATTTGAGTCTTTGATTTTTAGTTTACCACAATCATACTTGCTGTACACACCTTTTTGGAGACACACGCATGAACCGTGATTTATTAGAATACTCTATGTACTTCACTTATATCTTTTGAGCTAGACAATATAGCTCTAGTGCTTCACTTATATCTTTTTAGAGCACGACGGTGGTTTTATTTTATAGAAATTGTTGAACTCTCGTGCTTGACTTATATTATTTTGAGAGTGTCTTAGAACAGCGTGGTAATTTTCTTGGGTTATAAATTTAGTCCTAATATGATGGGCATCCAAGATGGATATAATAAAAACTTTCATATGAAGTGCATTGAATACTATGAGAAGTTTGATTCCTTATGATTGTTTTGAGATATGAAGATGGTGATATTAGAGTCATGCTAGTACAGTAGTTGTGAATTTGAGAGATACTTGTGTTAAAGTTTGTGATTCCCGTAGCATGCACATATGGTGAACCATTATGTGATCAAGTTGGAGCATGATTTATTTATTGATTGTCTTCCTTATGAATGGCGGTCGGGGATGAGCGATGTTCTTTTCCTACCAATCTATCCCCCTAGGAGCATGTGCGTAGTACTTCGTTTCAATAACTACTATATTTTTGCAATAAGTATGTGAGTTCTTTATGACTAATGTTGAGTCCATGGATTATACACACTCTCACCCTTCCACCATTGCTAGCCTCTCTTGTGTCGTGCAATTTTTGCCGATACCTTACACCCACCTTATACCTTCCTCAAAACAGCCACCATACCTACCTAATATGGCATTTCCATTGCCATTCCGAGATATATTTCCATGCAACTTTCCACTGTTCCGTTTATTATGACACGCTCTATCATTGTCATATTGCTTTGCATGATCATGTAGTTGACATTGTATCTGTGGCAAAGCCACCGTTCATAATTTTTTCATACATGTCCCTCTTGAATCATTGCACATCACGGTACACCACCGGAGGCATTCACATAGAGTCATATTTTGTTCTAAGTATTGATTTGTAATTCTTGAGTTGTAAGTAAATAAAAGTGTGACGATCTTCATTATTAGAGGATTGTCCCATGTGAGGAAGGGATGATGGAGACTATGATTCCCCCACAAGTCGGGATGAGACTCCGAACAAAAAATAAAAAGGAAAGAAAAAAGAGGCCATAAAAAAAGAGAAGGCCCTAAAAAATGAGAGAAAAAGAGAGAAGGGGCAATGTTACTATCCTTTTTCCACACTTGTGCTTTAAAGTAGCACCATGATCTTCATGATAGAGAGTCTCCTATGTTGTCACTTTCATATACTAGTGGGAATTTTCATTATAGAACTTGGCTTGTATATTCCAATGATGGGCTTCCTCAAAATACCCTAGGTCTTCGTGAGCAAGCAAGTTGGATGCACACCCACTTAGTTTATTTTTGAGCTTTCATACACTTATAGCTCTAGTGCATCCATTGCATGGCAATCCCTACTCACTCACATTGATATCTATTGATGGGCATCTCCATAGCCCATTCATAAGCCTAGTTGATGTGAGCCTATCTTCTCCTTTTTGTCTTCTACACAACCACCATTCTATTCCACCTATAGTGCTATATCCATGGCTCACACTCATGTATTGCGTGAAGATTGAAAAAGTTTGAGAACATCAAAACTATGAAACAGTTGCTTGGCTTGTCATCGGGGTTGTGCATGATTTAAATATTTTTTGTGATGAAGATAGAGCATAGCCACACTATATGATTTTGTAGGGATAGCTTTCTTTGGCCATGTTATTTTGAGAAGACATGATTGCTTTGTTAGTATGTTTGAAGTAATATTGTTTTAATGTCAATATTAAACTTTTGTATTGAATCTTTCGGATCTGAACATTCATGCCACAATAAAAAATTACATGGATAAATATGTTAGGTAGCATTCCACATCAAAAATTCTGTTTTTATCATTGACCTACTCGAGGACGAGCATGAATTAAGCTTGGGGATGCTTGATATGTCTCCAAAGTATATATAATTTTTGATTGTTCCATGCTATTATATTATCTGTTTTGGATGTTTAATAGGCATCTATATGCTATTTTATATTAGTTTTGGGACTAACCTATTAACCGAGGGCCCAGTGCTAGTTTCTAATTTTTTTTGCCTATTTTAGAGTTTTACAAAAAAGGAATACCAAACGGAGTCCAAACAGAATGAAACCTTCGCGATGATCTTTCTTGGACCGAAAGTAAACCAGAAGACTTGGAGATGAAGTTGGAGACACAACGAGGCAGCCACGAGGCAGGAGGGCGTGCCCAGGGGGTAGGGCATGCCCCCACCCTCGTGGTCCCCTCGTAACTCTCCTGATCTAGTTCCTTCACCTATATATATATATAATCTTATACCCTAAAAACATCAAGGGGAGCTACGAAACGACTTCTCCACCGCTGCAACCTTCTGTACCCGTGAGATACCATCTTGGGGCCTTTTCTGGCCTCCTGCCGGAGGGGGATTTGATCACGGAGGGCTTCTACATCAACACCATTACCTCTCCCATGAAGCATGTGTAGTTCACCATAGACCTTCGGGTCCATAGTTATTAACTAGATGGTTTTCTTCTCTCTCTTTGATTCTCAATACCTTGTTCTCCTTGATGTTCTTGGAGATCTATTCGATGTAATACTCTTTTGCGGTGTGTTTGCCAAGATCCGATGAATTGTGGATTTATGATGAAGATTATCTATGAATATTATTTGGTTCTTCTCTGAATTCTTATATGCATGATTTGATATCTTTGCAAGTCTTTTCGAATTATCGGTTTAGTTAGGCCTACTAGATTAATCTTTCTTGCAATAGGAGAAGTGCTTAGCTTTGGGTTCAATCTTGCGGTGTCCTTTCCCAATGACAGTAGGGGCAGCAAGACACGTATTGTATTGTTGCAATCGAGTATAAAAAGATGGGGTTTTCATCATATTGCTTGAGTTAATTCCTCTACATCATGTCATCTTGCATAATGCGTTACTCCATTCTTTATGAACTTATTACTCTAGATGCATGATGGATAGTGGTCGATGTGTGGAGTAATAGTAGTAGATGCAGGCAGGAGTCGGTCTACTTGACACGGACATGATGCCTATGTTTATGATCATTGGCTTAGATATCGTCATAACTATGCGCTTTTCTATCAATTGCTCGATAGTAATTTGTTCACCCATGGTAATATTTGCTATCTCGAGAGAAGCCACTAGTGAAACCTATGGCCCCTGGGTTTCTTTTCCATATTATTTAATCTCGTTTACATCTTGCTAGTTTCTAATCTACTATTTTGCAATCTTTTACTTTTCGATCTATAAACCAAAAATACCAAAAATATTTACTTTAACGTTTATCTATCTCTATCAGATATCACTTTTGCAAGTGGCCGTGAAGGGATTGACAACCCCTTTATCGCATTGGGTGCAAGTTGTTGATTGTTTGTGCATGTATTCGGTGACTTGTGCGTTATCTCCTACTGGATTGATACCTTGGTTCTCAAAACTGAGGGAAATACTTACACTACTTTGCTGCATCACCCTTTCCTCTTCAAGGCAAAACCAATGCAAGCTCAAGAGGTAGCAACTATCGGACTGAGAAGATTGTGTTTGATGTGGTCGACCTCCTCTACCGTACAATGGAATTCTTGGGTGCCCGGCCCTGGCCAAGTTCAGGCTGGCATCCCGCTATGCCTACAACACCTTGAAGATGCCAGGCCCAATGGGCGTCATTTCCATTCCATCAGATAAGAAAGACATAATGATATGCATGGATAAGATGTATCAGGACGCTGTCGCGGTAGAGGCCGCCGAGACCGCAGTACGTGCCAAGGAAAGCAAAGGAAAGACGAAGAATCGTAAGGACGCCGGCAAGGAATCCAGGAAGCGTGCCCCTACCGAGTGCACGACACCCTTTGATGACGTGCCGGAGAGTTCCAACAGCAAGAGGGCCAAGGCTGCTCCCCCATGCGAAAAAGGTCCCGGCAGTGCTGGCTGATGCTGATTGTACTTTTACCATCAGTGCCACCCTCGATGACAAATAGGAAAGCGCGCTCGTTGCCATCCTATGGGCGAATATCGATGTGTTTGCCTGAGAACTATCTGATATCTCCAGTGTTCCCTGGGAGGTAATCGAGCACCACCTTGCTGTCTGCCCACATGCCCGACCCGTCAAGCAAAAGGTGCGGAAGCAGGCCTTGGAGCGATAACATTTCATTGTCGAGGAGATTAAGAAACTTGAGGCAGCTAGTTTGGTCATAGGAGTAGTGCATCCAACATGGTTAGCAAACCCAGTGGTTGTGCGCAAGGCTAATGGGAAGTGGACGCTTTGCATTGACTTCACGGATTTGAACAAGGCATGCCCGAAGGACCCGTTCCCCTTGCTGCGCATTGATCAGATTGTGGATTCCACTTCCGGGTGTGATCTGCTCTCCTCTCTGGATGCATATTCTGGGTACCATCAGGTATTCATGCCCAAGGAAGATGAGGAGAAGACCTCATTCATCACCCCATGTGGCACATACTGCTTTGTGCGCATGCCTTTCGGGTTGAAGAGTGTCGGGTCCACTTCTGCAAGGGTAGTCTAAATTGGTTTCGATCCACAGTTGCATAGGAACATTAAAGCTTATATGGATGACGTTGTGGTCAAGACCAAGGACAAATCAACCCTCATCCAGGATTGGGAAGAAACATTTGCTAATTTGCGCAAGATCAATTTGAAGCTAAACCCGGAGAAGGGTGTGTTTGGTGTTCCCTCTGGCAAGCTGTTTGGTTTCTTTGTGTCCCACCGCAGGATCGAAGCCAACCCATATAGGATCAAGGCCATTGAGCAAATCCGAGCACCCAAGACAGTTAAGGATGTGAGGCGTTTGATGGGTGCGTTGTCGCACTTAGCAGATTCATCTCCAAATCTGCTGAGCGCGCCTTGCCGTTCTTCAAAATTTTGAAGAAGGCAGGGCCTATGAAGTGGAACCCAGAAGTAGATGCGGCGTTGCGAGATTTGAAGACCTACTTATCTTCTGTGCCCACTTTGGTTGCACCCAAACCACAAGATCTGGTGCTACTGTATTTGGCGGCAACTAATCAAGTGGTCAGTGCAACATTAGTAGCACAATAGGAGGTAGAGGAGACAGCAGCCTCAACAGATGTCCCGCCAAGGGAAGAAAAATAGAACAGACCGACAAGGGCAGATATGGATTAGGACAAAGAGAAGCACGACAGCGGAGACAACCCCAAGGACGCGTCGAGGAAGAAAGTGGTGCAACACCCAGTATACTTCGTCAGCTCCCTGTTACAGGGGGCTAGATCTATGTATTCTAGCGTGCAAAAGTTGATTTTTGGCCTCATCATGGCCTCAAAGAAACTACACCACTACTTCCAAGCCCATGAGATCACGGTTTTCACACGCTTTCCTTTACAAAGGATACTTCGGAACCTGGAGGCTACCGGTAGGATAGTGGAATGGGCATTGGAGTTATCCAGCTCTGGCCTAAAGTTTTAAAGCACATCAACAGTTCAGAGCAGGGCATTGGCAGAGTTTATTGCAGAATGGACGCCAACCCCTGATGAGGAAGTGCTGGAAATAGTTATCCCCGGCAAGGAATCACCCCACGAATGGATCATGTCTTTTGTTGGTACCTTCTCCTTACAAGGTGCAGGGGCTGGCGTGCTTCTCGTTGCTCCCACTAGAGAGCACTTGAAGGAGGAGGCAACCAACAATACAACAGATTATGAAGGGATCCTTGCTGGGCCGAGGATTGCCACAAAATTGGGAATAAAGAAGCTGATCATCCGAGGAGACTCACAACTTGTGGTGAGATAAGTCAACAAGGATTACCAAGTCCATCTATGGAGTCATACATCGCGGAAGTGAGAAGATTAAAGGAGCACTTTGACGGGTTGCAAACAGGGCACGTACCCCATGCGGAAAATAGCATAGCTGATCACCATTGAAGTTTGTTGCGCAGAAGCTTCCTGTGTAACCAGGAACTTTTGTTCTCCATCTTACTTAACCGTCCATATCCCCAACAGCAATGGCCCGAAAGAGGAGGAAATTGGATGCCGATAAGCCTCTCCCAGTAGAGCCTCCAGGGGCTCCTGGCAGGGACCTTGCCAGAAAAACTCCCCTTTGATTGCTGGGTCGCACCCTCCTGCCGGAACACTGGTCATCGCGGTCGAGGGATGCACCCCCACGAATGAGGAGGTGCTTCTAGTCCTCATTGTCGAGCCTCAGGCTCCCACTTGGGCAAGGCACATAGTCCATTTCGTCCAAACTGCAGAACATCCCGAAGAGCAAGAAGAAGTGGAAAGAGTAGCCCAGAAGGCCAGTATGTACCAGTTTGTTGATGAAACTCTATACAGAAGGAGGCCCAACGGTGTGAAATTGAAGTGCATTTGCCAGGAAGAAGGAAAGGAACTGCTGGCAGAAATACACAGAGGCATGTGCGGCTCCCACATTGGATCAAGGGCCTTAGTTGGGAAAGCATTCTGGCAAGGATTCTATTAGCCCACAACCCTCCAAGATGCGGTCGCACTAGTCACCAAGTGTGAAGCCTGTAAGTTCCATTCCAAGAACATCCATCTGCCAGCCCAAGCACTTCAGATAATCCCTTTGTCATGGCCGTTTTTGGTCTAGGGGCTCGATATCCTCGGCCCTTTCCCTCGAGCTGCTGGGGCTTCGAATTCTTATTCGTTGCAATCGACAACTTTACAAAGTGGCCGGAAGTAGCTGCCGTGAGGAAGGTGACTGTCCAGTCAGCTATCAAGCTCTTAAAAGATTTGGTGTGCCACTTTGGAGTTCCTGCTCGGATCATCACTGACAACGGCACCCAATTCACGAGCCGCGCCTTCATGCAATATGTTCTTGCCCTCGAAAGTAAGATCTCATTTGCCTCTATTACACATCCCAGAAGCAATGGACAAGCTGAGAGGGCGAACGCTGAAGTGTTGCGGGGCCTCAAGACAAGAACATTTGATAAGCTGTTGAAGTGCGGCAGGTGATGGATCGATGAGCTGCCAGTGGTCCTCTGGTCCATCAGAATGACACCAAATTGGGCTACCGGGCAGACTCCCTTCTCCCTAATATATGGGGCAGAAGTAGTTATCCCCATGGAACCCATTTACAGGTCACCTCGAGTGCTTGCCTATGATAAACTAGCACAAGAACAACACTGGCGTAACGACACTGTGCTTCTCGAGGAGAACCGTCTACGGGCTGCAACGCATGCTGCACGCTACCAGCAAGCCCTGCACTGCTATCATAGCCGCAGGGTTCATGCCCGGTGTTTTGAGGAAGGTGACCTTGTCCTTAGGCGCGTTCAGTCCGCCAAGGGTGCAAACAAGTTATCACCGAAGTGGGAAGGCCGTTACCGGGTAGTACGAGTTACCAGACCTGGTGCAGTCCGTCTAGAGACCGGTGATGGCATTCGATTGCAAAACTCATCGAATATTGAGCATCTCCGCAAGTTCTACCCATAAGGCGCGGTTGTCGGGCCCTATCCGACAACCACCCTTTTGTACATGCCTTGCCTCAATTGCATATAACCCCTTATACAAAGCCAGGCATAGACCCTGAGCAATAGAGAAATAAACGAAGCGCCGGGGGCCCCCGACAAGTGCATGCATGCATAAGCATACCATGAGCATGCATGTTCATGTAGATAAGATCGCATCTGGCATCATCTTCATATGCATAAAATGCAGGCTCCTACCATGGACTCAGTCCCTAAGAGGAGGTGAGAAGACAAGCCAGCGCTGCGGTCTCCGGCAAGCCAAACAGATAAGTTCATCCTCTTATCCATACGTGTTCTGTAAATAAATGCCCGTGCATAAGAAAACCCTACTACCCTTTGAAACTTAAGTGCTCCCAACCTTCGACTCGAACGCTACTTTGGCTAGGGTGGTTGCAGTGACCTATGATGGATAAGGGCCGGCAGGGGGCTGGTCCCTCTGTGTGATTTGTGCCAAGCAGGCTTACTTCCCGACAATAACATAGAGGGTACCAGCAGGATAGCCTATCGGGAGAAACTCGTTTATTTCAAAACATAGAGGCATCCCACCTCTGCATGGACATACACATGCACAAGTCCCCGGCAAGGTTCATCTTTTTCATTAATATGCAGATAAAATAAGTACAAAACTTACAGACACACACATGGATTCGAGAGACTATGTTATTTGAACTAAAATTTGGCGAATGCCCCCAGGTTAAAGATTGAAAATAGATAAAATACCCACAATGCCTTCACTTTTTCCTCTCTCTCCTTCTTCGAAACTATAGGAAGGGACAGAGAAGGCGAAGAGAAGGCCTGGATGGGATTCAGCGCCTCCCCAGGATCAGGATGGTGCCGTTTCTAGTCCAGGAGGGAGGAACCGGAGGGCAGGCATGGTGGCGCTATCGGAAGCCTGGGCGCAGTCACCGGCAAACACGACTCATCAAAATGGTCACCCCCGTTCTTGGCGCGTCGTGGGTTGCCGTCGCCTTCCACACCATCGTCGCCTAAAGCTCTCGCCAAGCTTGCCGGTGCGAACGTTGTGTGCTCTGTGCAATCCCACAGAGAGCATGGATGTCCCCAACGACCCAGCGATATGGAGCCGCCGCCCGTTAATGACACCTGCATGGGGATCGAGATCTCTCCCATGTGCCAGCCAGGCGGGCCGCAAGGAGATAAGGTCCGTCCTCTCCAATGGCAAACTGCTCCTGTGATCTCCATCCTATGCCACGGGAAGGGAAGGGTTCGGCCACGATTGACTACCACGCCCCCTACCCATCATGGGCATCAGCGTGGTGTCGTTCGCGTCGCCTCTCACTAGAATTAAAGCTACGGGCGGCCTGGCGACAAGCACAACAGAGTCGCTACCTCTGGTGCTACCACCACGCCGCCCGAGCACTCTCCTGATATCTGCACAGAGTGCCAAGCTAAGGCTTGGGGCCTGGCCCCGGGCTCTCCCCTTCAGCATCTCAGAGAGAAAGCAGAAGATGAAGGGAGAAAGGGGCGTGAATGAATGCCTCCCTTCCTCCCTTGCTCCTCCTTTTATAGGCGAGCTGGGGGCTGGGGGTTGATTCCCCGACGGGTAACGATCGCCCTCCTCCACCAATCCCAGAAGACCGGGCCTTTGCCTTGCTGCTCTTCCACACCACGCGCCTCCATTACCTACTCCACTCAATGCATGAGACATACTTGGCTGAGGATAAGGGCGTGGTGGGAAGAGTGAATTGGCAGTTACCCACCTGTGCGTTAAAGTCATTCACGGGCCATTACAAGGATGGCCCCACCAAGATCGGCGTTACGCGACGTGTGAGAGAACCGGGAACTGATCAGAATTCAAGTTAAGAGGGAAGCTGAGAAGGTCCCAAGGAGTGCAGCCACCCTTTGCGCTCCACCTGTGCACTGATTAGGGCCTACCTCGACGACACCTAGTGGCACGTTCATGCCAGGACCGGGGGCTCCTGTCGGTGCAACAAACCCTGGGTCTGTTTCCCAGACCGTGCACACGCTCATAGGCAAGATTACAACACCAAGGTCAGACCAGGCAAGGAGGATCAAATACTTTGGAAGACTCAAGTACAGATCAAGAAGGCCAAGACGAGCCAGAGAAGCAAGATAACGCTAAGGAGAGGACCAGCCTTGCCGGGCAGGCGAGCCTGACGGGGTTGGGATTTGCACCAGAAGCATACTTCCAGATCGTCCCGGAAGGCCCTGCTGGGACTTGCGGAGGCATCTACGCCACCCCTCCACCTCATGAGCAACATAAGTCACAGCTCAGTGCGGTGTCAAGCCCCAAGATGACTAAGTGGTTGTTTTTCGCCACATGGCAGTCACTTTCTACAACAACACCTCCATGTGACACCCGTCTTGGGACGTGTCAAGCAAGCAGACGCAGAGCTGGGAAAATAGCCCGGCAAGGTCTGCCGGGCACGTTGAGATGTGACATTAGATGGTGCATTTAGTGCACCCTGTCAGCCTATAGAGTTAGGTATGATGACACTATTTGCTATCTAATCAGTACACAATGACTGATTTGCCACTGTGGTAACCCCTTCATCTATAAAAGGAGGCCCATGAAAAATATAAAAAGGGTTCGGTGCACGGGGTTGCCAAGCTCAGGCCCTCACGTACCCGTACCTTGTAGCTACTTTGCCTGAGGCAACCTTGCCGGGCAAAGTGCGTTGCGTTCACGACCACCTTTTCCACCATCAACCCACCAAAGCAGGAGTAGGGTTTTACGCCTCACGGTGGCTCGAACCTGGGTAAAATTGCCCGTGTGATCCCTGGCATGCTGTGCGTCGCTTCTCCGCTCTTTGTGCAACATGCCCATCCCCCCGAACCAAAAGGGGCTCGCAGCCCCATAGGTGGTTGTGGTTTCCCGTGACACTTATTAACAAACTTTTTCTGAATGACATGAAACCGATTTTTTTGAATAAAACTAAGTTACCTCAATGGGGATATGCATGTCCCCAACAATAAGAATATCATATTTCCTTTTGATAGTAGGAATAGGGAATCCAAAACCTCCAATAGTAATAGTTGAAAATTTTCCAATAGAATTGATACTATGAACTTGAGGTTGTTTCTTCGGGAAGTGTACCGTATGCTCATTACCATTAACATGAAAAGCGACATTGCCTTTGTTGCAATCAATAACAGCCCCTGCAGTATTTAAAAAGGGTCTACCAAGTATGATCGACATACTGTCGTCCTCGGGAATATCAAGAATATCAAAGTCCGTTAAAATAGTAACGTTTGCAACCACAATAGGCACATCCTCACAAATACCGACGTGTATAGCAGTTGATTTATCAACCATTTATAAAGAGATTTTAGTAGGTGTCAACTTATTCAATTCAAGTCTATGGTATAAATAGAAAGGCATAACACTAACACTGGCTCCAATATCACATAAAGCAGTTTTAACATAGTTTCTTTTAACGGAGCTTGGTATTGAAAGTGAAACTATCCCTGGGTGGTTTTGGTAATGATTAACAACATATAGCTCATTGAACTAATGCTATTACAAGATGAATATTTCAGGAAAGTTCAATGATTGGCATGGCATGGATTAGGAATGTGGACCCCTCAAAATGCTAAAGACAAAGGATTGGCTCAAGCTCTAAAATCTCAAGACTCTACATTTTACTTTTAGTGATCCAAGATCACATTGAGTCCATAGGAAAATCCAATACTATTTAAAGGGGATGAGGTGTTGCTTAATGGCTTGCTTGCTCAAAATGCTTAGTGATATGCTCCAAAAACCCTCAACCACTTTCTCATATCCACATATGTCCCAAACCAAAAGTCAAACTCGGCCCCACCGATTTGATCTATCCGGCGCCACCGAGTTCATTTGGCATAGCCACTGCCAGAAACCCTACACTACTAGGAAAAGGGCTATAGATGATATGGACACTAATGGCGCACCAGACATGTGGTGTTCCACTACTATATACTAATGGCGCACCATGTGCTGGTGCGCCATTAGTAACAAATTTTTTTCTATTTTTTTCAAAAATAGTAATGGCGCACCTGGGGATAGTGCGCCATTACTAGTTAAATTAGTAATGGCGCACCACATTCACGGTGCGCCACTAGTAATTTTTTTTCAATTTTTTTTTCAAAACTAGTAATGGAGCACTAGGGGATAGTGCGCCATTACTAGTTTTAACTAGTAATGGCACACCACATCCACGGTGCGCCACTAGTATATTTTTTTCAATTTTTTTTTCAAAACTAGTAATGGCGCATCATGGGGGTGGTGCACCATTACTAATTGAACTAGTAATGGCGCACCACTCCCACGATGCGCCATTACTAACTTAGCCCAAAAAATCCACGAATGCACCCCCTCCTGGACCGCCTTTTCAGTTTTAAAAATAAATAAAAGAAAATGTCAAAAAAATAAAAGAAACTAAGTTTCCCATGTGATATGTGGTCTAGTTGTTGGGAAAAATTAAAAATATGAATTTCGACTTTATTTGCAAAATCTCTCTGGAATTTGTAAAATGGGCATAACTTTTGCATACGAACTCGGATTAAAAAGTTTTCTATACGAAAAATCCTCAAAAACCTAACAGAAAAAAGTGACGGGGCTTTAAAGATCTAGAGGCAAAAAAATTCAAAAAAAAAAATTCAAACTTACTAGTGGCGCACCGTTTGCTAGGTGCGCCACTAGTAACAGAAAAAAAATAGTTTTGATTTTTTTCAGGATTTTTTTTTCAAAATATGATATGTAATATGAACGGAAGTTTGAAATATTTTTTCAAAATTTCATCACACTCATGAACATGAACAAAGTCCTAAACATCAACAAGGTTTAATAGGATTAATACGCTAGATATATCAACAAGTGCGTGTGAAGTGAGCTGGTGCTGGGGTTGGATAGAACTCTGAAGTTAAGCGTGCTTGGGCTGGAGTAGTGTGAGGATGGGTGACCTTTCGAGAAGTTTGACCATGGAGTGTGATTTGACCCGAGATTAAGCATATTGACCCGAGATTAAGCCATAGTGACCCAGATTAAGAAAAAAACGAAAAAAATAAATAAAAATTTGATTTTTTTAAATTACTAATGGCACACTTCTATGTGGTGCGCCATTACAGAGTCAGATAGTAATGGCGCACCTCTAGGCATACTAATGGTGCACTACAGGTTCGCCATTAGTATCTGGTATACTAATGGCGCACCACCAGTGGTGCGCCATTAGTAAAAAATACTAGTGGCCTGGTACTAGTGGCGCACCAGTAGTGCACCATTAGTAGGCAAAACTGGTGCGCCACTAGTAGGCCTTTTCCTAGTAGTGCTAGTCACTTCAGTCTCACCGATAGGGATCTCGGTTTCACCGAGATGGGATTGCAAACTCTCTGTTTCCCTTCATAATGTTTCGGTCTAACCGAGATGAACGATCGGTCCCACCGAGTTTGCAATACAAACTCCCTGTTTCCCTTTCATAATGTTTCGGTCCCACCGAGATGAGCGAATCGGTCCCACCGAGTTTGCCTGACCAACTCTCTGGTTAGCTTATTACCAAAGTCAGTCCCACCTAGTTTGTGTAATCGGTCTCACCGAGATTATGTTATGCCCTAACCCTAATGAAATTGGTCCCACCGAGTTGACATGTCGGTCCCACCGAAATGCATAACGGTCACATTATGACCTAAATCAGTCTGACCGAGTTTTATGATTCGGTCCCACCGAGTTTGGTAAATTGTGTGTAATGGTTAGATTTTGTGTGGAGGCTATATATACCCATCCACCCTCTCCTCATTCATGAGGAAAGCCATCAGAACATGCCTACACTTCCAACATTCATTTTCTGAGAGAGAACCACCTACTCATGTGTTGAGGCCAAGATATTCCAATCCAACCATATGAATCTTGATCTCTAGCTTTCCCCAAGTAGCTTTCCACTCAAATCATCTTTCCACCAAATCCAATCCTATGAGAGAGAGTTGAGTGTTGGGGAGATTATCATTTGATGCACAAGAGCATGGAGTTCATCAACGACACACCATCTATTACCTTTTGGAGAGTGGTGTCTCCTAGATTGGTTAGGTGTCACTTGGGAGCCTCCGTCAAGATTGTGGAGTTGATCCAAGGAGTTTTGTACGGGCAAGGAGATCGCCTACTTCGTGAAGATCTACCCTAGTGAGGCAAGTCCTTCGTGGGCGATGGCCATGGTGGGATAGACAAGGTTGCTTATTCGTGGACCCTTCGTGAGTGGAGCCCTCCGTGGACTCGCGCAACCGTTACCCTTCGTGGGTTGAAGTCTCCATCAACGTGGATGTACAATAGCACCTCCTATCGGAACCACGCCAAAAATCTCCGTGTCGACATTGCTTTTGCTCCCTCCAAACTCCTCCCTTTACCTTCATATGCAATGATTTACATTCCCCTGCTATACTCTTAGAATTGCAAGTGTAGGTTGACTGCTTGAATTGTGCGAAGTTGCTAAAATGTGCCAAGAACTAAAATTGGGAAAAGGCTAGATTTTTATTTGGTCAAGTAGTCTAATCACCCCCCTCTAGACATACTTTCGATCGTACAAGTGGTATCAGAGCTACAGTCCCCATTTGCCTTGAATTCCATAGATTTTGGTGATCATAGCCTTGGTTTTGCAACCTAGGAGAGTATGGCGTCTAGCGAGGGAAATTACCACCGTAGAGGTCCTTACTTTGATGGTACTAATTTTGCTAGTTGGAAGCATAAGATGAAAATGCATATTCTTGGACATAACCCCGCCGTTTGGGCTATTGTGTGTATTTGCTTGCAAGGTGAATTCTTTGATGGGAGAGAACCAAACCGTGAAGCTACTGCGGAAGAGTTGAAGATGCTGCAATACAACGCTCAAGCTTGTGATATTCTTTTCAATGGATTGTGCGCCGAAGAATTCAACAAAATTAGCCGCCTTGAGAATGCAAAGGAAATTTGGGATACTTTGATTGATATGCACGAAGGTACCGACTCCTTCAAGGAATCCAAGTTGGATGTGCTTCAAAGTCAACTTGACAAGGTCCAAATGAAGCATGGTGAAGGTGTCGCTAAAATGTACTCTAGGCTTTCTCTCATCACAAATGAGATTGCCGGCTTAGGAAGTGAAGAGATGACCGATAGATTCATCATCAAGAAGATCCTAAGAGCCTTGGATGGAAAATATGATACCATGTGCACATTGATCCAAATGATGCCCAATTACAAAGATCTCAAGCCAACGGAAGTCATTGGAAGAATTGTTGCTCATGAGATGTCACTCAAGGATAAAGAAGAGCTTCACAACAAGTCAAGTGGTGCTTAGAAAACCTCATGTGATGCTCCTACATCATCAAGTGAGAAACAAACCTTCAATGAAGAATTGAGCCTAATGGTGAAGAACTTCAACAAGTTCTACAAGAGTAGAAGCAAGGAAAGAAGTTGCAAGTCAAGGTCCTACAATGACAAAAGATCTTCGATTCGTGAACGTAATTGCTACAATTGTGGAAGACCCGGAAACTACTCCAATGAGTGTATGGCTCCCTACAAAAGGACAGAAGATTCACCTAAAAGAAGAAGTAGAAGAGAAGAATCACCACCAAGAGAGAGAAGGCATAGATATGATCGTTATGAACGACGGACTTCCCGGAGAAGCAAGGATTTGGAAAGGAAGGACAAATCATCAAAGAGTTACACAAAGCAAAGACATCAAGTTCACGTTGGTGAATGGGTATCCGGCTCCGACTCCGACCATCACTCCGAAAGAAGTTATCACTCCGACTCCGAATATACTCAAGATGAAGGTGTTGCCGGTCTAGCACTTGTATCAACCAACTCCTATGAGATATTTGTCTAACTAAATGAAGGAATTGGAAGATGCTTCATGGTTAAAGGCCCAAAGGTATCACACCCAAGTATGTTGATTTCAATAGTGACGAAGATGATTTGCTAGGTGATGATGATTTACTTGTTGACAACTCTGGTGATGAATACTATGATGAAACATCAATTAATCATGGTAATCAAGATAAAACGAATGACAATGATAAGGAGAAGATTGAGCGGCTAACTAAAGAGCTAAATACTCTTAAGTTAGCTCATGAAACTACCTTGGAAGATCATTGAGAACTTTTAAAGACTCATCAGAAGTTACACTTTGAAAAGCTCAACCTAGAGCAAGAGCATGAGTTTTTAAAGGCAATCAATGATGATCTTCGCAAGAAAATTTCTTCTTACATTGCCAAGCGTTTACTCTTGTCTACTTACATGCCACAAGTTAAATCTAGCAACAAAAGTAAGAAAGATTCTTCTTCTAGTAGTAACAGTAATCATGCTAAATCCAATGTTGTTGCTTCTAGTAGTTCCTCTTGATTCCACTAATGATTCTCTTAGCCAAGTTACGCTTGAGCAAGAAAATAGCTTATTGAAGGGAATTATAGAGAAAGGTGTTTACAAGAGCCTTGCCGTAAGTAAGCAATTTGAGGATATTATACGCAAGCAAGGAAGGCACCGGAAGAATCAAGGTGTTGGTTTTGAACGAAAGTTCAATGCCAATGGAGTTGAGTGGGCAGAAGATCAATACCCCAAGACAAAGTTTGTTCCTCAACAAGAGAAGTATGATCCTACTTCTTTCCAAGGGACACAAACTCAAGATGATCTTCCACCACAAGACTGAGGGAGTCCTGTATTAGGGGGTCCTCGGACAACCGGACTATGTACTTGTGCCGGACTGTTGGACTATGAAGATACAAGATTGATGACTTCGTCCCGTGTCCAGGTGGGACTCTCCTTTGCGTGGAAGGCAAGCTTGGCAATTCGATATGTAGATTTCCTTCTCTGTAACCGACTCTGTGTAACCCTAGCCCCCTCCAGTGTCTATATAAACCGGAGGGTTTAGTCCGTAGGACAACAACAATCGTAATCATAGGCTAGCTTCTAGGGTTTAGCCTCTACGATCTCGTGGTAGATCAACTCTTGTAATACTCATATCATCAAGATCAATCAAGCAGTAAGTAGGGTATTACCTCCATAGAGAGGGCCCGAACCTGGGTAAACATTGCGTCCCCCGCCTCCTGTTACCATTAGCCTTAGATGCATAGTTCGAGATCCCCTACCCGGGATCCGCCGGTTTTGACACCGACAGAGACGTCAAGCAAAAAGGAAAGGATAAGCTTCAAGAGGAGATTGATGCTTTTGAAGAAGCTCCCAAGGCCTTGGTCAAGTGGGTTCCCAAGACTACATCAAGTTCTACTTCATCAAGTACGACTACAACCCCTAGGTTTCCCATCAAGATGATGTGGATCCCGAAGAAGAAGAACTAGAGAGTTCTTGAGGGTGACTCTGCCAACACACTTCACTCATATCATTTTGGCAAAGAACAAGTGTAAACAACTTCCACATCTTGCACTAGTTCATGGAGTCACAAACCCTCTTGTTGGTAAGACAAGGGACAAGGTAACTTAATGCTTTCATGGACATCATCTTGTGTGTACATCACTCTATGTCTATGGATATCCTTGTTTGTTCCTTGTGTGACTAACCCGTGTAGGTATTGAAAGTGCAACTCACTCCAATGGATTGCTTCGAATGATCTACATCAGCATGAAGCATCCACATCTTCAACACCTACATGAAGTCATCATCGACAAAACCCAAGGTTAGTTCATCCCTCTTAGGGGGGATATCACATCTAGGGGGATCTTTACTCTGTGAATTGAGCTAAAGAAACTCTAATGGTCTGAACACAACAATGCTTTATGTAAAAGTGGTAACCCCACTTGTGCTTAAACTATGAGTTTGACCTATGATCAAATGTTCTCATTTGACTCCTAAGTCAATATACTCATATATAGATGACCTAGTCATCGCAAATTGCTTGATAGATGCTAGAGTGATTGTGCATGCTTTGCCACAAATTTATTTGCCATTTTATTGTGTGAGCATGTTGGTTGCATATTTTACTCATTCGAGGATATCCACTTGTTGTTTTGATTGTTGGCTCTTTCTCTTTTTGCCAAGTGGACGGACAAGAATGCCTAAGATCCTTCTCTATCTATCTACGCTTTTCTTGTCTCAAACTCTATCCATGCTACATCACAAAGTTTGATCAAGTCATATTCGAACCACTCTGTGTGAGGAGCACTCGAAGTCCCCGATTTGTCATAGACTTAAACTTCCAAAACCTCTTTGTGCATTTCGGTATGACCGAGGCATCCATTTCGGTGAAAATGAGTTCACCAAGTTGATCTAGGTTTTCATCTTGGTGCAACCGATTTGAACATTTTGGTCACACCGAGTTGCAGCAACCGCTTGCGATTCTGCATCTCGGTGCCACCGAGTTGTTCCACTCAGTCAGACTGACAGGGTCGGGATATATATACCCAAAGGTGAGATTTTGGAAATTTCTTGAAAACCCCTCAGCCTGCGCGTGTCCTGCTCTGCCTCCTCGGGTCTCCGGATTGCCTCCTTGCCGCCAGCGACCTCCCGCTGCTGGTTTCTGCCGCCGTCGATGGAATCTGCTCCGCCGTTGCCGCCGTACGGAACACCTGCCGAACTAGGCTATGTGTTCAACCCCTTGTGCTCTCTGTTCACCTCCGATTCCCAGCACAAGGTCAATGCCATGATTCTTGCCACAAATGAAATCAATCTATCCAGAAAAACTTCCTTTAGGCTTAGCTTGATTCGAAAATTTAGGGTTAGGTTTCCGCTGAACTCATCTCGGACCGACCGAATCATAGAAATCGGTCTCACCGATTTGGCTTAGGCCATTGCACATGCGCTTTTCGGTCTGACTGAAAACTGCAAATCGATGTGAACGAGTTCAATTGTCTGTGAAACCCTAGCAATCTCAGTGCCACCGAACTGTGACTCAGTCTGACTGAGTTCACTAGTTTAGGTTCCAAATGTTGCTTCGGTATCACCGAGTTTATCAATTCGGTAGCTCCAATATCATTTCAGTAGAGAACTAAAACTAAGTTTTTGACTCATTTGTTTTGCAAAATCTCTGCACTTTGTGATGCTCATCTATTCTACCTCATCTATATCTATTCCCAGGGTTTGCTGTCAGTTTGCCTGCCAAGATGTCTGACCGGAGTGATAGTCAGAATAAGTCTGAAGAGCAAGTGCAAATGAGTGAGGGCACTAGTACCTCAAGCAGCTATGATGAGGGCAGCAGGAGCACACCAAGTAACTTGCCCAAGGCAGCCACCAGAGCAAGGAAGAAGAGAACCTCAAACTCTGAGGATGAGGATTATGTTGTTGTTGAGGATGAGGCCACCTCAAAGAAGAAAGTGATGAAGAAGGAGTATGGCACTGCTGCTTGAATAAAGCCTGGTATGAACAAGAAGGCACCAGTAAGGAGAATCCCAACATCCAAGCCAAGAGAAGTTGCCACAGGAGAAACTATGAAATTCACATTAGAATCAGATGATGGTGAGGATGATTTGGATGTGTATGCCAAGAAGTAGAAAGACCACAACTCCATGGCAAGTATGTACAAGGAAATTCCTGATGAAGCCCTGGAAACTCATAAGTTGGGCTCTGTGAAATATCTGTTGTCTGGTCTGCCTACTATCAACACCATCCTGAGGCATACTCTGTTGCCCAAGTCTGGAGATCACAGAATGATAAGAGGACATTCAATCAACTTGCTACACATTTTTGATGTCCCTCAAAAATTCAAGGTCATGAGTCTGATTGTAGAGACAATCAAGAGGACAACTGCTGACCAGAAAAGGTCTTGTGGGTATGCTCCACACATTCAGGTGCTCATCAACTCAAAGATGTGCACATGAACTTATTTGTTTGGACATGGAGCACTTACCTCTCAAGCCAGATTTTCAAGATAACACAGTTGTCATGGATGAGAGTGATCCTTCATCAGTGCAAGCACATGAGAAGAGAGCAAAGGCAATGGCAGAGAAAGCTGCAAAGATTCCAAGTGCTGAAGAGGCATCTCAAGTGTTCTTGAAGAGCAAACAAGATCAACTTGGATTTCTGATCCAATCTACCTTGAGGATTGAGAAGGGCTTGGCCACCCTGACTCAAAATCAGGAGAGTTTGGAGAGGATCATTGAACAAAAGTTATATGATCTTGATCTGAAAGTCACTGAGATACAGACAGTAGTTGAGCAGCTCCAGGAGGAAGCAGAGGAGAAGAAAGGAAAGGCAACTACCGAAGCTTTACAGTATGTGCCAAGAGGTCAGAGGTCCACTGCAGTGCTAGTACCTAATACTAGAGCAACTACATCTGCACTAGCAGCCACAGCTTTAGTGCCACCTCCAGTAGCCACTCCAGCAGTTCCAGCTACATCAACTGAAGCCTTCATCCTTGGAGTCACAACTACACGTGAGACCAAGCCTGAGAAATGAATAGCACCATGCACATTTGAACTTTTTGGTAACTTGTTGCCAAAGGGGGAGAAATATGTATAGATCGTAGCCTTCGAGAGAGAGTGTTGCTTTTTGTCTCTCTTGCACTTTATTGGGTTGAACTTTATTGCATGCTTTCTTGATACTTGAATGATCATGTGTTTGATCATATGCTACTTTAATGTGTGTTTGGATGATATTATCTCTTATATCCGTATATGATCATTCACTTTGCTTGGTGATGAGTGCATGCTTTTAATTGTTATCATTTTGAGCGCTCCACCAAGATGTATTTGACATGGAAGAGTAACCCATGATACTAATCGATTGTGCATTTGCATTTAAAAGCAAATCTTAAATAATGTACAAATTTAGGGGGAGCTCTTGCTTATCACATACTTCTCAAAGCGGCGATGTATTTCAATCTTATTATCATTTGTCGAAGCTTTGATCTATATGTTGTCATTAATTACCAAAAAGGGGGAGATTGGAAGTGCAACTATTCCTGGGTGGTTTTGGTAATGATTAACAACATATAGCTCATTGAACTAATGCTATTTCAAGATGAATATTTCAGGAAAGTTCAATGATTGGCATGGCATGGATTAGGAATGTGGACCCCTCAAAATTCTAAGGACAAAGGATTGGCTCAAGCTCTAAAATCTCAAGACTCTACATTTTACTTTTAGTGATCCAAGATCACATTGAGTCCATAGGAAAAGCCAATACTATTAAAAGGGAATGAGGTGTTGCTTAAATGTTTGCTTGCTCAAAATGCTTAGTGATATGCTCCAAAAACCCTCAACCACTTTCTCATATCCTCATATGTCCCAAACCAAAAGTCAAACTCGGCCCCACCGATTTGATCTATCCGGCGCCACCAAGTTCATTTGACATAGCCACTGCCAGAAACCCTAGTGATGCGGAGCATCCCACGTTCATCCCCATGTACACTCCGACTACTCTCCAAGCCCCAAGGATACATAAGATGAGACCTCGACTATGCGCCATTGGACACAAGGTGAACCCGTTCCTAAATGCTTCCCCTTTCCATTCATGTGAGACATGGTTGCTACCTAATGCAAGGACACTATGCATGCCTAGGTACCAAGGAGACCCTCTCGGAGATGCTCGGAATGATGGACAAGTCCCCTAGTACAAGGATGAAGGAGCACGACGAGAGGAACGGACATCCGGCCCCGTCCCAAACATCCGACCCCTAAAGATGTCAACAATAGCAGCAACCCAGCCATCGAAGTTCTACAGGGCCCGGACATCCGGCCAGGCCCCAGACATCCGGCGCCCTGCGACAGCCCGGAAATCCGGCGCCAGCCTGGACATCCGGCGCCCCATCACAGAACGTCCAAAAGCTGGATCAAGCCAGCCCGGACATCCGGCCCGGCGTCCGGACATCCGGCGTCTCGGGAAAGCCCAGACATCCGGCCCGTCGCCCGGACATCCGGCCTCCCCTGCCTGCGTGCAGTGCATCCGGGCCGAGGCCCATGTACCCCTTCGCCCCTTAGACTATATATACTCCCCCTCCACCTACGTTTTAGGGTTAGCGTTGATTTAGCTCATTTGTGAGATAGAGCCTCGCTCATCCATCGGATCTCCTCCTCGTGAGAGACCGCGGCCTCTTCGGAGAAGATCCACTTGGATTCTAGACCCCTTTACGGGAAGATCCTCTCGTGGATTCAAGACCTCCTCTCCGAGAAGAACGGTTCCTTTGTATCCTTACCTTTGTTGATTGTGGATCATGTGTTACTCTTTGTTTTCGGTGATCTAGCACTTGTGTGATTGATTCCTTGTCGGTTTCGTGATTCTCTCTTGTTTTCCCCATGTTTCCCCTTTGTGCTTCCGCGTGTTCTTCGTGATTCCCCATAGGATCCACTCCAAACGTGAAAGATCGTCCACCTAGGGTTCCGCCCTACATCACCTAGTCACTTCGGTCTCACGGATAGGGATCTTGGTCTCACAGAGATGGGATTACAAACTCTCTGTTTCCCTTGGTAACGTTTCGGTCTAACCGAGATGAGCGATCGGTCCCACCGAGTTTGCAATGCAAACTCCCTGTTCCCCTTTCATAACGTTTTGGTCCCACCGAGACGAGCAAATCGGTCCCACCAAGTGTGCATGACCAACTCTCTGGTTAGCTTATTACCAAAGTCGGTCCCACCTAGTTTGTGTAATCAGTCTCACTGAGATTACGTTATGCCCTAACCCTAATGAAATCGGTCCCACCGAGTTGACATGTCAGTCCCACCGAAATGCCTAACAGTCACATTATGAACTAAATCGGTCTGACTGAGTTTTATGATTCGGTCCCACCGAGTTTGCTAAATTGTGTGCAATGGTTAGATTTGTGTGGAGGCTATATATACCCCTCCACCCTCTCCTCATTCATGAGGAAAGGCATCAGAACATGCCTACACTTCTAGCATTCATTTTCTGAGAGAGAACCACCTACTCATGTGTTGAGGCCAAGATATTCCAATCCAACCATATGAATCATGATCTCAATCCTTCCCCAAGTTGCTTTCCACTCAAATCATCTTTCCACCAAATCTAATCCTATGAGAGAGAGTTGAGTGTTGGGAGACTATCATTTGAAACACAAGAGCAAGGAGTTCATCAACAACACACCATCTATTACCTTTTGGAGAGTGGTGTCTTCTAGATTGGCTAGGTGTCACTTGGGAGCCTCCGTCAAGATTGTGGAGTTGAATCAAGGAGTTTGTACGGGCAAGGAGATCGCCTACTTTGTGAAGATCTACCCTAGTGAGGCAAGTCCTTCGTGGGCGATGGCCATGGTGGGATAGACAAGGTTGCTTCTTCGTGTACCCTTCGTGGGTGGAGCCCTCCGTGGACTCGCGCAGCCGTTACCCTTCGTGGGTTGAAGTCTCCATCAACGTGGATGTACGATAGCACCACCTATCGGAACCACGCCAAAAACCTCCGTGTCAACATTGCGTTTGCTCCCTCCAAACTCCTCCCTTTACCTTCATATGCAATGATTTACATTCCGCTGCTACACTCTTAGAATTCCATGTGTAGGTTGATTGCTTGACTTGTGCTAAGTTGCTAAAATCTGCCAATAACTAAAATTGGGAAAATGCTAGATTTTTATTTGGTAAAGTAGTCTAATCACCCCCCTCTAGACATACTTTTGATCCTACAGGTATAGTTGGTACTCCCGGGTCTCCTAGTTTCTTTGGTATTCCACCCTTAGTGTAATTAGCAAGCATGATGGAAATTTCAGCCTCCGACATCTTTCTTTTATTTATAACAATATCTTTCATATACTTAGCATAAGGAGGCATTTTAAGCATATTAGTCAAACGCATACGCAAAAAGATAGGTCTAATCTTTTCAGCAAAGCGCTCAAAATCCTCATCATCCTTTTTCTTTGATCGTTTAGGAGGAAAGGGCATGGGTTTCTGAACCCATGGTTCTCGTTCTTTACCATGTTTCCTAGTAATGAAGTCTCTCTTATCATAACGTTGATTCTTTGATTGTGGGTTATCAAGATCAACAATAGGGTCAATCTCTACATCATTATCATTGCTAGGTTGAGCATCATCATGAACATCATCAATAACATTATCAATAGGTTCATGTTCATCACCAAATTGTGTCTCAGCATCAGAAATAGAAATATCATTAGGATTCTCAGGTGTATCTACAACATGTTCACTAGAAGCATGCAAAGTCCTATCAGTTTTCTTTTTATTTTTATTAGAAGGACTAGGTGCATCAGTAGTAATTCTATGAGAATCTTTCTCAACTCTCCTAGGATGGCCCTCATGATACAAAGGTTCCTGGGTCATTTTACCACGTCTAGTTATAACCCTAACAACATTATCATTTTTCTTACTATTCAACTGATTGAGCAAATCATCTTGTGCCTTAAGTACTTGCTCTACTTGAGTTCTATACATGGAAGCGTGCTTACTAATAAGCTTAAGATCATTAACAGTTCTACTCATATAGTCACCCAAGTAGTTAAGCATGTGAGCATTACGTTTCAATTGTCTACTAATATAAGCATTGAAGTTTTCTTATTTAACAATAAAATTATCAAACTCATCCAAGCATTGACTAGCAAACTTATTATGAGGGATATCATCTTCATTAAATCTATAGAGAGAGTTTACCTCTACTATCCGTGTCAGGTTATCAAGACCATGTATTTCTTCAATAGGTGGTAAGTTCTTAATATCTTCAGGTTTAATACCTTTTTATTTCATAGATTTCTTTGCCTCTTGCATATCTTCAGGACTGAGAAATAGAATACCTCTTTTCTTCGGAGTTGGCTTAGGAGTTGGTTCAGGAAGTGTCCAATCATTATCATTACTCAATATATTATTCAATAGCAATTCAGCTTGCTCAACATTTCTTTCCCCGAAAACACAACCATTACAACTATCTAGGTGGTCCCTAGAAGCATCGATTAGTCCATTGTAAAAGATATCAAGTTTTTCATTTTTCTTGAGAGGATGATCAGGCAAAGCATTAAGTAATTGAAGAAGCCTCCCTCTTCTTCAATTTGCACAAAGTTAAATATTACCCTTAAGGCTGCTTGTTTCTTACGAGAAGGGAAATATTTTTCAAAGAAGTAGTAAACCATATCCTGGGGACTATGCACACAACCGGAGCAAGGAAATTAAACCATAACTTAGCACCACCCTTTAATGAGAAAGAAAACAACTTAAGAATATAGTAATAGAATTTTTTTCCTCATAAGCAAATAGGGTGGCTATATCATTCAATTTAGTAAGATGTGCCACAAAATTTTTAGATTCAAAACCATAGAAAGGATCAGATTCAACCAAAGTATTTAACTCAGGATCGATAGAGAATTCATAATCTTTATCAGAGAAAAAGATAGGTGACGTAGCAAACTTAGGATCATATTGCATTCGAGCGTTCAAAGATTTTTCTTTCAGCATAGCTAACAGTTTCTTAAGATCATCTCTACCATTGCAAGCAAAAAAGTATCTAGCAGTTTCTTCATCCATAATATAACCCTCATGTACAATAGGCAATTCATATCTAGGGGAAGAATCATAATCTTCAGTTTCAATAAAATCATTAGTTTCAGTAATTTAATTCTCTCTAACCCTAGCAAGTTGTTCATCAAGAAATTCACCTAGTGGCATAGTATTATCAAGCAAAGAAGTAATATCATCATAAACATCATGCATAGCAAAAGTGGCATCATCAATGACATGCAACATATCAGAATCAATAGCAGGTGTAGGTGTCACAAGTTTACTCAAAATAGAAGGTGAATCAAGTGCAGAGTTAGATGGCAATTCCTTACCTCCCCTCATAGTAGAGGGATATATCTTGGTTTTGTTGTCTTTCAGATTCCTCATAGTGGTCGACAGATATAAATCCCAAGTGACTCAGAGAATAGAGCTATGCTCCCCGGCAATGGCGCTAGAAAAAGGTCTTAATATCCCACAAGTATAGGGGATCGCAATAGTTTTCGAGGGTAGAGTATTCAACCCAAATTTATTGATTCAACACAAGGGGAGCATAAGAATATTCTCAAGTATTAGCAACTGAGTTGTCAATTCAACCACACCTGAAAGACTTAATATCTGCAGCAAAGTATTTAGTAGCCAAGTAGTATGGAAGTAACGGTAGCGGTGGCAAAAGTAATAGTAGCAGTTTTGTAGCAATTGTAACAGTGGCAATGGAAAATTAAGTTAGCGAAGATCAATATGAAAAGAGCTCATAGGCAATGGATCAATGATGGATAATTATGTCGGATGGAATTCATCATGCTATAGTTAGAACCTAGGGTGACACAGAACTAGCTCCAATTCATCAATATAATGTAGGCATGTATTCCGAATATAGTCATACGTGCTTATGGAAAAGAACTTGCATGACATCTTTTGTCCTACCCTCCCATGGCAGCGGGGTCCTATTGGAAACTAAGGGATATTAAGGCCTCCTTGTAATATAGAACCGGACCAAGGCGTTAGCACTGAGTGAATACATGAACTCCTCAAACTACAGTCATCACCGGGAAGTGTCCCAACTATTGTCACTCCGGGGTTGCTGGATCATAATACATAGTAGGTGAATATAACTTGCAAGATAGGATCATGAACACAAATATATTCATTAAAACATAATAGGTTCAGATCTGAAATCATGGCACTTGGGCCCTAGTGACAAGAACTAAGCATAGCAAAGTCATAGCAACATCAATCTCAGAACATAGTGGATACTAGGGATCAAACCCTAACAAAACTAACTCGATTACATGATAAATCTCATCCAACCCATCACCGTCTAGCAAGCCTATTATGGAATTACTCACGCATGGTAGTGAGCATCATGAAATCGGTGATGGAGGATGGTTGATGACGATGATGGCGACGATGTCCCCTCTCCAGAGCCCAAAACGGACTCCAAATCTGCCCTCCCAAGGAAGAACAGGAGGTGGCGGTGGCTCCATATGTAAAACATGATGAATCCTTCTCTCTGATTCCCCCCCCCCCGAACATGAATATATAGAGTTGGAGTTGAGGTTGGTGGAGCTTCGTGGGACCCACAAGCCAGGGGGGCGCGCCCAGGGGGTAGGGCGCGCCCCACCCTTGTGGACAGGTGGTGGGTCCCCCTCTGTTGATTCTTTCGCCAATATTTTTATTTATTCCAAAAATATTCTCCGTGAAGTTTCAGGTCATTCCGAGAACTTTTATTTTTGCACAAAAATAACACCATGGTAATTCTGCTGAAAACAACGTCAGTCCGGGTTAGTTCCATTCAATTGATGCAAATTAGAGTCCAAAACTAGGGCAAAAGAGTATGGAAAAGTAGATACGATGGAGACGTATCAGAACACGTCAAGATGGAGGAAATGAGGAAGTGCAACAAGATGAACTACCTCAACCTCCCTCTCCACCTCCACAAGAGAACGGCAACGCCAACAACAATGAAGGATAAGAAGAAGAATACAATGAAGAGAATGTTTCTCCCCAACCCAACAAAATGCTCTCATGAGTTAGAGCAAGAGTCACAAGATACCATCCCATCGAACAAATCTTCAATGGCATTCAAACCGGGAGAATCACTCACTCTAAAACTCGTTTGGCTAACTTTTGTGAAAACTACTCATTCATTTCTAGTATTGAACCTATGAAGGTAGAAGAAGCTCTTGAGGATCCGGATTGGGTAAATGCTATGTATGAAGAGCTAAACAACTTCAAGAGGAATCAAGTGTGTACATTGGTTGAAAAGCCCAACGACAATCACAATGTCATTGGAACCAAATGGGTGTTTCAGAATAAGCAAGATGAAGATAGACAAGTTGTACGCAACAAGGCCTGTCTTGTCGCCCAAGGCTGCACTCAACTCTAAGGTATGGACTATGGTGAGACATATGCCACCATTGTTAGACTTGAGTCCATACGCATCTTACTTGCTTGTGCCAATCATCATGATATAGCCTTATACCAAATGGACATTAAAATTGCTTTTATAAATGGAGAAATTGAGGAGGAAGTTTATGTTAAACAACCTCTCGCTTTGTCAATCCCAAGAAATCTAATCATGTCTACAAACTTCATAAAGCTCTTTATGGTCTTAAACAAGCCCCTAGAGCATGGTATAAATGCTTGACCAAGTTTGTTATTGAAAAAGGCTTTGAAATTGGGAAGATTGATTCTACACTTTTACTAAAAGGGTTAATGGAGAATTATTTGTGTGCCAAATTTATGTGGATGACATCATATTCGGTTCTACTAACCCCCATTTTAGTGAAAAGTTTGGAAGGCTAATGTTAGAGAAGTTTGAGATGTCTATGATGAGAGAACTCAAATTTTTCCTTGGTTTGCAAATAAAGCAAACTAAGGAAGGCACCTTTGTCTCTCAAACAAAGTATACCAAGGATCTTTTCAAGAAGTTCAACGTGAAGAAAGAAAAGGTATGAAAACACCCATGCCTACTAGTGGACATCTTGAGTCGACTAAGGATGGCAAACCAGTTGACCAAACGGTTTACCGCTCTATGATTGGTTCTTTGTTATATCTATGTGCCTCCCATCCCTACATTATTCTAAGTGTGTGCATGTGTGCATGATATCAACCGGCCCTGATATGTCTCCAACGTATCTACAATTTTTGCTTGTTCCATGCTGTTATATTATCATTCTTGGATGTTTTACAATCATTTTATAACAACTTTATATCATTTTTTGGGACAAACCTATTGACATAGTGCCCAGTGCTAGTTGCTTTTTTTGCTTTTTTACTTCACAGAATATCAGTACCAAATAGAGTCCAAACGCAGCAAAACTTTTTGGAGAATTTTTCTGGACCAGAAGACACCTGTTGGGCCAAAGAAGTACTAGAGGGGGGCTTCGAAGGGAGCACAACCCACCTGGGCGCGCCTGGGGGCCCAAGCGCGCCCTTGTGGGTTGTGCCCACCTCGGTCGCCTCCCGCACCGCCTCTTTGGTCTACAAATACACTAAAAATTCAAAAACCCTAGGGGAGTCAACGAAACACAATTCTAGCCAAGTTCTAGAACCACCAGATCCAATCTAGACACCATCACGGAGGGGTTCACCATCCTCATCGGTGCCTCTCTGATGATGCATGAGTAGTTCATTGTAGACCTACGGGTCCGTAGTTAGTAGCTAGATGGCATCCTCTCTCTCTTTTGATTGTCAATACAATGATCTCTAGGAAATCTATTTGATGTAACTCTTTTTGTGGTGTGTTTGTTGGGATCCGATGAACTTTTAGTTTATGATCAGATCTATTTTATCCATGAAAGTTATTTGAGTTTATTTGATCTCTTATATGCATGGTTACTTATAGCCTCGTATTTCTTCTCCGAATCTTTGGGTTAGTTAGGCCAACTAGATCGATTTTTCTTGCCATGGGAAGAGGTGCTTTGTGATGGGTTTGGTCGTGTGGTGTTATTTCCCAGTGATAGAAGGGTCAGCAAGACACGTATTGACCATTGCTATTAACGATAACAAGATGGGGTCTATTTCTACATGAATAGATCTTGTCTACATCATGTCATCATTCGTATTGTATTACTCCGTTTCTCCATGAACTTAATACACTAGATGCATGCTGGATAGCGGTCGATGTGTGGAGTAATAGTAGTAGATGCAGGCAGGAGTCGCTCTACTAATCTTGGACATGGCGCGTATATGAATATCATTGACTCGATATCATCATAATTATTTCAAGTTCTATCAATTTCCCAATAGTAATTTGTTTACCCTCCGTATGCTATTTTTCTCAAGAGAAGCCACTAGTGAAATCTATGGCCCCCGGGTCTATTCTTGATCATATTTTCTTCGAGATTTATTTTTATTTGGTTTTGTTTTCACATCTATTATTCTAAAAACCCAAAAATACCTTGCTGCACTTTTTATTTATTTATTTTATTTTGCTTTACCGCGAGATCTATTTATCCAAAATCATACAAACCAATCTATCTTTTACCCGAGAGGGATTGACAACCCCTCTTAGACGTCGGGTTGCAAGTATTCATTCTTTGTGTGCAGGTACCGTTTACATAGTGTTGCTTGGTTCTCCTATTGATTCGATAACCTTGGTTTCATAACTGATCAAAATACCTATCGTAGTTGTGTTGTATCATCCCTTCATCTTTGGGGAAATACTGACGCAGACACGAGCCATCAAGAAAGGATTTCTGACACCGTTGCCGGGGAGGAACAAGTCAAGATAGTCTCCCGACAACTCGTTGATTTCTGGCGCCGTTGCTGGGAAGACATCATCAACATATGTGAGGTTCCTAATCACAAATCTCATCTCCTCGCAATTTACATTATTTTCCATTTTCCTCTCTTTTTATCTGTAACACCCCGTGTGCATGCTAAAGTAAACTACTGTTAGTGCTGCCACATCATCACTCTTATTTTTTTGCTAATCATCACTTTGTTCCAAACCGACCTCAAATTCAATTTTAAATTACAATTCAAATTATTTTTTCTTCTAGAAGTGAAACAAAAATGTTTACAATATGTCATAAAATCTCCAAGTATTTATAATAATAGTGTCAGCTCCATTTGGATGTCCAAATTGTCCCTGTATATTAATTTTGTGGACCAGCAGCCATTTAAACGACCGTCTAAATCTCTAGAAATGTTTAAAGATTTTCAAATGCCATGAGACTTTTTGTAGAGCACCACAATATTACAATGGTATTGTGTCCCAAGTTTCAACCCTGGAAAAAGTCATTTAGTAGAGAAACTAAATGCAAAGTTGAGGCAAAATGCAAAACAAAAATTTAGAAAGGAGAAAACCTCACTGTGCTATTAGGCCCTACTGGCCACAATGTAAGGCCCAGCCCACCAAACTTCCACGTCCTATTCCCCTATTCATCAGGAACGGTGTGGATGACCCAAGCACGTCCATGGCTTGGATTGCCACACGCCGGCTATCGGCGCTCCCTGGCCGCCTACAAGACCGACCCCGCGACCCCAGTCAAACCCTAGCCACTACCCCCATCTTCCCCCTCGCTCTCTTCCACAATCTGGAGAGGCACCCGGCACGGTCATCGCCGTCGCCGCGTTGATCCCGCGGCCACTGACCGCCTCTCATCTCACCTGTGTGTCCAGGAGCTCCGTCACATCGCGCTTGTCCTCGTCAACTACTCCGTTCGCACCTGGAGGCCCCAAGACGATGCCACGGTCAACTTTTTCACCGTCACAGCTACTGCACCTCACTGTCGATTCGATGCTCCGGGTTGTCCCCAACCCCTCTCGAGCTCGCCGTCGACCTCCCCCCAGTGAGCCTCCTCTGGTTCCCTGCTCCCCCTCTTGTTTCCTCTTAACGTAGGCCGCCGAACCCCCACCATTGCGACCGAGCTCAGCTCGCTATGCCCGATGCCATGCCCATCACCGTGCCGCGCCCCTGCATGCCCACGGCCGCCCTGCTCTTGCTCCGGTTGCCCCCCTGTGACCTTCCTACCCCGCATCCGCATAGTCACAGCCGCCCGCCCCTGCCCGCTGGTGCTTCTGCCCCGTGCCTGCGTGCCAGCCACCCTGCTACAGCTACGCCCGCGCACTGCTAGCGCTGCCTGCGCGTCGCTCCGGCTGCCCGATGCTTCTGCCGCTGCTCCTACTGGCGGCTCACACATGCCCACCGCTCCTGGCCGCAACCAGCGCGCCAGCCGCCCTCGAGCATGGACTCACCCAGCCCGCCCTTGCTCGCGGCCACTGCCACCTCCTCTACTCGACGCTGGCGCCGCCTCAGCCGCCCCAGCTGCTGCCGTGGCCACCCCTAGGCGTAGCTCATCGCCCCCAGTTGAACGCCCGCCCGCGCGTCAGATAGACGACGAGGGGCGAATCCCGCCCGACTTCGGCGTAGATCCACCGCGGGAGATGCTCACTGGAGCTCTCTCCAACGGCACATCGACATGGCCAGCCTGGCCTATCGGATTTCGGGGTCCGACAACCCGTGAGAGGTTCGAACATTGGGTGCGTGCGGAGATCTCAACCTGCCTAGCCTTCCTACTCGTGATCCTCCCTAGCCTAGCACGTAGAGCTCACAAAGACATAGAGACACATAGATTTATACTGGTTCAGGCCACCGTTGTGGTGTAATACCCTACTCCAGTGTGGTGTGGTGTATTTCCTCGAGGGGCTATGGATGAACTAGTTACAAGGATGAACAAGCCTCATGAGGTGCGGTGTTCTTGAGCTGGTGTGATGCTCTACTTGTTCTGGTTTCGGTCTGCCCGTCCCCCTCCATGGTGGTGGCTAAGTCCTATATATAGTGGCCTTGGTCCTCTTCCCAAATGTGAGCGGGAAGGGATTCCATAACGGCTGGATTTGAAAGGGGACAAGTAGTACAGTCTATCCTGACAAAAGTAGTTTTCGCATGTGAAAATCCTCTGGTCGTGACGCTGCGGTGGGCTCGGTGATGACCTCCATCCCGCCATCCTGGCGGTCTTGTTCTTGTTGCACCAGAATGGAAACCTTTGGTAGATTCCTCGGGACTCCATGCCTGTGGCTTGCCTCCCTTTCACCAAAGAGGAAACCTGCGCTCTGCGCCCGCCTGGCACCCGCCTGGCCTTGGTCATCATGGCTCACGTCAGCTGATCCTCTTGAGGTAGCTGCATAGATCTCTCCGCCCCTCAGGAGCCCTCCTGAGGAGGCCAACCGCTCTAGAGGTCTTGGCGTCATCCGCCTCGCGAGGCTTGGCCCCTCACATGGGTCTTGTGGTGTTGATGTTGAAGCTGGGCCATACCAGGCCGCTGATTGAGCCACATGGTGGGCCGCAGGCAGGCACGACTGGATACCCCCAAGTCCAGGACGCCGATAGTAGCCCCCGGTCCCAAGGCGTGCTCGAACTTGGCTTCCAGGCGAAGCCAAGGGGCAAGTGCAGAGCACCGCGGGCCCTAATAGCCTGCGGCCGTGATGACGCGTGGCGACTGATTGGACGTGGGCGACTCCGCTTCCCCATGCTGCCTCGGCAACTGCTCGACTTGACAACTGCATGCTGCATGCAGAAAGGATCATCATTACTGGAAATCGTGGGGGGCCCACGATTTACCTTCTCCTGGCTATAAACGTGCGAGCGGGCTGATCCCCTGCCCATTTCTCTTTCGTCTTGCTCTTGCTTGCTTCTCCTCCTCTTCTCCTCGCTCAAATGGCGCCGACCAGGAGGTTCTCTGCGGCACAGAAGGGGAAGGCTCCTAGGCAGGGGCCGGACCCTCTCCTGCCGAAGAAGCGACTCCACCTCCATGACGATGCCGACGCGGGGCGAGAGGTGGCCATCCCTTGGCAATCGAGGCCTCTGCCTGGCTTGCCCCTCCCACTATACGCCCATGATCAGGGTGAAGGAGCGCGCCGTCGAGCAGCGCCTTGCGAAGATGGCAGGGCCGCCATTGCCCTGCCGGCCGCACCACGGGCCCGCGCCGAGGATAGCTAACGCGAGTTCGTGGTGTGGGCGGCGATGCCTCCCAATACCTGGATCCGATTCCCGCGGTTCATCGCCAGCGAGCTGCCTCCGCGGGGACCGGTGGAGCTGTAGGTGCATTACGCGGGGTACAACAGCCTAGCCACCGGGGCTGAGGTTGAGGTGGTGTCGTCCGAAGACATCTTCATGATGCACCGATGGGGCGAGGTCGCCCAGGCTTGCCGAGCGGAAGGAGCCCTGGAGATCCACTTTGAGTACGACGGCGCGACCACCTTATTCTTCAATGTCTTCAACGAGCGGGGCGAGCAGCTGCAGTGCTGCCCCGGAGGAGACAACTCAAGGGACGCCGTGATGGGTGCTGGGTGTGCAGCTGCCCCCTTAAGCGCTTCGTCCAGCAGCAGCGATGACTCCTAGGAGTCCAGCGACTCTCCCGAGCCAAGCGATTCTCTAGAGTCGAGCGACGACAGCTACGTGCCGCCGAGCTCCCACCGAGGTCGGAGTGCTGCTACGTCTGCCGCCCGGCGTCATCAGCGACGCCCCAAGGCCCTGTAGTTGTCTCTCCTTGTAATGAACGCGCGTATTCTAGTCTGGCTGAGTCCCTCCCATTTGTTTGCCCTAGACAGCGTGGTGCTCTACGCCAGCAAGACCCAGTCCCCAGGCAGGCTTCAACCATCGCTAGTATGCCAGGTCACGATGCCGTGGTCAAGGATAGGAGGTGAGCGGCCCAAGGTCCGGTGAGAGCTCATGAGACGGGATGCTCATGAGCTCCCCCTTGGCGTCCAAGCTGCTGTATAGAAAATTAAAAAGGGGGAGTTGAACCGTCCGAGTGGAATTGCGGGGTGAGGCGTGTGGAGTGAAACTGGTGCCGTAGCGAGCCGAGACTTATCTTTTGTGGCCTGGAGATTCTACCTTTGCTTGTTTATCCTGCACCATTCGACATGCCTCGAGGAGGCCTTTAAAACTATTTGCTTGAAACAATATCTCTTGTAATAACTAGATTATGCTCCTTCAGCTTTTCCGTTTGCTTTATTGTTCTGCATCGGCAGAGCCCGGCCCCGTGCGTACCTCTGCCATCGTTTGGTCATCCGGAACCCCAGGACAAGCCCAAGAGGTGAGGGGCTTTGGGACTATATGGGCTCCTGAGTCTCCATGCTCACGAGTCCTCCTTGACGTGCGAACAACTTAGGAAAAGATGCAGGGGCAAGCCTTGCTGTTCTCTGTCGGCAGGGCCCGACCCCGCGCATACCTCAGCCGTCGTTGGGTTGTCCAGATCACCAGGATGAGCCCAAGAGGTGAGGGGCTACGTGACCAGTTAGTCTCCTGAGTCACGATGCTCAGGAGTCCCCCTTGATGTACGAACGACTTGAGGGAGAAGGGTGACAACTAGGTCTTGGCGTTCTGCGGTTGGTAGGGCCCGGCCCCGTGCATACCTCAGCCGTCATTGGGTCGTACGGAATACCAAGAGGAGCCCAAGAGGTGAGGGGCCACATGGCCAGTTAGGCTCCTGAGTGGCGATGCTCAAGAGTCCCCCTTGACGTACGAACAGACCATCCTACCTTTCCCTCGCCGAGCTCTCGCTTGGGAGGGGTGCACGAAGACCAGGCCCATGAGGCCTGGCGAGGTGGGGTACACTAGGCGTGACCTGAGCATAGCCCCCCTGTCCAGCCCCCTCGCGCTACCTTCCCGAGGGAGAGCAGCGCAGTGAGGCTAGTCACTGAGCCCGGAAGCTCCCCAAGGTTAATGCGGCCGTGAGGCCACCCCCAGTTGTTTATCACCAACGCGGAGCATAGCGCTTCCACTCTTGCACGGGCATAGCCGCTCCTCGGCAGTGTTGATGGCCAACACGGAGCATGGTGCTTCCACTGGCGCGTGGGAGGGGGCTCCCTCTGAGGAGAGCCCCCGAGGCATGTACAGCCCAGCCCTGACACGTGGCTTGCACGGCAGGGCTGGAGGAGGTGTATATGGGCACCCGTGAGCCAGGGCGGGACTCATGAGGCCCTACCTCAAGGCGGGTTGCACCTGGTCTTGATTGGAGATGCTTGGGTTGGTCCTGCGAGATGGTTAGGCAGCCTGTGCTGAATGAGTTTCCTGAGGTTATTGCATGAGAAGGCCAGACACCAGCGACCCCAGGAGGTGACATGAACTGGACCGGCCCGCCAGACAGAGCTCAGCCACTGGATTTATCGATGCTGCAGGGACGGACCCGAGCACAGACACCGTGCCCAGTCTTCTCATGCAAAGATCTTGAAGAAAAACAGCCGACGCGTGGTTCCCGTGGCCACGGGGGCACCAGGTCGCGTGCCCTTGATTACCCATCATGATTAGCTCATGCGAGAACAAGGAACTAAGAGCCACGGGAGGTGACGTACACGGGACCGATCCATGAGCCAGAGCTCAGCTGCTTGGGTTTAGCGACACTTCAGGGACGGACCCGAGCACAGACGTCGTGCCAGTCCTTAATCATGAGGCGGTCGTGGGAGGGCTTGCAAGGGCGCGAGACGTTCTTAGCGATGAAGCTCCGGTCAGGAAGTCGGTAATTCGAGAGTAGTTTGCGAAGGATTGTAACTTGCTTTGATGAAATGCAAAAGGGATACACGCCGTAGGGACAGACCCACACGGCCTGGGGATGATGCAACCAGAGGGACAACCCCAAACTGAACGAACTAGGGAGATGTCACCTAGTATCGTTGCTGAAGAGTTGTTGAAGTAGCCAAAAAACACGCGCTGCTAAAGCCACTCATCATGAGTCGCTCCGGTCCCGAACCTCCGGAGGCTCGGGGGACCGGAAGGCTCCTGAGGGTGGTCCTCCATCTCCGCCAAGATCGCCTGGCGCCTGGCTTCGCAGGCCACCTGAGCATCCCTCGTGCAGTGCAGGAACACCTCAGCCGCGCCCGTCAGGCCGAAAGGCATGCAGACGTAGCTGTGCAGCGGTCCCTCGCATCGGCCGACACGAGACGGCACATGAGCTGCCAAGACATGGCCCTGCTGAGCCCAGGGATGTCAATGTGGACACGGAAATCTTTACCCTCGCTAGTTAAGTGAGCTCCACCTTGTGGCAGGAGACGATCACCTTGCAGAACCCTTCCTTCCTGAATTTCCTCGATCGCCTCGCTGATGAACTCCTAAACGCCTGGTGCCTCACGCCTGCTGCCTTCTCCGGGGAAGCGTGCTCTGAAGAGCGCTTCCACATGGTGCCCGAGCACCGCTCTCATGACATGGGCTAGGTCTGAGGCCCTCCAGAGGAGAGACCTGAGCCAGCCTGAGAGGGGTGCCGAGCGCACCTTCCTTTGCGATGGGTGAAGGCACCGTGTCCAGAGACGCGAGACTCAGCGTTGCATCCTCGAGTGATGCTTCCTCATGAGACCCCTGGCCCAGCTGCAGATTCTTTGTCTTGGGGGCAACCTCAGGAGGGAGGGCGCCGTCTTCTTCTTCTAGGTTTTCAACTATGGCAGCCTGGAAGGCGCGCTCAAGGGAGCACACCACATCCTTCTCCTGACAGGCGGCCGTGATGATGCCGTCGCTTCCTGGCATCCTGAGGATGTTGTAGCCGTGGTGCGTGGCCGCCATGAACTTGGCCAGTGTTGGGTACCCAAGGATGGCGTTGTAGGGAAGATGAATGTTGGCGACATCGAAGTCGATGAGTTCGGTGCGGTAGTTGTTGCGCTCACCGAAGGTGAGAGGGAGGCGAACTTGCCCGATCGGGTGTGTCGATTCATCGGTCACTCCTGAGAATGGCTTGGTGGGGTGCAACTGGTAGTATGGCACCCGGAGTCTATCGAATGTCTGGACGGAGAGAACATTGAGCCCCGCTCCGCCATCAATGAGAGTCTTGGTGACGGTTACGTTGCTGATGACGGGGGAGCAGAGCATGGGGAGCGTGCCAGCAGTGGCCGCGCACTTGAGCCAGTTTGAGGAGTCGAAGGTGATGGCGCACTTGGACCATTTGAGAGGGCGAGTTGCCTCAAGCTTGGGGAGCGTCGCATTGACCGCGCGTGGAAACTGCTTGAAGACACGGTGAGAAGCTGGGGCTTGTGAGCCACCCAAGATGCAGGCGATGGCTCGCGGCTCCAGGAAGCCCCCAGCCCCCTCGTCCTGATGGTGTTCTTCGTTCCTTCTTGGCGGTGGAGGTAGAGGAGGCAAAGCTGCATTGCCCTGAGGGCGATCCTCACGAGGCTGGTCCCTCCAGTTGCCCTCGCGAGGCTGGTCTTGCCAGCGGTCCTCACGAGGCTGGTCTCGCCACTCCTGACTGCGGTCACGTCCATCCCAACGTCCTCCACCTTGGCCACCTCCGCGACTGTAGCCCCGATCATTGCGCTTGGGGCATCGACCGAGGCGCCCGTCAGAGAGAGCCCTGAGCTCCTAGCAGTCACTGGTGTTGTGGCTGTAGACATTGTGGAAGGCGCAGAACGGCCGCTTGGCCTTGGATAACTTGGGGTGGTCGCAGCCGCGCTTGGTCGCAGGCTCTGCCGCAAGCACGGCTGGCCCCTTGCGCTTGTGTCCTTGGTCTTGGTCTTCTTGTCTCCTGGATCAGCATTAGGGAGCTCGAGGAGGGAAAGGCATCCCTCCTCAGCTCTTGCACACTTGTTAGCCATGTTGAACATCTCCAGGGCAGTGCAGAGGTCATCGTGGATGGCGAGCTCTTCCTTCATCTTGACGTCGCGGCCGCCGTCGGTTAACGCAGAGATGATGGCCTCGTCTGATACCTTGGGAATCTTGAGGCGAACGTTGTTGAAGCACCGAATATATTTATGCAGGGTCTCTCCAGGTTGCTGCTTGAGGCGGCGCAGGTCTCCCGCGGCCGGCGGACGATTGCGAGTGCCGTGGAAGTTGGCAATGAAGCTGCTGCGCATATCCTCCCAAGAAGAAACCGACCCCTCGGTCAGGTTCAGGAGCCAGGAACACGCGCCATCCTTGAGGGCCATCGAGAACCAATTTTCCATGATCTTCTCATCGCCGTTGGCCGCATCGATGCTCATCTCATAGAGCTGCATGAACTCGGCGGGGTCTGCGGTGCCGTTGTAGCATAGAGGCATGTTAGGCTTGAACTTGCTCGGCCAGACAATGTTACGGAGCTCTGCAGTGAATGCACGGCATCCCGCCGTGGCCACCGGAGGTTGTCGAGGGGGTGGAACATAGTATTGATGCACGTGCACCGCCACCTCCTGTGCCGGCTCGTGAGCCTGGTGCTGGGGTGCTAGAAGCATGAGCGCTTCTCCTTGGGTACGTTGGACCACCTGGCAGCTCACGTCGTCCCGAGCTGGCACCGGGCGCTGCGGGTCACGCCGTGGAGCCATACGCCTTTGCTCAATGATGGCGCCCTGGGCCGGAGGCAGAGGAGGAGCCCCATGCGCAACGTCGCCCGCTGCAGGTGGTTGGTGAGGTAGCGAGCGAGCCGGCCCATAGGAGCCCTCGTGCGTGACGCTGATGAGCTCAGCGATACACTCGAGCCACTCCTCATAGAGAGCATCCACGGGGAGGTAGCGAAGAAGACCCCACACCGTGAGCAGAGCATCTTGCGCGTCCACCTGGCTGCGGCACGCGTGGGATGACAAAACTGCTGGAGTCAGGGACGGAGTAGCGGTGGGGCCGTCGCAGCGCACCGACGGGTGCAGCGATGAAACTTGCTGCTCGTGGCCGGCGGGTCCTGTGGCGGCGTTGGCCACCGGGGAAGGAATGCAGTGGGCGCAGCCGTCACCCGCCGGAGCCGTCTGAGCGACACGGGCAGCGACCGCAGCCAGACGCTCGGCGCGATCCCTGCGCTCGTCGGCCATGGAGATGTGGGAGCAGAGATGAGTCGAACGACGAAAGAGAGGATCCAACGCACCCCTACAGGGTGTGCCAAATGTCGGATTTTGGGGTCCGGCAACCCGTGAGAGGTTCGAACAATGGGGTGCGTGCAGAGATCTCAACTTCCCCAGCCTGCCTACTCGCGATCCTCCCTAGCCTAGCGCGTAGAGCTCACAAAGACACACAAAGATTTATACTGGTTCGGGCCACTGTTGTGGTGTAATACCCTACTCCAGTGTGGTGTGGTGGATTGACTCGAGGGGCTATGGATGAACTAGTTACAAGGATGAACAAGCTTCAGGAGGTGAGGTGTTCTTGAGCTGGTGTGGTGCTCTACTTGTTCTGGTTTCGGTCTGCCCGTCCCCCTCCATGGTGGTGGCTAAGTCCTATATATAGTGGCCTTGGTCCTCTTCCCAAATGTGAACGGGAAGGGATTCCACAATGGCTGGATTTGAAAGGGGACAAGTAGTACAGTCTATCCTGACAAAAGTAGTCTTTGCCTGCGAAAAGCCTCTGGTCGTGACGCTGCGGTGGGCTCGGTGATGACCTTCGTATTGCCATCCTGGCGGTCTTGGTCTTGTTGCACCAGAATGGAAACCTTTGTTAGATTCCTCGGGACTCCGCGCCTGTGGCTTGCCTCCCTTGCACCAAAGAGGAAACTTGCGCTCTGCGCCCGCCTGACGCCCGCTTGGCCTTGGTCGTCACGGCTCACGTCAGCTGAGCCTCATGAGGTAGTTGCATAGATCTCTCCGCCCCTCAGGAGCCCTCCTGAGGCCAACCCCTCCAGGGGTCTCGGCGTCGTCCGCCTCGCGAGGCTTGGCCCCTCGCGTGGGTCTTGTGGTGTTGATGTCGAAGCTGGGCCATACCAGGCCGCTGATGGAGCCATGTGGTGGGCCGCAGGCAGGCAGGACAGGGTACCCCCAAGTCCAGGACGCTGACATGCCCCCCATGGGTCGCTAACGGGTGGCCCCCAACTGGCCCTTTGACCAGTTGACCGAGGTCAACTCTCACTGGGTGGCCCCCAGTCACTGACTGGTGGGCCCTGCCTCTAATTCTAATAAATTATTTAATGCAATAAATTTAATCTAACTAGTCACTGACAGGAAGGCCCCCTCCTTTAATCAACGTTTTAATAATTAAAACTTATTTAGTTAAACTAATTAGCCACTAACAGGTGGGGCCTACTAGCTAATTAACTCAGTTTAGTTAAATTAAGCACTGCTAATTAGTCTAGTCACTGACCAGTGGGACCCACTGGTCAACTTTGACTAATCAGCGAGTCTGTTGACTTGCTGACGTCATGCTAACATCAAGCTGACGTCACAATTCCTTTTCTGTTAATTTAAATAATTTTAGAATATTGCTATAATCTTTGAAAATTCGTAGAATTTAAACCGTAGCTCGGATCAAAAAACTTTATACATGAAAGTTGCTCAGAACGACGAGACGAATCCGAATACATGGTTCGTTCGTCTGCCACATGTACCTATCAATGAGAACATCGAACCTTTCTCCTCCGGTTCGTTTGTCTGAAAATGCCTAACCCCCGGGAAAACTTTCCCGGATGTTATCCCCTTCATCGGTAGCGTGTAGCACTGCATTAGAACACCCCTAGCCCTGCGTGTTACCTTGTCTTGCATCTATGTTGCACGTATTTGCTCTATATTTACTATTTCCCCCTCTTCTTCTCTGGTAGACCCCGAGACCGCTGCTGATGTCCCTGGGATCTACTACGTCACCGACGACACTAGTTCCTTTTCAGTAGAGCTTCTAGGCAAGCAAACCCCCCTTGTTCATTCCGATATCGCCCATTTTGTTCCCTCTCATGCTTGCATTAGAACTTCTACTGCTTTCGTATGATCCTATTCTGATGCATAGCCTGTTTTTGTGACCTGCTTTTATACCTTACCTGCATATTCTAAACTGCTTAGTATAGGTTGGTTAGAGATCCATTGGTGACTCCCACCTTGTCCCAGTTGCCCCGCTTTATGTTCGATGACTCAATCAACATGATCAACGTCCAGGCCCCGACACCACACATCACCCCCCATTAGTTGTACGACTCTACAGGGTTACTATCGAGTGCCGAGGGTGATACCTCGTCAGCACTTCTGATGTTAACCCTAGAGTGTAACTATTCGGTCGTGGTCATCGAGGGTGATTCCTCCTTCCCCACTCCCGATAATGACTCTGTCGTGCAACCCCTCAAGTGTGGACCATAGAGGGTGATTCCTCCAAGTCCATCTTGACAGTTACATCGAGTGGGAATCCATCAAGGGTGATTTCTCAGGTTTCCCCCTTGCAGTTTTGGACACACGGTTACTTTGACTTACCACAGAACCATGATGACATCAGGTCAGCCCCGAGGGGTACCCGCGAGTGATGTGAACTCGGGTTGATCTGAAGGATACCCACAAGTTTTTCACGTGGCGTGGCCGGGCATTCTTAGCCCTTGCCGCAAGTCCGTGAGACGGGGCGACAGGACCACATATCGTGGATCATTTATCGTTACCGCACTGCCAAGACACTAATGGTTTGGATATTTGATCTGAGCAGGCCTCTGGCCTTTTTCGCACTGACAACCACGCGGGAATAAGTATGGGCACTCTGCATGGTATGTATCAGCTGAAAGCTCACTGACGTCTGGGATGGAGCGATGCGCGTCGGGTTGGACTGCGTAAGCACCTGCCTTTTTAAGGAGGTTGCCAGGTCTGCTCATCGGCCGCCCTCACAACACGCATGATTGCGAAGGATGATTGACTCATGACCCCTTCGCATTTAGGATGTAGACCGACATGTTGGTCACTCTGTTGAGCCTACGTAGGACTATAGTGTGTTGATCGGCCGAGGCCGGTCATGACCTAATGGTGTGTCCGGCCAGAGTTGATCGAGTGTGTTGGGTATGTTGGCGCACCCCTGCAGGGAAGATTGATCTATTCAAACAACCGGGTCCACGTAACGGATGCTCGGAGTTGTATCCCGATCGATACAACAAGAACTGGATACTGAATGCTGAGGCATATAATGGATATGTGGCTCCGAGATTGCTTTTCCGCAAGGAGTCAGGAAAGGATCTCTGGACGTTATTTCTACAACATGTTTGTTAAATATAAACACCTATTCTATACTCTTCTGATTGCTGCAAGATTCTTGGAGCTACTTGAAGATGCTAGTCTTCGACAGGCTAGGCTTTCCCCTTCTCTTTTGGCATTCTGCAGTATCACCCATTTCATTGATACCGATGCATATGTAATGTAGATTGTTGCTTGGGAGTACTTTAGATGAGTACTCACGGTTGCTTTGCTCCCCCTTTTCCACCTCTTTCCATTCTTCTCGGATGCTGCAACCATATGGTGGAGACTTGGATCCAAACGCTAACTTCGATGATGACTACTACTACACCGAGGGTGCCTACTACTACGTGGAGGCCGCCGATGACCAGGAGCAGTTAGGAGGCTCCCAGGAAGGAGGCCTTGCCTTTTCGATCGATGTTGCTTTAGTGCCGCCTTCTTAAGGCAAACTTGTTTAACTTATGTCTGTATTCAGATATTGTTGCTTCCACTAACTTGTGTATTTGAGCTTATGTATTCGAGACCTTGAGGCCCCTAGCTTGTAATATAAAGCTTGAATTATTTTATTTTATGTCTAGAGTTGTGTTGTGATATCTTCCCGTGAGTCCCCGATCTTGATTGTACACATTTGCGTGTATGATTGAATCGGGGGGGTCAAAAGTTGTTACTAGAGCTGACTGCCTGTAGGTAGCCCCTTTCCAACTCCTTGGTCGAAGTTGAGTCTAGTCACTTCAAAACTTTTACTAACATGGCTGTGCGGCTTACGGGCCCACGTCGCCATTGGGTGGTATTAGGATCTTTTACTCCTCGTCTATACTCTGGGACTCTGATATCTCTTCTATTCGGGTTAAATGATTTTTGCTAACTCTAACTCTAGGTTCTTGTAATTACTTCCTCCCGGAGAGCCCCTCACTCCAGATGATTGCTTGGTGCATCTAAGGATTTCGAAGATACTCTCCGATGTTCTCTCAAGACTTTGTGCCCGTTGCTTTTGCAAGTCCCTACCACCGAAATACACCTATGGATAGCTACATACACTTGCCGTCCATACCTGCATTTCCACTTGCTCTTATTTTTACAAGATACGCTGAAATACTTTCCAATATTCTCAGAATCCTGTGTGCCACCGCCTTGTAGTTCTTTGCTGCATGATTACATCTACGGATAATTCCTCACACTTATAGAGGTTTTGTTCCTTCCTAGTTGATGATGTGATTCACAAGATACTTTGAAATACTATCCGATCTTTCAATAATCCTCTCCAACTATTGCTCTACAAATACTTGTCTGCTTGCATTATGGATACTTTCCATATGTCTCGCAATATTCATTAGTATCCTTTGTCATCGTCATTTGTAATATTTGATTCAATATGTTTGTGAATGTTCACAATCATCAGTCACAATTAGAATTCTTCCCGTCGGCTCAGACGCCACCCCGTACATGAGCTGGTGTTCGGCAAATCAAACCTTGATTCATTGTTGATCTATGTCTATTCAACTTATTTGTCTTTGATCAGAGCCACTGCTTCTGCTCCCCCCGATTTGGAAATCATAATTCCTTTGCATTCGAGCTTTGAATTAGTTAGTTGTTTCTATAATCTGATCACCTTGCATTCTTTCTTCTTCTGGTTGAGTATCGATTCTCATATCAGATCCCTTGTGGACTATCAGATCCATGGTTGGATTATTATTCGACAGTGTCCTTCATATTTAATCACCTTGTGAGTTCTTTCTCTGATACGTTATGCCTCTCGTAAATTGTATCCTCTGCTTTATCAATCATGCTCTAGTTTCGATCTTGTGTTAATTACTCCTAAATTTGTAGCATATGTTCCTAAGATGCCCTCATGGGTTGAACCTATGCCTTCCCTAAACCGTATGGACCCAAAAGTTTTCACGAGTCTTACTCTTCTGGTGTTATGCCAGTTAAATTTTCAACACTACAACTTCTCCGAAAGTGAGAAGTGAATGGAAAGTTGTGCATTGGAGAAGTGGGAGTCGACCTTGAACTTGTGTTCATGCCCATGGACACGATGTAGATCTTATCATGGAAGCTTCTTGTGATAATAAGTATTTCCTTGATATATTATCATCTAGTATCTGTGAATTGATCATTTGCAATCATGGTTCCGACCATTCTCCTTGATTCCATTTCTCATACAAGTTAAAGCACTTGTCTTCTGCAGATCAATACATCTCCGCAACCTCTATTTTGATCTACTTCGAGTATTACCCTCTGGTATCTTAAGAATATCAAAGAACTATATTGCTTCCTATGAGTCTTCATCTAGTATTGCTTCTCACCGATTTTAGATTTCCCCGGGTTCTGAGTTATTAGTCACTCGAGAACACCGATAAGTGAGTCGATCCCGCACTCCGATTACTTATGAGTTTAATAATCCTTCAAGTCATCCCTAGGCTGATCGGCTATATCATTATCATGATAAATTTTAACTGTGCTAGCTGGTCCTTCCCATAGCACAATTTTTGACGATGAGTTAAGCTTACGTCGATCTTCCTCGTCATATCATTCGCCTAGAATAGGAAGCTTGATTTCAAGTTTGTGCCGTCCTCGTGGTACCAATAACCTTTCGCTTCATCATTCCTTTGACTTAATGTGATCGCCAATTGATTACTTCTTAGTGAAATCTCTCGACAATTGTGTCATGATCATCATCAACATTTTGAGCTCTTCTAGGATATCGGTTGGATTCATGGTGAGAAATACCATTCTTGCCCCTCGATGATTTTTGTTATCATCGGCAACATTCTTGTCTCCCCCCAAAAAACAAACTTGTTCATATAAATTTTTGAAATACATCCTTTGTGACATGTCGATGGATTGCTGCTAAACCCATTGGCCACATTATCATCTTTTTCCTGGTAAAATTGCATGAGATGTTCAAAAAATTCCTGATGGAACCTTGTGTTTCTGAAGTCTGACCTTTACCTGCTAATTGTTGGAAATATGCCCTAGAGGCAATAATAAAAGTATTATTATTATATTTCCTTGTTCATGATAATTGTCTTTTATTCATGCTATAATTGTATTATCCGGAAATCGTAATACACGTGTGAATACATAGACCACAATACGTCCCTAGTAAGCCTCTAGTTGACTAGCTCGTTGGTCAACAGATAGTCATGGTTTCCTGACTATGGACATTAGATGTCGTTGACAACGGGATCACATCATTAGGAGAATGATGTGATGGACAAGACCCATTCCTAAGCATAGCACAAGATCGTGTAGTTCATTTTGCTAGAGCTTTTCCAATGTCAAGTATCTCTTCCTTAGACCATGAGATCGTGTAACTCCCGGATACCGTAGGAGTGCTTTGGTTGTACCAAACGTCACAACGTAACTAGGTGACTATAAAGGTGCACTACAGGTATCTCCGAAAGTGTCTGTTGGGTTGACATGGATCGAGACTGGGATTTGTCACTCCGTATGACGGAGAGGTATCACTAGGCCCACTCGGTAGTGCATCATCATAATGAGCTCAGAGTGACCAAGTGTCTGGTCATGGGATCATGCATTACGGTACGAGTAAAGTGACTTGCCGGTAACGAGACTGAACGAGGTATTGGTATACCGACGATCGAGTCTCGGGCAAGTAACATACCGTCTGACAAAGGGAATTGCATACGGGGTTGATTGAATCCTCGACATCGTGGTTCATCCGATGACATCATCGAGGAGCATGTGGGAGACAACATGGGTATCCAGATCCCCCTGTTGGTTATTGACCGGAGAGCCGTCTCGGTCATGTCTGCGTGTCTCCCGAACCCGTAGGGTCTACACACTTAAGGTTCGGTGACGCTAGGGTTATTAGGAAGACTTGTATGTGATTACCGAATGTTGTTTGGAGTCCTGGATGAGATCCCGGACGTCACGAGGAGTTCCAGAATGGTCCGGAGGTAATGATTTATATATGTGAAGTTGTCATGCAGACACTGGAAAGTTTCGGGGGCATATCGGTATTGTACCGGGGCCACCGGAAGGGTTCCGGGGGTCCACCGGGAGGGGCCACCCCTCTCGGAGGGCCTCATGGGCCGCATGGGGCAGGGAACGAGCCCCTGGAGGGCTGGGCGCCCCCCCTTGGGCCCATGCGCCTAGGGTTGGGGGGGGGAACCCTAAAGGGGGCGCACCCCCTTTGCTTGGGGGGCAAGCCCCCTCCCTGGCCGCCGCCCCCGTCTAGATCTCATCTAGAGGGGGCCGGCCCCCTTTCCCCTTCCCCTATAAATAGAGGGGCGAGGGGAGGGCTGAACACCTGATCCAAGGCGCATCCCCTCCCCTCCCAAACACCTCTCCTCCCCCGTTGAGCGCTTGGCGAAGCCCTGTTGGAGTACTGCCTCTCGATCATCATCACGCCGTCGTGCTGCTGCTGGAGCCTTCTTCCTCAACCTCTCCTTCCCCCTTGCTGGATCAAGAAGGAGGAGACGTCGTCCGTACCGTACGTGTGTTGAACGCGGAGGTGCTGTCCGTTCAGCACTTGATCATCGGTGATTTGAATCACGGCGAGTACGACTCCATCATCACCGTTCCCTTGAACGCTTTCGCACGCGATCTACAAGTGGTATGTAGATGCAATCTCTCTCCCATGACTCGTTGCTTAGATGAACTCATAGATGGATCTTGGTGAAACCGTAGGAAAATTTTTAATTTTCTGCAACGTTCCCCAACAGTGGCATCATGAGCTAGGTCTATGCGTAGTTCTCTATTACACGAGTAGAACACAATTTTGTTGTGGGCGTAGATCTTGTCAACTTGCTTGACGCTACTAGTGTTTTCTTGCTTCAGCGGTATTGTGGGATGAAGCGGCCCGGACCGACCTTACACGTACGCTTACGTGAGACAGGTTCCACCGACTGACATGCACTAGTTGCATAAGGAGGCTAGCGGGTGTCTGTCTCTCCTACTTTAGTTGGAGCGGATTAGATGAAAAGGGTCCTTATGAAGGCTAAATAGAAGTTGACAAAATCACGTTGTGGTTATTTGTAGGTAAGAAAACGTTCTTGCTAGAACCCAATTGCAGCCACGTAAAAGATGCAACAACAACTAGAGGACGTCTAACTTGTTTTTGCAGCAATTGTCATGTGATGTGATATGGCCAGAAGTTGTGATGAATGATGAATGATATATTGTGATGTATGAAATCATGTTCTTGTAATAGGAATCATGACTTGCATGTCGATGAGTATGACAACCGGCAGGAGCCATAGGAGTTGTCTTTATTTTTGTATGACCTGCGTGTCATTGAAGAACGCCATGTAAATTACTTTACTTTATTGCTAAATGCGTTAGCCATAGAAGTAGAAGTAGTCGTTGGCATGACAACTTCATGAAGACACGATGATGGAGATCATGATGATGGAGATCATGGTGTCATGCCGGTGACGAAGATGATCATGGAGCCCCGAAGATGGAGATCGAAGGAGCTATATGATATTGGCCATATCATGTCACTACTTTATATAATTGCATGTGATGTTTATTATGTTTATGCATCTTGTTTACTTAGAACGACGGTAGTAAATAAGATGATCCCTTATAACAATTTCAAGAAAGTGTTCCCCCTAACTGTGCGCCGTTGCTAAATTTCGTCGTTTCGAAGCACCACGTGATGATCGGGTGTGATAGATCCTTACGTTCACATACAACGGGTGTAAGACAGTTTTACACATGCATAAACACTTAGGGTTAACTTGATGAGCCTAGCATGTACAGACATGTCCTCGGAACACAAGAGACCGAAAGGTCGAACATGAGTCGTATGGAAGATACGATCAACATGGAGATGTTCACCTATGATGACTAGTCCGTCTCACGTGATGATCGGACACGGCCTAGTCGACTCGGATCGTGTAACACTTAGATGACTAGAGGGATGTCTAATCTGAGTGGGAGTTCATTAAATAATTTGATTAGATGAACTTAATTATCATGAACTTAGTCTAAAACTTTTGCAAAATATGTCTTGTAGATCAAATGGCCAATGCTCATGTCAACATGAACTTCAACGCGTTCCTAGAGAAAACCAAGCTGAAAGATGATGGCAGCAACTATTCAGACTGGGTCCGGAACCTGAGGATCATCCTCATAGCAGCCAAGAAAGATTATGTCCTAGATACACCGCTAGGTGAAGCACCCAGCCCAGAGAACCAAGACGTTATGAACACTTGGCAATCACGTGCTGATGATTACTCCCTCGTTCAGTGCGGCATGCTTTACAGCTTAGAACCGGGGCTCCAAAAGCGTTTTGAGAAGCACAGAGCATATGAGATGTTCGAGGAGCTGAAAATGGTTTTCCAAGCTCATGCCTGGGTCGAGAGATATGAAGTCTCCGACAAGTTCTATAGTTGTAAGATGGAGGAAAACAGTTCTGTCAGTGAGCACATACTCAAAATGTCTGGGTTGCACAACCGCCTCTCCCAGTTGGAGATCAACCTCCCGGAAGAGGCGGTCATTGACAGAATCCTTCAGTCGCTCCCACCGAGCTACAAGAGCTTTGTGTTGAACTACAATATGCAGGGGATGGTGAAGACCATTCCTGAAGTATTCTCAATACTGAAGTCAGCAGAGGTTGAAATCAAGAAAGAACATCAAGTGTTGATGGTCAATAAGACCACTAAGTTCAAGAAGGGCAAGGGAAAGAAGAACTTCAAGAAGGACGACAAAGATGTTGCCGCGCCCGGTAAGCCAGTTGCCGGGAAGAAGTCAAAGAATGGACCCAAGCCTGAGACTGAGTGCTTTTATTGCAAGGGGAAGGATCACTGGAAGCGGAACTGCCCCAAATACTTAGCGGACAAGAAGGCCGGCAACACTAAAGGTATATTTGATATACATGTAATTGATGTGTACCTTACCAGTACTCATAGTAACTCCTGGGTATTTGATACCGGTGCCGTTGCTCACATTTGTAACTCACAGCAGGAGCTGCGGAATAAGCGGAGACTGGCGAAGGACGAGGTGACGATGCACGTCGGGAATGGTTCCAAGGTCGATGTGATCGCCATCGGCACGCTACCTCTACATTTACCTATGGGATTAGTTTTAAACCTCAATAATTGTTATTTAGTGCCAAGTTTGAGCATGAACATTGTATCTGGATCTCGTTTGATACGAGATGGCTACTCATTTAAATCCGAGAATAATGGTTGTTTGGTTTATATGAGAGATATGTTTTATGGTCATGCCCCGATGGTCAATGGTTTATTCTTAATGAATCTCGAACATAATGTTACACATATTCATAGCGTGAATACCAAAAGATGTAAAGTTGATAATGATAGTCCCACATACTTGTGGCACTGTCGCCTTGGTCACATTGGTGTCAAGCGCATGAAGAAGCTCCATGCTGATGGACTTTTAGAGTCTCTCGATTATGAATCATTTGACACATGCGAACCATGCCTCATGGGCAAAATGAGCAAGACTCCGTTCTCCGGAACAATGGAGCGAGCAACCAACTTGTTGGAAATCATACATACCGATGTGTGCGGTCCAATGAGCGTTGAGGCTCGCGGAGGATATCGTTATGTTCTCACTCTCACTGATGACTTGAGTAGATATGGGTACGTCTACTTGATGAAACACAAGTCTGAGACCTTTGAAAAGTTCAAGGAATTTCAGAATGAAGTAGAGAATCAACGTGACCGAAAGATAAAATTCTTACGATCCGATCATGGAGGAGAATATTTAAGTCACGAATTTGGTACACACTTAAGAAAATGTGCAATCGTTTCACAACTCACGCCGCCTGGAACACCTCAGCGTAACGGTGTGTCCGAACGTCGTAATCGCACTCTATTGGATATGGTGCGATCTATGATGTCTCTTACCGATTTACCGCTATCATTTTGGGGATACGCTCTAGAGACAGCTACATTCACTTTAAATAGGGCACCGTCTAAATCCGTTGAAACGACACCGTATAAATTATGGTTTGGGAAGAAACCTAAGCTGTCGTTTCTAAAAGTTTGGGGATGCGATGCTTATGTCAAGAAACTTCAACCTGAAAAGCTCGAACCCAAGTCGGAAAAATGCGTCTTCATAGGATACCCTAAGGAAACCATTGGGTATACCTTCTACTTAAGATCCGAGGGCAAGATTTTGTTTCCAAGAACGGATCCTTTGTGGAAAAAGAGTTTCTCTCGAAAGGAGTAAGTGGGAGGAAAGTAGAACTCGATGAAGTACTACCTCTTGAACCGGAAAGTAGTGCAGCTCAGGAAAATGTTCCTGTGGTGCCTACACCGACTGGAGAGGAAATTAATGATGATGATTAAGGTACTTCTGATCAAGTTGCTACTGGACTTCGTAGGTCCACAAGGACACGTTCCACACCAGAGTGGTATGGCAACCCTGTCCTAGAAATCATGTTGTTAGACAACGGTGAACCTTCGAACTATGAAGAAGCGATGGCGGGCCCAGATTCCAACAAATGGCTAGAAGCCATGCAATCCGAGATAGAATCCATGTATGAAAACAAAGTGTGGACTTTGACTGACTTGCCCGATGATCGGCGAGCGATAGAAAACAAATGGATCTTTAAGAAGAAGACGAACACGGATGGTAATGTTACCATTTATAAAGCTCGACTTGTCGCTAAGGGTTATTGACAAGTTCAAGGGGTTGGCTACGATGAGACATTCTCTCCCGTAGCGAAGCTGAAGTCCGTCCGAATCATGTTAGCAATTGCCGCATACTATGATTATGAGATATGGCAGATGGACGTCAAAACGGCATTCCTTAACGGGCATCTTAAGGAAGAACTGTATATGATGCAGCCGGAGGGTTTTGTCGATCCTAAGAATGCTAACAAAGTATGCAAGCTCCAGCGATCCATTTATGGGCTGGTGCAAGCATCTCGGAGTTGGAACATTCGCTTTGATGAGATGATCAAAGCATTTGGGTTTATGCAGACTTATGGAGAAGCCTGCGTTTACAAGAAAGTGAGTGGGAGCTCTGTAGCATTTCTCATATTATATGTAGATGACATACTTTTGATGGGAAATGATATAGGATTCTTGGACAGCATTAAGGCCTACTTGAATAAGTGTTTTTCAATAAAGGACCTTGGAGAAGCTGCTTACATATTAGGCATCAAGATCTATAGGGATAGATTGAGACGCCTCATAGGTCTTTCACAAAGCACATAGCTTGATAAGATTTTGAAGAAGTTCAAAATGGATCGGTCCAAGAAAGGGTTCTTGCCTGTACTGCAAGGTGTTAGATTGAGCTCGGCTCAATGCCCGACCATGGCAAAAGATAAAGAAGAGATGAGCATCATCCCCTATGCCTCAGCCATAGGATCTATCATGTATGCCATGCTGTGTACCAGACCTGATGTAAATTTTGCCGTAAGTTTGGTAGGAAGGTACCAAAGTAATCCCGGCAAGGAACACTGGACAGCGGTCAAGAATATCCTGAAGTACCTAAAAAGGACAAAGGGCATGTTTCTCGTCTATGGAGGTGACGAAGAGCTCGTCGTAAAGGGTTACGTCGATGCTAGCTTCGACATAGATCTGGATGACTCTAAGTCACAAACCGGATACGTGTATATGTTGAATGGTGGAGCAGTAAGCTGGTGCAGCTGCAAGCAGAGCATCATGGTGGGATCTACATGTGAAGCGGAGTACATGGCAGCCTCGGAGGCAGCGCATGAAGCAATTTGGGTGAAGGAGTTCATCACCGACCTAGGAGTCATACCCAATGCGTCGGGGCCGATCAAACTCTTCTGTGACAACACTGGAGCTATTGCCCTTGCCAAGGAGCCCAGGTTTCACAAGAAGACCAGGCACATCAAGCGTCGCTTCAACTCCATCCGTGAAAATGTTCAAGATGGAGACATAGATATTTGCAAAGTACATACGGATCTGAATGTCGCAGATCCATTGACTAAACCTCTCTCGCGAGCAAAACATGATCAGCACCAGAACTCTATGGGTGTTCGATTCATCACAATGTAACTAGATTATTGACTCTAGTGCAAGTGGGAGACTGTTGGAAATATGCCCTAGAGGCAATAATAAAAGTATTATTATTATATTTCCTTGTTCATGATAATTGTCTTTTATTCATGCTATAATTGTATTATCCGGAAATCGTAATACACGTGTGAATACATAGAGCACAATACGTCCCTAGTAAGCCTCTAGTTGACTAGCTCGTTGGTCAACAGATAGTTATGGTTTCCTGACTATGGACATTAGATGTCGTTGACAACGGGATCACATCATTAGGAGAATGATGTGATGGACAAGACCCATTCCTAAGCATAGCACAAGATCGTGTAGTTCGTTTTGCTAGAGCTTTTCCAATGTCAAGTATCTCTTCCTTAGACCATGAGATCGTGTAACTCCCGGATACCGTAGGAGTGCTTTGGCTGTACCAAACGTCAAAACGTAACTGGGTGACTATAAAGGTGCACTACAGGTATCTCCGAAAGTGTCTGTTGGGTTGACACGGATCGAGACTGGGATTTGTCACTCCGTATGACGGAGAGGTATCACTGGGCCCACTCGGTAGTGCATCATCATAATGAGCTCAAAGTGACCAAGTGTCTTGTCACGGGATCATGCATTACGGTACGAGTAAAGTGACTTGCCGGTAACGAGACTGAACGAGGTATTGGTATACCGACGATCGAGTCTCGGGCAAGTAACATACCGTCTGACAAAGGGAATTGCATACGGGGTTGATTGAATCCTCGACATCGTGGTTCATCCGATGACATCATCGAGGAGCATGTGGGAGCCAACATGGGTATCCAGATCCCGCTGTTGGTTATTGACCGGAGAGCCGTCTCGGTCATGTCTGCATGTCTCCCGAACCCGTAGGGTCTACACACTAAGGTTCGGTGACGCTAGGGTTATCAGGAAGACTTGTATGTGATTACTGAATGTTGTTCGGAGTCCCGGATGAGATCCCGGACGTCACGAGGAGTTCTGAAATGGTCCGGAGGTAAAGATTTATATATGGGAAGTTGTCATGCGGACACCGGAAAGTTTCGGGGGCATATCGGTATTGTACCGGGGCCACCGGAAGGGTTCCGGGGGTCCACCGGGAGGGGCCACCCCTCTTGGAGGGCCTCATGGGCCGCATGGGGCAGGGAACCAGCCCCTGGAGGGCTGGGCGCCCCCCTTGGGCCCATTCGCCTAGGGTTGGGGGGGGGGGGAACCCTAAAGGGGGCGCACCCCCTTTGCTTGGGGGGCAAGCCCCCTCCCTGGCCGCCGCCCCCCTCTAGATCTCATCTAGAGGGGGCCGCCCCCCTTTCCCCTTCCCCTATAAATAGAGGGGCGAGGGGAGGGCTGAACACCTGATCCAAGGCGCAGCCCCTCCCCTCCCCAACACCTCTCCTGCTCCGTTGAGCGCTTGGCGAAGCCCTGTCGGAGTACTGCCTCTCCACCATCATCACGCCGTCGTGCTGCTGCTGGAGCCTTATTCCTCAACCTCTCCTTCCCCCTTGCTGGATCAAGAAGGAGGAGACATCGTCCGTACCGTACGTGTGTTGAACGCGGAGGTGCTGTCCGTTCAGCACTTGATCATCGATGATTTGAATCACGGCTAGTACGACTCCATCATCACCATTCCCTTGAACGCTTCCGCACACGATCTACAAGTGGTATGTAGATGCAATCGCTCTCCCATGACTCGTTGCTTAGATGAACTCATAGATGGATCTTGGTGAAACCGTAGGAAAATTTTTAATTTTCTGCAACGTTCCCCAACACTAACCATGTCGATGCTACCCTGGAGCATGACTGTGGTATTCCAATCATCAAAAGGAACATTGGAAGCGCAATGATAGCTGTTTCTTGTTCAATTATCCAAACACCATATATGAGTAAACCTCATAATTACCTTACCCCTTTGTCTAAATGGTTTCATACTTGGAGCCTTATCATGTATATCATGCTTTGCCTTTCCTTACGAAAGATATACTCTTGATACTCGTGTCTGGACCCCAATTCTATGTCACACCTATCTAGCATGTAACACCTCATATCACTTTGCGGCCTCACGCACGGTATTCCCACGGGTGTCGCCTTACCATGCCCGGGACCGTTTGTGCCTTTCGGCACACTTATATGATAGTGTCGCTAGCATCCATATGACAAAGAACCCGAGCTGACATGGCTAGTTGTGAACCCAAACTGGCACTAACTTACAGGGACAGGCATACATGACCTAACAACAAATGTGTCGGTCATCAGCGAGTGAATCCGGGATGTAGCAGCTGGGCTAGCAGGACTCCGGAGAATCCGGGCTGTAGCAAGCTAACAGGACTCCGGTAGACATCGCGTGGCATTTCCCCGAAGGGACAGACACAGGAACAAAGAAGGGCACATGCCGGCCAGCCTAAGTGTTCAGGAGCAGTAGCAAGCTACCAGGGCTCAGTGGAAGCACTAGGAGACATTTCTCGGTAAGAGAGGCTACTAAGGATAAACAACTAGATAGTCAGATCCCACACATAGCAATACACATTACACGTACGCATAACATGCAAGTATGTGTTGTACAACATGGCATCACAACATAACTCAACAACTCATATAGATAAAGGCTCAAAAGAGCCATCGTAGCATTTATTACAAATAGGGGTCACATGACCCAACATTCAGAGCATACAAGAAACAAGCGGAAGCATTACATGTCTGAGTTCAGACATCTACAAATGAAAAAGGCTGAAGAACCTTACTATCTACAACATCCGATCAAGATCGTAGCTGAGGTACAAGCTACTTGTCGAAGTCCACGAGAACACTAGTAAGACCGAAGTCTCCACTGCAAAAACATAAATAAAGCAACATGAGTACAAAGGTACTCAGCAAGACTTACATCAGATCCTATCATACATGCATTTGTATCAAGAAGGTAATGTGGGGGTTTAGTTGCAGCAAGCCAGCTTTGACTCACTGGCTATCCTGTTCTACGACTACGAGAAACTTCTTTGAGGTGAGATGGCGCACACAAGTCCACTAATCACCACACAATACACTATGGATTCATCCCCGTCTTCCTATGAGAAGGCCATCCATAGCACTCACACTTGTCTTGAGCATTTTAGAGTATCCACCTCAAGTTGTCTATGTACCACGTAAGCATCCAAGAAGTCGATATCCGCAGACCCAGCTTTTCCAATAGATCATGTTAACCCTGCAGGGGTGTACTTATTCACACACGCTCTCGCCACTTACCGCCATGTACACATCATGTATCTTAGCAACCTTCAAGTGTAAGCCTGGCGAGGGTGTCGGCCACGACCTGACTAACCACACAAGACCCTAGTCCAGGTTTATCGCCTATTCGGGTTCTATCCACAAGGGAGTCCGGCCGAAGTTTCCATCACGGCCCCAAATGATGTGAGCAGGGTTCCCAAGCCCACAAACTAGGTCCCACTTAGTACACCGTGCCATGTGTGCCTAGTCTGACCCAAGCCCACCCTGCCAGGTGCCACTTGGTAGAAAAATAACACTACCTACAAACACTAGAAACTAGTTGCGACTCCTGGACAGAGATCAAGTCGGTTAATAAGTCGAGAGGGCTAGGAGCGCCCGGAGCCCAATGTGTGGTAGTATCTAGTCATTGGACAACACACACAGAGCTCGGTGCTTAAGGACGGTTCTAGTGAGACAACCCACCATGTACTCCTACATGGCCTCTCACCGCTACCTTTACCAAATTGTGTTCACACACTTCACTCTCAGCATCAGAACATAGCACTGTACTCCAATTCATTCCCAATGAATTAGACATGACACACTCTAAGCAATAACAGGCATGGCATGGTAGGAACACAACAATGTCTTCAATCAACTCCTACACATGCTAGTGGGTTTCAACTATTTACTGTGGCAACGACAGGTCATGCAGAGGAATGGGTTCAACTACCACAACACAAAGTAGCAATTGAATCGTTGTAGTCCTAAAGCAATAACAGAGAGTAGGAGCAAGAGAGTAGGATTGAATCGGAATAAACAAGGGGGTTTGCTTTCCTGGTAGATCAACAGGGGGCACTGCTCCTCAGACAGGTACTCTCGAGCACTCTCCGGAGCAGGACCCATCGAGAGGGAACGGTGTCGGCAATCAAAACACAAGAATATGCAACAATATGATGCATGAACATGGCATGAAGATGTGATGTTGTTTGAGCTAATGCAACTAGTACTCATTTGGTTGAAGTCCATTTGAACCAAGAATTCAAATGCAACTGCAAGTTAAGTCTTTATAAATGCCATTTATATGTTTTCACCTATACAGCAGATATAAGTTGGTTTTTCATGCATGAAACTGGTACAGATGGATAGATTGGATTTTTCTGATAATTTTTCATATATAAATTATTTCAATCTGAGCTACGGTTGAATTTCTATGAACTTCTGAAGTTTGTACCATTTCCTGGATTTTCCTGATTTATTTTAATACCAGAAAGAATAACTGCGTCCGCATTGCATCAGGCCTGCGTCAGCAGTCAAGGGAGCTGACTAGGTCAAACCTGACGTGTGGGGTCCACACGTCAGTGTCCCAGTTAACCAATAGAGTTAGTTAACACTAATACTAACCTAACTAAAGATTAGCAGGGAAGGGCCCACATGTCAGTGTCAGGGGGGGGGGGAATTAGCTAAATGGTGATTAGCCCTAAGCTAATCACCTGACTCACGGGCCCCACCTGACGGGCCGGCGCGGTCAAAATGGTCAAGCCCACCGGCGTTTAGCCACCGGCGAGGGCGAACGCGGCGGAGAGCTCGGGATCGTCGCTCCGGCGACCAAACACGCGGCGGAGACCACGGGCGAGGAGCTGAGGCTCGACCGCGTCGGTTGGAGCAAGCGGGAGGGTGCGGGGTTGCTGGAGCTCGCCGGAAACAAGCTCGAGGCGGTGGCCGGAGTTCGGCCAAGTGCGCACGCAGCGTTGCGGTGCACGGCAGGGGCTGCGGTTGGCGGTGTTAGCTTGCTGGGGAGCTGCGGAGCGCGTTGACGTGCGCGGATGTGAGCTACGGTTGCCAAGATGACGGCGGCGACATGAACAACGTCAAGGTGCTACGGCCGAGGTGGCAGACAGAGCGACGACGCGCGGGCAGCGAAACAGGGAGGAGGAAACGAAGCAGGAGCTCACAGCGTACTCGACGAGCTTGACGGCGCGCTCGGGGATGCACTGGAGTCGGCGGGGCGGCAATGTGGATCCACGGGGGTCAGAGGTGAAGAAGGCAACGACGACGGCTCCATGGGGCACTCCGGCTTGCGTGGCTCGACGGAGGGCTTCAGCGCGAGGAGGCGGAGCTCTTAGGCTTGTCGGAGAGGCGAGGTCGTGGCGGTGGGCGCGGCAACAATGAGCAGCAGTGACGATGGCACTCAGGCGGGTGAGAGGAAGAGATCCAGGGGAGGAGGGAGAACGAGAGAGAGTGAGAGAGGTGCGGGGCGACACGTGGCGTCACGCTCGTGTTCGAGGCGGTTAGGGGGAGGACAGGCAGGCAGGTGGCGTGGTGGCATGGCCGTGCGCGGGCACCGGCCACACGCCTGGCCGACTGGCGCCAGGAGGACGACGACGCTGGTGGGCTGGTCCAGCTGGGCCGCACAGTGCTAGGCCGCACGTAAGTGCCAGGTAATGAATTTTTCCATTTCTCTTTCCTTTTCTATTTTTCTGACATTTGTTTCATTTAATAAAAATACTAAACCATTTTATTTTCTTATGCCAATTTTTGTAGGGCCTAGTGGTATTATTCCAGCTCCTCAACAACTAGCATAATTTTTGGACATATATTATATATATATGCAAGGCAAAATAATTACTAGATTAATCCAAGTGGCCAAAATAAATACTTATGAGCTCCTAAAAATATTGGTTTGATTTTTATCTCTGTCCAATATTTTCAGAGAGCAACATGAACATTTTCTTGGACCTTTTTGGAGCAATTTTTATTTGGGTCATTTCCAAAATGATTTCTGAGGGTTTCACAAATCCCCATTTCAAATTTAAATGGAATTTAAACGTGATGCACACATGACTAGCTAGCCTTGAGCATACTAGCACTAGGGATGTGACAAGTCGCCCCAATTTGAAAAAATCTCATCCCGAGATTCAAGGGTCGATGGAAAGAAAGTGGGGTATTCCAGTCGAAGACGATCTTCTCGCTCCAAAGTAGCTTCTCTCTGGGAATGATGAGACCACTAAACCTTGAGAAACTTGATGTTCTAATGTCGGGTGACACGCTCTGCTTGATCAAGAATGCGAACCGGGTACTCTCGATAAGTGAGGTTATCTTGGAGATCAAGCGTTTCGTGGTAAACTCCGCGGATGGGATCTGAGAAGCAACGCCTGAGTTGAGAGACGTGGAAGACATCATGCACTCTGGAAAGATGTGGGGGTAGATCCAATTGTTAGGAAACCTCTCCTCGTTTAGCGATAATGTGAAAAGGACCAATGTAACAAGGAGCCAACTTGCCCTTGATACCGAAACGATGGGTACCCTTCAAAGGAGTAACCCGAAGGTAAGCTTTGTCGCCAACTTCATAAGTCACATCCTTATGACAACGATCATACTGACTCTTCTGACGAGACTGGGCTGTTTTCAAGTTCTCACGAATGATGCGAACTTGCTCTTCTGCCTCCTGGATCATGTCCGGTCCAAAGAATTGGCTTTACCCGCTTTCTAACTAGTTCAAAGGTGTTCAACATCTTTGTCCATAGAGAATCTCAAAAGGAGCTTTCTTGAGATTGGATTGATAGCTGCTGTTATAAGAAAACTCAGCAAAAGGAAGACATTTCTCCCAATCCATACCGAATGAGATAACGCAAGCTCTAAGCATGTCTTCGAGAATTTGGTTGACCCGTTCCACCTGACCACTCGATTGGGTGTGGAAGGTGGTACTGAAAGAAATATGGGTTCCCATGGTAGTTTGGAAACTCTCCCAGAAATGAGAAGTGAAAAGACTACCCGGTCTGAATTAATCTCTAGTGGGACACCATGAAGTGACACTATTGGAGAAATATATAAGTCAGCGAGCTGACTAGCAGTGATACTCTCTCGAACAGGTAGGAAGTGCGCCACTTTGGAGAGACGATCAATGACTATGAAGATATCATTATTCCCTCTCTTGGTCTTGGGAAAGCCGGTGATTAAGTCCATACCAACTTTATCCCATTTCCACTCAGGAATAGCTAAAGGCTGAAGGGTGCCAGCAGGTCTCTAATGCTCTTCCTTAACGGGACGACAAACGTCACAGTTAGCAATAAACTAAGCGATTTCTCTCTTCATCCTAGTCCAGCAGAACCTCTAGCGTAGGTCCTGATACATCTTAGTACTACTGGGATGAATTGTGAGAGGAGATTCATGCGCCTCCTTAAGCATTAGCTTTCACAGATGTTGATTCTTGGGAACCACCAAGCGACTCTCAAAGAAAACAACACCTCGATCATCCATAGAGAAACATCCACCTACTCCCTTCCTAATGTTTCTCTTAATTCCGGAAATTCCCGTGTCCTACTTTTGAGCAGCGATAGTCTAATCCTCAAGATCAGGTTTTGCCACCAAGGTAGAAAGGAATCCATGAGGAGCAATGTGAAGGTTAAGCTTACAGAATTCCTCGTGGAGAAGTGGTTGGCCCCGCTGCAACATGATATTGTTGCAAAAGGATTTACGGCTTAGCGCATCAGCCATGACATTAGCTTTGCCTGGGGTGTAGGTAATCCCTAGATCATAATCTGAAATCACCTCCAACCAATGTCTTTGCCTAAGGTTCAAAACTGGTTGGGTGAAGATATACTTGAGACTCTGGTGATCGGTGTAGATCTCGCAACGTTTACCAAGAAGGTAATGTCGCCAGGTCTTGAGTGCATAGACTATGACTACAAGCTCTAGATCATGTGTAGGATAATTCTCCTCATGTGGATGCAACTGTCGAGATGCATAGGCAATCACATGACGATCCTGTATAAGAATGCAACCTAGTCCCTGTCGTGAGGCGTCACAGTAGATAACAAAGTCCTTAGTGAAATCCGGTGGCACAAGTATGGGAGCAGAAGTCAGGAGTCTTTTCAGTTACTGAAAACTGTACTCACACTGTGGGGACCGCTCAAACTTTTTATCTTTCTTGAGAAGTTCCGTGAGAGGTTTGGCTACCTTGGAAAATTTTTCAACAAAGCAGCGACAATAACTGGCTAGACCAAGGAAACTCCTAACTTGTTTAACGGTTTCAGGTGGAGTCCAATCAAGAATGGCCTTAACTCACTCGACAGCAATGCCCTTACCAGAGATTACGTGCCCTAGGTAGGTCACTTCTGGCAACCAAATCTCACACTTAGAGAACTTGGCATAAAGGCGGTGTTCTCTCAGTTTGTCTAACACAAGTCTAAGATGTTCGGCATGCTCTTTCTCGTTCTTCAAGTAAATAAGAATATCATCGAGGTAAACCACGATGAATTTATCTAAGTACTCCATGAAGATCGAGTTCATCAAGCGGGAGAATTTAGCTGGAGCGTTGGTTAGACTGATGGACATGACAGTGCACTCGTACTGACCATAACGAGTGACAAAGGCCGTCTTAGGAATGTCCCTGTTTCTGATATTGATTTGGTGGTAGCCTAACCTCAAATCCATCTTAGAGAAGACTGAGGATCCAGAGAGCTGATCATACAGAACGTTGATCCTGGGGAGCGGATATGTGTTCTTTACCGTGACCAAATTAACGGGATGATAATCTACAACCATCCAGTCCGTACCATCTTTCTTCTTGACGAAGAGGACGGGACAAGCCCAAGGAGAAGAACTAGGACGGATGAAACCCTTTTGCAAGGACTCGTTAAGTTGTTTCTTAAGCTCGGCTAGTTCTAAGGGTGCCATTTTGTAAGGTCTCCTAGAGATTGGAGCGGTTCCTGGGATAAGATCTACACTACAAAAAAGACACATCCGTGACATTTTGGGCCGAACAAATTTTTTTCTGTCATACTTATGACACTTCTATGATGTGGTGGGCTCCTACTTCTATGACAAATAATCATGACAGAAAATGGGCTTTTCGTCCTGGGAGGGCTGGAGACGCAGCTGCATGACATTCTTTGGGCCGTCCATGATGGAAAAAACCATGGTAGAAGCGAGGGCGTGGAAAATTTCGGGGAGTTCCCGGTTACGGTGGGTGGTTGGGGGCCGAGCGATGTGCGTTTCTCTCATACACGTACGCGTGTGTGTGCGAGGCATTGGCTCTAACTAAACCCGAGCGAGGCATTAGGCTCTAACTGAACCTGAGCAATTGCACTGCAGGCTACGCGTTACTGAACCCGAGCGATTGATCGATGGCTGTTAACTAAACCCGTCGAGCGATTCCTTCGCTACTGCTGCTAACTGAAGCCGATCGATGCTGCCTCTCTG
>NC_041387.1:228795323-228800604 GCF_002162155.2 Triticum dicoccoides | reverse complement strand
AACAGGACCCCGTGGCGTTGCCTCGATCGAGCCGGTTGGGGCTGGATGAACAGGACCCCGTGGAGGGCTAGATGAATAGGATGACCCCGTGGAGGGCTGGATTTAGACAGTGGAGGGGTGCCCGTGGAGGGGTGATTGAATAGTAGCTGGTGGAGTAGCGCGCGGTGGAGGTTGGATGAACCGGAGCCCGTGGAGGCTGGAGGAGGTCGATGGTAGCCCGTCGAGGCTGGAGGAGGTCGATGGTGGAGATGAACAGTATCCCGTGGAGTCCCATTTTGTGGTATGCCACACCCCTCCCGATGAACAGGACCCCCGTTTCGACCGTAGCACTCCAACACAAGTCCGTTTCGTACGTTTTGCGGTACGCCACACCCCTCCCATCAACAGGACCCTCATTTCGACCGTAGGAGGTCCGTTTCCTCCGTTTTGCGATACGCCAGACCCCTCCCGATGAACAGGATCCCGTTTCGAACATGGCCGGTCGAACACAAGGCCGTTTCCTCTGTTCTGTGGTACGCCAGCCCTCGTTTCCAGTGCATGTTCCGTCCAAGCCCTACCGATGAACACGACGGCATATTCCATTCCGACCCAGTCGGTTGGCTCCTCATGAACACGACGACGATGTTGTTTCTCCGTTTCGACCCAGCCATGTACACGAGCTCTGGCCGTACGTATGCGCGAGTAGGCGTTCGAGACCCTGCCCATATGTACACATATGTGGCCGTATTTTCTTTCTTGCACACTGGCCGCTGTACGTACGTGTACATGCTACATGCGTGCCTCTACTACGACACGTACGCGCCTCTACTACAACATGTGCGTGCCTCTACTACGACACGTGGGCGCCTCTACATCCACCAATATGTACATACACGTTCGCGACCAGAATGACAACGCTACGTACGCTTTGACCAGGTGGGTCCCAAGTGTCAGGCACTTCCTTGCGTGCGAAGATGTAGCTGGTGGGTCCCATCAGTCAAGGGGGCGAATCATTTTTTTTCCGGATGCACTTCCTTGCGTGCGAAGATGTAGCTGGTGGGTCCTAGCAGTCAGGGGGGCGAATCTTTTTTTCTGGACGCACTTCCTTGCGTGCGAAGATGTAGCTGGTGGGTCCCAGCAGTCAGGGGGGCGAATCGTTTTTCCCCGGACGCACTTCCTTGCGTGTCAAGATGTAGTTGGTGGGTCCCAGCAGTCAGGGGGAGAATCATTTTTTCCATGAAATACGGTGGCCCGTCCGGTGGGTCCCTGCTATCAGGTGGAGGAATAATTATTTTGCGCGTAATATGGAGGCACTTCCTTGCGGCTGCCGTGGACCAGCTGTCAGCCTCTCCATGTATAGTACTCTTCCGATGGAGGTCAGTCGTTGACCAGCCGCGCCGAGACCACCACGGCGATGGACGACAGCGAGGCCTAGGAAGGGGACGACACGGAGCCGGGGAAGACACAGGAGTGGATGCCCACGCGAAGAGGGGTACGAGGGTTCACTGGTTTGGCTACGGTGTGAGGTTGCCGTCGCCACAGAATAACAGGGGGTGTGGGTGAGTAGAGGGATGGCCTGGCCAGCGGTGGGAGTAGTAGGGGGCGGTGAACCTCCGCGACATCACAGCCGGCCACGTGAGGCAGGAGCATGCGGCACGACCGACGCTGCTTTGGGCGGTTGGAGCACGAAGACCAGAGGTTGAAGAAGCACTACGGCCGTTGGATGGACATCATACGGTCACTGGAGCTAGAATCGTTCATGTTGACTAAGTTGACAAAGCCCTCCTTCCCCGTCAACTTAGTAGGCCCACAAGTCAGCATCCCACCAAGGTGAGTCCCAGCTAGCAGGGGGAGTATTCATTTTTTTGTGCGTAATAAGGAGGCATTTCCGGTGGGTCCGAGCTGACAGCGGGGGGAACGTTTTTTTCGCAAAATACAGAGGCCCTTCCGGTGGGTCCCAGCTATCAGGTGGAGGAATCATTATTTTGTGCGTAATAAGGAGGCTTTTCCCTGTGTGGGCCCCTACTATCAGCCTCTTCCGATGGCTGTTGTTTGTTGACCATGTTCACCTCGCCGCGCCGAGAGCACAAACGCGGTGGACGAGGGCGAGGCCCAGGAAGAGAACCACCCAGAGCCGGCGAAGCCACCGCAGCGGATGCCCACGCGGAGGGGAGTACGAGCGCTGACTGGTCGGCTGCGGGGTGAGGCTGATGTCGCCGGAAATAACATGATGTGTGGGTGGTTAGAGGGATGGCCTGGCGGCAGCACAACGAGCCACGTGAGGAGGGAGCAGGCAGTCCGCCGACGCTGGTTTGGGCGGCTGGAGCAGGAAGATTAGAGATTGAAGAAGCACGGCGGCCGTTGGATGGACATCCAACAGTCACTGCTGTGTGTTGACTAAATTGACAAAGCCTTGCATACGCGTCAAAAAAAATTTAGGACAGCGTCATCGTCAACCTAGTAGGCCCATAAGTCAGCCTCCAAATCTGTGGAAAATAGCATACAGCCCATTATCCATTGTTTTCAGTATTTTACAGCCCATTTGCTAATTCTTAAGGATATTTGAAGCCCATATTCTTTTTATTAGCATTACAGACCATATATTCTGGGCACTGCTAAAAAATTCAACGAAATTTTGCATATTTCGGTGGTGTCCGAACTCTTTTAATCAGGAAATTTCGAGTCACATTAAAAATAATTTACAAAAAAATTATATGAAAATAAAATTCAAAAAACAATTCTTGGCAAAAAAATGAATGAAATTTAGAATCTTAACTAGCAAGATGCCCGTTCGTTGCATGGAACATGAAGATGCATTTGTATGAGTACTTTATCTTGTGGGAGAAAAGATGACATTTTAATGTAATTGCCAGTTGGCTTTGGTTTTTATAAGAGTAGAGAGTAGAGAAATCCTGAAAAAATGATATTTTAATGCAATTGCCGTTTGGCTTTGGCTTAAAAATTTACAACCCACTTCTTACAACTTATAGCCTGTTTTCTAGGGAAGCCCATTTCTTACTACTTACATCCCTCCTCATCTTGAAAGATTTGCAGCCCAGCAGGGCTGAGAAAAGCAGGTAGGCCTCGGTTTTGGTATTCTAAAAAAACAGGGCTAGCCAATTTCAGAAAGAAAAAATATATCAACTAGGCTCGTCATGTTCTTAATAAAAGCGTAAGCATGGGCTAGACGGGCCACAACCCCTGCACAACACGCAGTTAAGCTCTGTCTCTGAAACTGAAAAACAACTGGGCGAGCTGCTGGGTCCCTGGTGTTATCCGCTTGTTGTGTAATTTTCTCGTTTATTGACTACATTGACAATGGCATGGGACCTAGTTGCCAAACAATTAGGAGGAAGTATTTTTTTGGCTTGTAATAACGAGGCACCTACTTGCGAAATGCAATGACCCTGGTGGGTCCCTACTGTCAGCCTCTCCACATACAGTCATCTCCTAATTCCTCTTAGTTTTTGACCATGTTGACAATGCCAGACGGCGGCGGGCACAACGAGTGAACCAAGGAGGAGAACGATGGCAAGGCCTCAGACGGGAATGAATAGCAGCCATGGAAGATGCAGCAGTGTAGTGGCACGTGGAGGGGAGTACGAGGGCAGCAACATGCAAGTCAAGCATACAAATGGTAGAAAAAGCCCAAGGATTAATTGTTCATCAAATTTTTAGACAAAACCCAGATTGAACATGACAGTAACATCTAACCCAACCACTCTTTTTTGCAGTCACAAACAAATGGATCGGTCTGATCCATAAAATCAACAAGCTGTGCAAAAAAATTTATTTCAGGATGTCTACAACTTGTTGTAAATAGAAACCGAGCACGTTTAGAAGCCCATTTGTCCACCTGAAACTTCTTTTTTTGCTGTTCAACATGTTCGTCCGTGAGAAATCTCTTGCTGTAAAAATTAAGCCTCATGGACAATAGTAACCTCACATTCAACAGGAAGAATGTGACAAAGCTTCTGTTTGCTTGGTTGGATGCATATCGTCCCGTCGTTATTCTCCTCAAACGGATGTCATGAGAACTGAGAAAATCCTTGTGCTTATTATGCCACCGATTGGTTATATGTTTTTCTCCATGTGGTTCTGCCTAAGTAGACATGAAGATTGAAAACAGTTAAGGTATGAAAATAGAGTATGTCGAAAGAACGACAACTGAACAGTTAATTCTAGTACAATATATATGGGCTTTCAATGTGCATGAAATCATCACCTCTATGTATAAATTCTCCAGAGATCGAAAGCATCGCAGCAAGCCAATAATTATGTCCACATCAAAACTATACATTCTGATATATATGATCTTGACAGAATCCAACAGCATTGATAGGCTATCAATGGACGAACTCTTCATTGAGCATATAACATAATATTAATACCCAAAGTGTACTCCAAGATGATATAAAACTTATGCACACAAATGAAAAATACAGCATATGATTACAAATGTGTAGATGATAATATAAGGTACCTGAAAAAGTGAGGAGCCAAACACCAACTCCTTGTGATTATTAAACGGGTCACGAATTACACCCAAGGTCTCCAGTTTGGGCGCAGAGACGACAATTATTTATGAAGGTGTATAACAATAATGAAGGAGCAACCTTTCAAGTGAAGGGGCATCTTCGATGATGAGTTGCTGTACTTTAAAACAAATTCCAATGCTTTTAAGGTGAGGCGACTTTATTTGGAGACAACTGATGCCGATTTATATTCCCAAAACAATCAGCAAGCACTCCAAGGCAGGGCAACTGGAGTGGATGATGCCGTGCAGTGAGGCCTCCGATAGATAAACCACCACAAGTGGAAGTTTTTTTTAGCAGTGGGAGTCGAAGCATTTGTACTAGATCGTCTGGTAGATGGCACCGGGCGAAGGTGGCGGTGTGGAGAGAGGAGGAAAACCGCGAGATGGAGAACTGTGGTGTGGGCACGAATTCTTGGTGTGTTCGTGGTATGAAACTTTTGTGGTAATGTTACAACTCAAACTGCTGGAGTTTTCCGAATTTAGGAGATGTCAGCCAAGCGTCCACCATGCCGGGTATGGACAGCAGGTAGCGTGTCGGGATGCAGAGGCATTGAACAGGGCCCTGCTGGTGAGAAGAGACGATGGCTCTGAGAAGATGAAATTCAGCAAGGACAGATATCTGACGACTGTCGAAATTGAGGGGCGCGGTGCGCCATAGAGGGTGCCATCGAGTTGAGAGGACTTGTGTGCGGCAGCAATCCTTGGTGGGGAGAAGCGAGATGACCTCCTCAAGGATGACGCCTGAGAGATCGCTGATGCGGTCCA
>NC_041387.1:228789901-228795165 GCF_002162155.2 Triticum dicoccoides | reverse complement strand
GCTCGCACTTCTCCCCGTGCTACCGGGTGCGGGATCTACAACCAGCGTCGCCGCTGGCGGGAGTCTCATCTTCTTAGCCAGCCGACTCCATTTTCCTTGTCGGCGTCGCACCGAGCTCACGGGTTTGAGCAGAGTAGCCAGAGATGAGCCTAGTGGCAGTGCGAGTGGGGAAGAAGGAGGGCTGGGTATTTCTATAGGAGTGGAAGAAGAGGAGCAGGGTTTTTTTGTACGAGTGAGGAAGAAGGTGTAACACCCCAGTTTCGATGCGCCAGATGTCCTACAGTTATTCGTCATTGTTTCCATGTCATTTTCTTGCGTTTTGCATTTTGCCATGTCATCATGTGCATTGCATTGCATACATGATCGTCTCATGCATCCGAGCATTTTCCCCATTGTCCATTTTGCAATCCGACACTCCTATGTCCTCCGGCGTCCCCCTTTTGTCTCCTATTGTGAGCGGGTGTTAAACATTCTCGGAATGGACTGTGATTTGCCAAGCGGCCTAGGTACACCACCGGTAGACCGCCTGTCAAGTTTCGTGCCATTTGGTGTCCGTTTGATACTCCAACGGTTAACCGGGGAACCGCAAAGGCCTCTTTTGTGTGCAGCCCAACACCCCTCCAAAGTATCCCAATAACCCATCCAAACCCCCTCCATGCTCTCGGTCGTTCGATCACGATCGTGTGAGCGAAAACCACACCACATTTGGAGTCTCCTAGCTCCTTCTACCTATAAATAGGTCCCCCCCTCCATTTTTCGGGTCCAAACCCTAGCCTAGCCTCCTCGCGCCGCCGAACACGTCCGCCCGCCGACGGACATGTCCGCCGCTGCCCTCAGCGAACCAGACGCCGCCATGTGTCCCCGTCGCCGCCGTTCCCACTGCGCGCCGTCGCGGGACCGCGAGCCCAGATCAGGCCCGCCCGAGCCCATCGGGGCACGAGCGCGCGCCGCCCCCCCTGCCCTTCCTCTACGTCGCCGGCGCTCGCCTCCGTCGGCCGCTGCTCTGCCACCGGCGCTACCTGTCGCCTCCACCGCCTCCCTCCACCGCGGCCCGCGGGGCCCGGAGCAGGCCCGTGCGAGCCCAGGGGAGCCGCCGCCACCAGCGCCCGCTTCCCTTCGTCCGCACCGCCTCCACCGGATCCGGCGAGCTCCGGCCTCCCCGTCCCTCCTCGCCGGCGCCCCGTCTTCCCCAGCTCCGACCACCTCCTCCCGCAGCTCCGACAAGTGCACTCCGGTGATCCTTGGGATCCGTGCCGCCCGGATCCAGATCCAGCGAACCCTAAGGTTGACCCCGAAATTTCCCCAAGTCCCAAAATATTTGCATCTTGGTCCCCTGTTCATTGCATCATAACTCTGTCATCATAACTCTATTTCGTGCGTGCAATATATCGTAATGTTTGCCTTGATGTGCTATTCATTTTGTTCCATTGGGTTATGTTCATTAGAGTCCATTTTAGTGTGCAAATCGTCGTTGCAAGAGTGCTATATAATGTTGTCTGCTGTTACGTAACAGAACATGCTCATTTGTCATTTTTGCATCTTTTTGTGTGATGTTCTTTTGAGCATGAAGTCTACATGTGTTATGAGCTACAACATGCCAGCATTTCTGTGATGCAATCCACTCTTCATGATATGCCATGTTTTTATTGTTACAATGCAAAGTAGCCCCCGTGATGTTGCTGATTTCAGGGACTTAGAATTTCACCAAGTCTTTGTTCTGCTGTTATTTTCATGCCATGTATTCATCTTGCTATAGTGATATCCATGCCTCCTTTGAGTATGTTCAGTAAGGACGTTTTGGAACTATGGATGCTCTCTATCCATCCATGCCCCTGTTTCAATTTATAGAGTGCTCTAGCATGTCTTAATCTTGCTCTGTTATTCAATTTTGCCATGGTTGTTGTTAGTGATCCAAGCATTCTATGAGCTTGTTCTTGCCATGCTTAGCTTCATGACAATGTCTTCTTTCTGATGCTATGCTTATCTTGTCATGCAATGCCTTGTGTTGAGTGAATCGATCTCGCAAAGATGTCTTTATAATTCTGTTTATGCCATGCTCTGTTTTTCTGCCAAGTCTGAACCTGATAATAAAACTTGTTTTGTTTACATGGGTGCCATCACATTTTCTGTGCCCTTTTGACTCATGGTCAGTAAGGGCCTTCTGTTAAATGCAATTTGCTGATTCACGCCAAGCCTTTGGTTTCCATAATAAGTTCCTGTAGCATGTTGTTTGATAGCTCTAAATACTGCAACCTGATGTTATTTCTGCCATGTCCTGTGAATTCTGCTAATTCTGTGAACATGTTATTATTTGCAATCTTGCCATGTCCTTTTGAGCACGTTCTAGTGTTTTCTGGAGATAGCTCAGTGTTCGTGTTTTGTCATGCTTTACCTGTACTTCATGCCCATGCCTTTTGTTCTTATGTTGAGGTGCTGTAGCATTTTGTTTTGATGCTTGCTAGATGCTTAGTTGCTGTTTTGGACAGCTTGTCCTTTAAACTTGTTTCATGTGTATGTGTTGAACCGTTGCTCCGTTTTGAGTGTGCTCTATATGAAACTTGCTTAGAATTGCATGTAGTTTCCTATTATCATGTTGCATCCATGTTTTGAGGTGTTTGATTGATGTTTGTATGCATTTTGCATCAATGCCATGTTTAACTTGTTTTGCGCATATTTTCTAGGCCGTAGCTCCGAATTAAATGAACTTTATATGTAACTTGACTAGAGTCTCGTGTAGATCATCTTGGTGCATTTTAACTTGCTGTTTAACAACTTGAACATAATGTTCATTCAATTCTAGACCAATTTCTAAATTTTCATATGAGGGCTTACCGGAATTGTTATATGTTGTTTCCGGCCTCATTTAAACTTGCTTTGATGTGTTGTTCTTGTTTGCATCATCTCTTGCCATGAGTAGCCTCATCTAGCTTTGTCATGCATCATACTTGGTTGAGCATCATGCCATGTCTATGTGTTGTGTGTTTACCTTGTTGTTTGCTTCTTTCCGGTTGTGCTTCTTCTCGTTAGTTCCTGTTTCGTTGCGATCGTGAGGATTCGTTCGTCTACGCTTGGTTCATCTTCGTGACTTCATCTTCTTCATGGACTCGTTCTTCTTCCTTGCGGGATTTCAGGCAAGATGACCGTCACCTTGGATCTCACTACTATCTTTGCTATGCTAGTTGCTTCGTTCTATCACTATGCTGCGCTACCTACCACTTGTTCTTCAAGCCTCCCAATTTGCCATGTCAGCCTCTAACCTTTTCACCCTTCCTAGCAAACTGTTGCTTGGCTATGTTACAGCTTTTGCTCAGCCCCTCTTATAGCGTTGTTAGTTGCAGGTGAAGTTGAAGATTGCTCCATGATGGACAGGATTATGTTGGGATATCACAATATCTCTTATTTAATTAATGCATCTATATACTTGGTAAAGGGTGGAAGATTCGGCCTTATGCCTGATGTTTTGTTCCACTCTTGCCGCCCTAGTTTCCTTCATACCGGCGTTATGTTCCTTGATTTTGCATTCCTTACGCGGTTGGGTGATTTATGGGAACCCCTTGACAGTTTGCTTTGAATAAAACTCCTTCCGCAAGGCCCAACCTTGGTTTTACCATTTGCCTCACCACCACCTATACTTTTCCCTTGGGAGTCGCCCTCCCGAGGGTCATCTTTATTTTAGCCCCCCCGGGCCAGTGCTTCTCTAAGTGCTGGTCCGAACCGAGCAGCCTGCGGGGCCACCTCGGGGAAACTCGAGGGCTGGTTTTACTCGTAGCTTGACTTATCTGGTGTTGCCTTGAGAATGAGATATGTTCAGCTCCTATCGGGATTGTCGGCACATCGGGCGGCTTTGCTGGTTTTGTTTTACCATTGTCGAAATGTCTTGTAAACCAGGATTCCAAGACTGATCGGGTCTTCCTGGGAGAAGGAATATCCTTCGTTGACCGTGGGAGCTTGTGATGGGCTAAGTTGGGACACCCCTGCAGGGTATAAACTTTCGAGAGCCGTGCCCACGGTTATGTGGCAGATGGGAATTTGTTAATGTCCGGTTGTAGATAACTTGACACCAGATCCAAATTAAAATGCATCAACCACGTGTGTAGCCGTGATGGTATCTTTTCGGTGGAGTCCTGGAAGTGAACACGGTTTTGAGTTATATTTGAAGTAAGTAGGAGTTCAGGATCACCTCTTGATCATTGCTAGCTTCACGACCGTTCCGTTTGTTCTCTTCTCGGTCTTATTTGCGTATGTTAGCCACCATATCATGCTTAGTCGCTGCTGCAACCTCACCACTTTACCCCTTCCTTTCCCATTAAGCTTTGCTAGTCTTGATACCCATGGTAATGGGATTGCCGAGTCCTCGTGGCTCACAGATTACTTCAACAACAGTTGCAGGTACAGGTTTTGCGATGATCATGACGGGAGAGCGATGTTTGTTTGTTTTGGAGTTCTTCTTCTGCTTCTTCTTCGATCAAGGGATAGGTTCCAGGTCGGCAGCCTGGGCAAGCAGGGTGGATGTCATTTGAGTTTCTGTTTGTGTTTCATCCGTAGTCGGATGGTGATCTTATGTAAGATGATGTTGTATTCGTGTGGCATTGTATGCCTCTTGTATGTTTGCCCAACTATTATGTAATGGTTTGATGTAATGATATCCACCTTGCAAAAGCGTCTTCAAGATGCGCTTTTATTCTTGGTGGGACCTTCGAGTTCCTTTAGGATAGGGTCACATCTTGGGCGTGACAAGTTGGTATCAGAGCCTCGACCGACCATAGGAGCTCCCTTGATTGATCGTGTAGTTTGGCCATTGTTGAGTCTAGAAGAAAACCGTTTTCGGAGTTCAGTTATATCGGAGAGTAGGAATTCCTTTTACTCCTCAGCCTCTTTGTCGCTCTGGTGAGGAATCTTGACATAGGTGTTTTGAATTACTCCTCTTCCCCTTCAAATTTTTCTTTAGGATCATGCAGTGTTTTTTTTTCGATCGTTGGTTCTCAGCTCTTTTCATCCGGTACATTTCTCATCAAGTTGACTCGAGCCTATTCATCTTTGAGTTCAATCCTCAGTTGTTTCATTTTTCCCACCCACCCACCCTTCTTCTTCTCAGAACCGGAGTGCGTAATCGAGTATCCATCCTACTCGTGCGAAGTCTTTGCTTTCTTTCCTCAACGATTTCAACCAGTGTTTTCTCTTCAAGATATTCGTCGGTTCCCCCTTCCAAGTTGCCTTTGTTTTTCCCACCCTCCCACCCTCTTCTTCCCGGAGCCTGAGTCTGT
>NC_041387.1:228774513-228789492 GCF_002162155.2 Triticum dicoccoides | reverse complement strand
CTGAGTCTGTTTTGAGCATCAATTTCATTCGTGTGGAGCCTCTTCAGTCTTCCCTCAATTTTTTTTCAACCGGTGAATTCTCGTCTTGTTCGTCATTCTTCATTTGTTTTTCTTTTCCGGTGGATTCAATTCAAGTTTTTTTCCGGTGTTGATCATATTTTTTTCCCTCGGCTCAGGTGTTTTCCCTGCTCGTTCGCCTCTCGCTAGTTTATCCTTTCGGAGTGTTCAAGACATCTCAGGATATTTTCTTGTGTTACAATTAATTCGAGGTTGTCACCTCATTCAAATATTTCAATTGTTCTAGTGCATCATCTATCTCAACATCCCTTTCCAACGGTGTTTTTTCTCTTCAGTGGGCCCTAACCCACAGGTCTTTTCCCAGGATCTTACCTGACTCTTCTAATTCCCCCGGAGTTATTCTCAATTCTTTTCAAGTGTGACGTAAGAATGGATCCCATCAGTCAGATGTCTTTCCAAGATAGATTTCAAATCATTTTCATTGTTGCCTCAACCTCTTCGCTTTTCGTTTCCCGGGAGTGCCTTATCAATTTTGGTGGTGTTTCTCATCGTAATTTGAAGATCGAAGAAGAGTTTCTCTTAAATCTTGTCCGTTCTCCCGAAGATTCATGTCGCTACCTTGATGCTATCCGCGCAAATTGTTTCCAGTCGTGCAATTTTTTTTTCAACCATCTGGAGTATGTCAGAAGTTGTTTTCCCGTTTCTTTTCATCGGAGGCCATCATTCCAGAAGAATTCTTCGTCCTCACATTTCAGCTAACGTTATCCAATTATCCCGGTGCTTCGTTCAAGTGTTCTTTAATCAGCTCATGATCTCTTTATTCTTTTGCATCTAAATCCCCTCTAGCTTATTGGTTCTTCTAATTCTTCCCGGTGATTCATTCTCTTTTATCAGCCATTTTCGAATTCTTACGGTGGTTCATTCAAGATTATTTTTCCTTCATTATCATTTTAATTCATTCATTCTTTCCAATCCTACCGGTGGTTCATGAAGACTTTCTCAAGTTTTGTGCTATACCCCCTTAATCCTTTTCAAGAATAATAAGTAGTATGCAAAATCCATTGCTTGTCATCAATTTAATTTGGTGAAGGATAAGCATACAATAAATCTTATTCTTATTTCCTCAAAGTGATTAATCCCTTCCTTCAGAGTTTGTTCGTGAGGAATAAATTCTAGTTTCAAGTGTTTTCATCTTTTCTTTTCCGGAGTTCAAATTTCCTCGGCCATTTCATCGGAACCTCCATCTAAATCATCCCAAGGCTCATCTTATTCTTTCTTCCTTCATTCTATCTCATCATCCTTTTGTCACCAGAGTTCTTCATTGTGGTTCTTCATGATTTAATTCATTCTTCAAGAGTTCATCAAGAATTTTGTTGGAGAAATTCAAGTATCTTTTCCTCTCGCGTCTCAAAGTGCAATTAATTCCTCGTATCCTTTTGAAGTGGAGTTCTACATTTCTTCGTTCTTATCAGCTATCCAATCATTTCCATTTGTAGTCGGTTATCACCTCATAATTTTTTAGATGTTTTCCATAAGCCCACAACAAGTTTATTCTTTTCGTTGGTGATTTTCACAACAACTCCATTCAATCCTTTCTTCTAAGGTTGCTTTCTATTCCATTCTTGGTAGAAGTTGTCATTTTCTTCTCCGTTCTTTTCATTCAACTCTTTCAATTCTTTCCGGAGGTTTTGTGTCATGTCTTCATCAAGTATCATTCCATCCTCTCAAGCTCGTGTTCTAGTCCTCCATGTTTTAGCCGGAGTGCTGCCTAAATCCTTTCAGTCTTATTCGTTTCTTATCTCGTTATAACCGGAGTGGTTTCATAGTCTATCTGATTCCATGAGCTTTCGATTCTCGTCATTCTCGTCGTTACTCTCTTATTCTCGAGTGCTCTCGATTCTTTGCTTCTTCTCTTGAGTTCTTCTTTCACCTCATCCCTTTTCCCTTCCGTCTCGGTCCTAAGATCTCAGGACGAGATCTCTTGTTAGTGGAGGAGAGTTGTAACGCCCCGGTTTGGATGCGCCAGATGTCCTCCAGTTATTCGTTGTTGTTGCCATGTTATTTTCTTGCGTGTTGCATTTTTCCATGTCATCATGTGCATTGCATTGCATACGTGTTCGTCTCATGCATCCGAGCATTTTCCCCGTTGTCCGTTTTGTAATCCGACACTCCTATGTCCTCCGGCGTCCCCCTTTTGTCTCCTGTTGTGAGCGGGTGTTAAACATTCTCGGAATGGACCGTGATTTGCCAAGCGGCCTAGGTACACCACCGGTAGACTGCCTGTCAAGTTTCGTGCCATTTGAGTCCGTTTGATACTCCAACGGTTAACCAGGGAACTGCAAAGGCCTGTTTTGTGTGCAGCCCAACACCCCTCCAAAGTGGCCCAATAACCCATCCAAACCGCCTCCATGCTCTCGGTCATTCGATCACGATCATGTGGGTGAAAACCACACCCCATTTGGAGTATCCTAGCTCCCTCTACCTATAAATAGGTCCTTCCCTTCCATTTTTCAGGTCCAAACCCTAGCCTAGCCTCCTCGCACCGCCGGACACGTCCGCCCGCTGATGGACATGTCCACCGCCACCCTCACCGAACCAGACGCCGCCACGTGTCCCCGCCGCCACCGTTCCCACCGCGCGCCGCCGCGGTCCCGCGAGCCTAGATCGGGCCCGCTCGAGCCCATCGGGGCCCGAGCGCGCGCCGCCGCCCCCGCACTTCCTCTACATCGCCGGCGCTCGCCTCCGCCGGCTGTTGCTCCGCCACCGGCGCCGCTTGTCGCCTCCACCGCCTCCCTCCACCGCGGCCCGCGGGGCCCATAGCAGGCCCGTGTGAGCCCGCGTGAGCCGCCCTGCCAGTGCCCGCTTCCCTCCGCCCGTGCCGCCTCCACCGGATCCTGCGAGCTCCGGCCTTCCCGTCCCTCCTCGCCAGCGCCCCGTCTTCCTCCAGCTCCGGCCACCTCATCCCACAGCTCCGGTGAGCGCACTCTAGCGATCCGCGGAATCCGTGCCGCCCGGATCCAGATCCAGCGAACCCTAAGGTTGACCTCGAAATTTCCCAAAAGTCCTGAAATATTTGGATCTTGGTCCCCTGTTCATTGCCTCATAACTCTGTCATCATAACTCCGTTTCATGCGTGTAATATAACAAAATGTTCACCTTGATGTGCTCTTCATTTTGTTCGATTGGTTCATGTTCGTTAGAGTCCATCTTGGTGCCCAAATCATCGTTGCAAGAGTGCTATATAATGTTGTCTGCTGTTACGTAACAGAACATGCTCATTTGTTATTTTTGCATCTTTTTGTGTGATTTTCTTTTGAGCATGAAGTCCACATGTGTTATGAGCTACAACACATTGTTTCTGTGATGCAATCCACTATTCATGATATGCCATGTGTTTATTGTTGCAAGCTTACAAAGTAGCCCCCGTGATGTTGCTGATTTCAGGGACTTAGAATTTCACCAAGTCTTTGTTCTGCTGTTATTTTCATGCCATGTATTCATGTTGCTACAGTGAGATCCATGCCTCTTTTGAGTATATTCAGTAAGGATGTTTTGGACATATGGATGTTATATATCCATCCATGCTCCTGTTTGCATTTATAGAGTGCTCTAGCATGTCTTAATCTTGCTCTACTTTTGCTATAAAATGGTCCTGGCAGATTGTTTACATGTTATTCAATTTTTCCATGGTTGTTGTTAGTGATCCAAGCATGCTATGAGCTTGTTCTTGCCGTGCTTAGCTTCATGAGCATGTCTTCTTGCTGATGCTATGCTTATATTGTCATGCAATGCGTTGTGTTGAGTGAATCGAGCTCGCAAAGATGTCTTCATAATTCTGTTTATGCCATGCTCTGTTTTTCTGCTAAGTCTGAACCTGATAATAAAACTTGCTATGTTTACATGGGTGCCATCATATTTTCTGTGCCGTTTGGACTCGGTCAATAAGGGACTTTTGTTAAATGCAATTAGTAGATTCATGCCATGCCTTCGGTTGCCATGATAAGTTCCTGTAGCATGTTGTTTGATAACTCTAAACACTGCAACCTGATGTTATTTCTGCCATGTCTTGTGAATTCTGCTAAGTTTGTGAACCTGTTATTATTTGCAATCTTGCCATGTCCTTTTGAGCATGTTCTAGTGTTTTCTGGAGATAGCTCAGTGTTCATGTTTTGTCATGCTTTACCTGTACTTCATGCCCATGAATTTTGTTCTTATGTTGAGGTGCTGTAGCATTTTGTTTTGATACTTTCTAGATGCCTAGTTGCTGTTTTGGACAACTTGTCCTTCAAACTTGTTTCATGTGTATGTGTTGAACCGTTGCTCCGTTTTGAGTGTGCTCTATATGAAACTTGCTTAGAATTGCATGTAGTTTCATATTATCATGTTGCATCCATGTTTTGAGGTGTTTGCTTGATGTTTGTATGCATTTTGCATCAATGCCATGTTTAACTTGTTTTGCGCACATCTTCTAGGCCGTAGCTCCGAATTAAATGAACTTTATATGTAACTTGACTAGAATCTCGTGTTGATCATCTTGGTGCATTTTAACTTGATGTTTAACAAATTGAACATAAGTTTTATTCAGATCTGGACCAATTTCTAAATTTGCATATGAGGGCTTACCAGAATTGTTAGATGTTGTTTCTGGCCTCATTTAAACTTGCTTTGATGTGTTGTTCTTGTTTGCATCATCTCTTGCCATGAGTAGCCTCATCTAGCTTTGTCATGCATCATACTTGGTTGAGCATCATGCCATGTCTATGTGTTGTGTGTTTACCTTGTTGTTTGCTTCTTTCCGGTTGTGCTTCTTCTCGTTAGTTCCTGTTTCGTTGCGATCGTGAGGATTCGTTCGTCCACGCTTGGTTCATCTTCGTGACTTCATCTTCTTCATGGACTCATTCTTCTTCCATGCGGGATTTTAGGCAAGATGACCGTCACCTTGGATCTCACTACTATCATTGCTATGCTAGTTGCTTCATTCTATCGCTATGCTGCGCTACCTATCACTTGTTCTTCAAGCCTCCCAATTTGCCATGTCAGCCTCTAGCCTTTTCACCCTTCCTAGCAAACCGTTGCTTGGCTATGTTACCGCTTTTGTTCAGCCCCTCCTATAGCGTTGTTAGTTGTAGGTGAAGTTGAAGATTGCTCCATGATGGACAGGATTATGTTGGGATATCACAATATCTCTTATTTAATTAATGCATCTATATACTTGGTAAAGGGTGGAAGACTCGGCCTTATACCTGCTGTTTTGTTCCACTCTTGCCGCCCTAGTTTCCGTCATACCGGCGTTATGTTCCTTGATTTTGCATTCCTTACGCGGTTGGGTGATTTATGGGAACCCCTTGACAGTTTGCTTTGAATAAAACTCCTTCCGCAAGGCCCAACCTTGGTTTTACCATTTGCCTCACCACCACCTATACTTTTCCCTTGGGAGTCGCCCTCCCGAGGGTCATCTTTATTTTAGCCCCCCCGGGCCAGTGCTTCTCTAAGTGCTGGTCCGAACCGAGCAGCCTGCGGGGCCACCTCGGGGAAACTTGAGGGCTGGTTTTACTCGTAGCTCGACTTATCCGGTGTTGCCCTGAGAACGAGATATGTGCAGCTCCTATCGGGATTGTTGGCACATCGGGCGGCTTTGCTGGTTTTGTTTTACCATTGTCGAAATGTCTTGTAAACCGGGATTTCGAGGCTGATCGGGTCTTCCTGGGAGAAGGAATATCCTTCGTTGACCGTGAGAGCTTGTGATGGGCTAAGTTGGGACACCCCTGCAGGGTATAAACTTTCGAGAGCCGTGCCCGTGGTTATGTGGCAGACGAGAATTTGTTAATGTCCGGTTGTAGATAACTTGACACCAGATCCGAATTAAAACGCATCAACCGCGTGTGTAGCCATGATGGTCTCTTTTCGGCCGAGTCCGGGAAGTGAACACGGTTTTGAGTTATGTTTGACGTAAGTAGGAGTTCAGGATCACCTCTTGATCATTGCTAGCTTCACGACCGTTCCGTTTGTTCTCTTCTCGCTCTTATTTGCGTATGTTAGCCACCATATCATGCTTAGTCGCTGCTGCAACCTCACTACTTTACCCCTTCCTTTCCCATTAAGCTTTGCTAGTATTGATACCCATGGTAATGGGATTGCCGAGTCCTCGTGGCTCACAGATTACTACAAAAATAGTTGCAGGTACAGGTTTTGCGATGATCATGATGCGAAAGCGATGCTTGTTTGTTTTGGAGTTCTTCTTCTGCTTCTTCTTTGATTAGGGGATAGGTTCCAGGTCGGCAGCCTGGGCTAGCAGGGTGGATGTCATTTGAGTTTCTGTTTGTGTTTCATCCGTAGTCGGATGGTGATCTTATGTAAGATAATGTTGTATTCGTGTGGCATTGTATGCCTCTTGTATGTTTCCCCAACTATTATGTAATGGTTTGATGTAATGATATCCACCTTGCAAAAGCGTCTTCAAGATGCGCTTCTATCCTTGGTGGGACCTTCGAGTTCCTTTAGGATAGGGTCACATCTTGGGCCTGACAGAAGGTGAACGGGGTTTTCTGGACGAGTGAGGAAGATTGGGGAGCGGGGAATTGGGGTGGGGGGAGACGGAAGCGGGAGATCGAGCTGTTCGTGGTTATAAGGCCCGCTGCACTAACTACTCGCTTTTTCCCAAGAACCGCTCTCTTCTTTTGCGTTGCTGCATTGGAGCTGGCGCATGGACTTGGCTGACTGGCCATGCGTGCATGATGCATGTGCCCGCCGGCCACTGCATGCGCCTGGTTTGTTACTAGGCCTATTTAATAGGGTGGTTTTGGAGTAAATTAAGGATATTTATTTTCTCTATGTGCATCCACCAAATTAGAGGATGCGGTACTGGATGCAGACACTCACATTAAACTAACATTCAGAAGAACAAAAGTTTAGCATGTCTATGCATCTCAATGATTCACCATACTATAACTAATACAAAGTTGTGAGAAGGTGTGGAAATAAAGAAAATCGGTCAATGCTTCTCTGAGCAAATGGCCTCCCTGCACACACATTAATTTCCTGGGCATGCTTGTTTCTTCTCAATGTTGCGAGCACTTTGAGCATGTTGGAAACTCCACAGCTAGCTAGCTGCCTCATCTTGAAATTGATGCTGACACATTTGCAGCAAACACATGAGGCAATAGAGATGACTCAACATGGGTCCATATTGTGCAGTTCCCCTGAAATCATATTCATTGTCCTGAATCTGAAAAGGTAGGAAAACAGTAGCTATAATTAAACGGTGTTGCAAAACAGTAGCACATATCAATAGCTCGGCATGACAAAACACGATCATCTGGACGAAGGGGATACTGACCTGCCTGAGGAAGATTATATATAATTTCATAAGTCCTTGGTTGATTTCCACCTTCGGCTGCACTGCTTGTTTGCTCCTCCACACATGACAGGATTGTTCCGCACTGCATTCAGCAAGTCAACGTACGAATAAGCTAATTTCATCTTGCGGTGGTCATTGTACCTAGTTACGAATGTAGGAATACCTGGAGCACCATGAGGTTAGCTGACAGCAGGTAGATGCAGCCATATAAATTTTGTGCGGTGCTACCAAAATTGAGGTTTGTATCCCTTCCCGTTATGAGAATTCTTCTTGAAGTTGGTATAATGTGACGGCTTGTTCTTTGCATCAAACTTGCCTTTCCCCTGAGATTTGTTCTTGTTGTTTTGGGGCTGGTTGGGCTGGAAGTTCTCCTCGTGTACCATGTGGCACTAGAGGCTCCCTCAGCGACCCGAGCATGTGTGTATTTTGATCTCGCCTTCTCCTCAAAATCAAGAGTGTTAATGAGATCCAAAACAGAAAACTCATGTCTCTTGTTTTTCAGAGAAGTACCAAAATCGTTCCATGAAGGTGGAAGCTTGGCAATGATGGTCCCGGCAACAAATTTGTCCGGCAACACACACTTAAACTACTCAAGTTCCTTAGAGAGTGACTGTATATCATGAGTCTGCTGAACAACAGAGCGCTCATCAGTAATCTTGTAGTCATAGAATTCCTCCATGACGTACATCTCGTTGCCAGCGCCCGAGGGCCCAAACGTGGCCTTGATCACAGCCCACATGTCTTTGCCGCTGTCAAACGACATATATGAATCCACAATGGAATCGTCAAGAACACTCAGCAGGGCGGATTTGAAGAGGGTATCCATGTTCTGAAAAGCTTCCTATGGTGTAGGATTAAGATCGCCCTCAGGCTTACCCTTAGTGGCGTCATAGCTGTACATGATCTAACACCGATGTACCGCTCTTGTGCGCCACCTTTTATATTGCACCCCCTTAAAAGTAGGCGGCTTCAAAAGCGCAGCAAAACCACTCGGAGTAAATTGCCTATAATCAGGTTTAATATATGAGCAATTTAGTATGAGATTTAATCCGAATCAGCAGTAAATAGATCATGATGACAATTGCGAACATCAAAGTAATGATGCGGACTAAACCAGGAGGACAGAATCACATACTGTACAGCGGGAGCAGAATAGATGTGGTTGATGTTGTCACTCATGTCATTGATGAAGAGGTTACCGAGGTCGGGGAAGAAGGCTGTCATTGAGAAAGTCGTCGCTGTCAGTGAAAGTGCTAGTTATCGACTAGAGGGGGGGGGTGAATAGGCGATTTTTATCAAAGTCTTCAAAATGTGGAAGTTTTGAAGACATACAATAGAAATGACCTAATTGATAAGCAGCGGAAGATAAACTACAACAAGCAAGCCATAGTCAAGTATGCAATAATGTGAACATACAAAGACTAATAGCAGCTAGGTAGTAAGGATCAGGATGGAAGATAGTATGAAGCCAATCAACGATAGTAGTCAAGCAATGAAGTCAAACAGATAAGACAAATAAGCAATGACTTCACGAAGACAAACTCAAAGTAAAGGAGGGAAGGGATAGAACCAATCACTTGTTGAAGACACAGGATTTGTTGGACCAGTTCCAGTTGCTGTGACAACTGTACGTCTGGTTAGGGAGGCTGAGATTCAACTCAGAAGACCGCGTCTTCACCTTATTCCCCTTGAGCTAAGGACACACAGTCCTCGCCCAATCCCTCTGGTAAGTCTTCAAGGTAGACTTCCGAACCTTCACAGACTTCATTCACCGGCAATCCACAATGACTCTTGGATGCTCAGAACGCGACGCCTAACCGGCTGGAGGATAGACAGTCCTCAAGTGTAATAAGTATTCAAGTCACACAGACAGAAAGACTTCAGTGATGCCTAACACTCTTTGGCTCTGGGTGTTTGGGCTTTGTCCTCGCAAGGATTTCTCTCTCAAAGGCTCCAAGGTGGGTTGCTCTCAAAATGACAAAAGCCATAAACTAACTCTAAGCAGCCACCAATTTATGGTGTAGGGGGTGGGCTATTTATAGCCACAAGGCAACCCGACCTGATATGTCCGAAATGACCCTGGGTCACTAAGGAACTGACACGTGTTCCAACGGTCATATTTCAAACACACACGACAACTTTACTTGGGCTACAAGCAAAGCTGACTCATCCAACTCTGGATAAGATTTGCTCTCATTGTCTTCGCTCGAATATATAGGATTTGGGTTGAGCATCACTTCAGTCACTCTGACTTTGTTCACTTGGACCCCGCTTAACAGTACGGTGGTTCCTATGACTCAACAAAGAAGAGAAGGAAACAACGAAACAACTCAGTCTTCGCGCTCCATAGTCTTCACTCAATGTCTTCTCATGTCATAGTCTTCAGAGTGAATATCTTCACACACCACCATTGTCTTCAATGTCTTCATACATTTTAGGGGTCATCTCCGGTAGGTAAACCGAATCAATGAGGGACACTTCCTGCGTTATCGTGCAATTCTCACAAACGCATTAGTCCCTCAACCAACTTTGTCATCAATACTCCAAAACCAACTAGGGGTGGCACTAGATGCACTTACAATCTCCCCCTTTTTGGTGATTGATGACAAACTGGTTGAAGTTTTCAACGGGAAAGAAGTATGTGAAATTGTAAAGGATAGGGTCAAACTCTTCCATGATCGAGACAAGTTTCATGAGTGACAAATGCATTCTTGGTGGCAAGGTTTCGAATGCGATTTACATCCACCAAGAGGCTTTGCATCTGACGCTTGAGCCAAAAATGATGCTTATCTTGTTTCTGATGCAGGGCCACAAGAAGTTCTCGGTCATTTAGGACCCGAGAGCACTTCCGAGGCCTTTGAGCAATTGTGCTCTCAGTAGCTTCAGTTGGCGCACGATGAGGTAGATGAGTGTTTCCAGCCATTGGATAGACACGAGTTACTGCTTGGACTCCTTCAATAGGCTGAGTGAAGCTTTGATGTTCAGCATTTCAAAGACAAAGAGGCTTCTTCGCAGGCTCAGGGTATATGGCTTCAACTGACATATCAACCTCTGGTAGAAAGATCACATGATTGCGAGCAGAGGGTTGATAGTTGACAGCAGAATGTTGCTTGATGAGGCGCATGACCCATGGAGCATAAAATTTCAGGCCAAAAAGGTCAGATCCAGATGTAGTCAGTTGCCTGATGAAGAAATCTTGTGCATTGAAGCTGATGCCATTGAGGATGTAAAAGACCAATGTCTTCATGGCTCCTTCAAGTTTTGCAGCTGATGAATGTCCTTTGATAGGCCACAGAGTCCGCCGTATGATGTGATATATGGTGCGCAGCAGATACTCAAGGTCATCAACAAAGAACTCCTTTGGATATTCAGCATCATGGGGCAAAGGCTTCATCATGCTCAACATCTGGCTCATGTTGGGTTCAGGCTTATGGAAGATGCTCTCCGGTGCATTGCGGTGGTTTTGACAACCAGGTTCGTATAGCTCTCCGGGAGTGGATAGCCCTGTAAGCTCAATGATGTCAAGAGCTTTGGCTTCATGATGAACATTTACTGTCATCCACTCGAGAACCCATGTCTTTGTATCTCTGTTGTAGCCGTGAATGTGGAGGGTAGCATAGAATTGAAGCAATAGTTCTTCATTCCAATGTTCTTTGTCTGTCACAAAGCTGAGCAGACCAGCATCACGAAAGCAGTCTAGTGCTTCTTCTAAGCATGGCAGTCCAGCAATGGCTTCAGTGTCGAGGCGCATATGAGGGAAAATGCACCCTTGATCGTACAGAACACAGGAGTAATAGCTTCGTTGCTGATGACTCCAGAAACGATCTGATGATATTCTTGGCCTTGTGTAGGGGTTCGTTGAGCTGTCAAAGAATGTGTTGTGGCTTTTGAAGCCATTTGCATTGAAGGACCCGACAGATGTGGTAGTACCTGGAAACCTTGGCAGTCTTGGCTTTGGCTTCTGGACCTGAGGCCTATGCTCAATGTGATAGTCAAACTGAGGACCAGAGACATTAGGCGGAGGGACCAGAACGGGCCATCTTACTGTGATTAGCTCGCCATGGTTGTATGCTTGCTCAATTGTATAGGGCCTTGGTGGCGGAACAGAAGCAGTGGCAGCAACAGTGGCTTCGGGCTGCACAACAGAAGCTTCAGGAGCATTTTCAACATTGACTTCTGGTACGGTGCTTGGGACGGGCTCCACATTAGCTTCAGCCATGACTATGTCACTGGCTTCATTGGTGTTGGTGGTGGCAGCCTCAAGGTTTTCAACCTCCACTTGATGAGATGGAGGGTCAGGAACAGACATGTTCACTTCATGAACAACTTCTTCAGGAATAGGGGGAGTAGGGACACATTCTTCTTGAAGTTCTTCATCGGCTGATGCAGCCGAATTGTCTTCAGCAGCTGGGGCTTCAGACACGGAGACATTCACAGTTGGAGTGGCTTCTGAAAACACTTGACGTGCAACAGGTTGATGGTGCACTTCTCCTTCTGGAACGCTCGTAAGAGGGACTTGAGGCCTTGGTCCTTTGCGAAGCCTTTGTAGGACAGGCGACACCTTGGGAGATGGAGTAGGCAGGTCCTCATCGTCTTCAACTTGCACAGATGGTGTGACTTGTTGTTGTTGGGGAGTACTGGGGGAGTCTTGTTGTTGCGGGCGATCAGCCCATGAAGCATCCTAAGCAATTGGTGTCAGAGGACGACCAATGCTGATGATTTTGCTGTTTGTAAGAACAGGCGATGATACCACACTGTATTCAAATTGAGGAAGAACTTCATCATCTTCAACATTGTCATGGTGACCAATGTCTTCAGCAGTGATGGGATCAACTGCTGGAATCTCTTTAGCTTCAGGAGCCTCTGTGGAAGCAGGCTCATGAACAGTCATTCGTAGTTCTTGAGTTGCAGATGCAGGACGAACCATAGAGATGGGTTCAACAACAAGGGGCTCTGTGGGAGCAACCCTATTTTTCTTGGTCTTGCGCTTCTTCTTGGAGGGAGCAGCATCAAAGGCTTCTGAGGTTTTCCTTTTTCTGGCTTCAGCCTCTGCAGCCCTTGTCTTCTTCTGTTCTGAAGCGGTTGACGTGACTTTTGGCTTCGAGCCAGTCATGCTGCTTGGGAAGACAATGCGAGGTTCATCTTGCCTTGAAGGTGCAGATTGGACAGTCGATTTCTTCTTCTTTGCAGCCATCCTGGGGTTGATGCCAGGACGACCAAGAGCCTTGCGCTTCTCAGCCTCATTGTAGGCAAGCACACACTTGTCAGCCAGATTCTTCATGCGCTCTCTAGAGCCTCGAGCTTCTTCACGCTTCTTGTGAAAGGCTTCTTTGAGCTCGTGCAGCATGATCTTGAAATTTTTGACATCTTGCACGTTGAGCTTGGCCACATGCTTCTTGAACTGAGCCTTTTCATAGTCAGTCTTGTGCTTCAGTTCGACGATGCGCTGAGCAATAGCTAGCTCAGAAGCAATGGCGCCATTGAAGGCGACGCTGAGGCCAATTGGAAGTTGCAGATCATCAAAGCTGAGATTTGGTGTGTCAAACCATTCATCAATGAAGTTATGGATGACTGCCACATCAAAGAGAGGCAAATTATTGAAGATCTCTGCTTCTTCCTTGCTCTTGATCAGTTGCTCAAGAGCATCATCTGCAAGATCGTCATCGCTGGATAGATCGATGTGCTCTTCACGCAGAATGGCAGTAGGAGTCAATGTCTGATCAGTACTCTTGATGATTTTCTTTTTCTTCTCTGTCTTCTTGGAGATGCGTGAAAGATCTTCAGACTGCACACTGTCTTCAGGAGGTGCAGTGCCCAGTGGCTTCACACGAGAAGCTTTTGGAGGTGCAGCTGATGTTGAAGCCTTAATTTTCTTTGGCTTCTGCGGCCTTGGAGGAGGTGCTGGGGCTTCATCAGAATCAGCATCATTATCAGAATGATCCACTTTGGCACCTTGTACCAAGATGTAAGAGATGAGGCCATCCAGGTTCGAAAAGGGGCCGATTCTATTTTCTTCCGCTTCACGTGTGCCATCATCACGGGGAGCAGATGGACCAGGATTGAAGTCTAATCCCCATGACTTCTTGTTTTCCTTTGCCGATGCCTTTGCATACTAGAAGTTGCGCTTGAAGAGATTATCGTCATGGCACCAGAGCAATGATGATGGATCAGCATTCTCAGGCTGTGGTACACTGACCATACAAGGATAGAATTCTTGTGCAATGGCTTCAGCTTTGTTCTTGGGGGGAAGGCCTCGATAGAGAATATCACCCCAAGGACTCTTGATAGCATTCTTCTCAGCGTACTCCTGGGTCACGAACTTGTACTTGAACCATTGTTCAGCCCAATAGCGTCGAATCCATTGGATTCGTGTCTTGCGCTGATTATAATCCTCTTCAGGATCTGTTTTGTAGATTTCTGCGAGGTCATCAGGCAAATCTTTTGATGTTCCCCCTCGACGCTGTCTGCCACCCTTCCTTACAGATTTCTCCGTATCCATGAACTTCAAGCTGAATGGTTTCAATATGTTCAAAGGCTTCAAAGGCTTTCGCTTGCTGGTCAGACAGGAACTGGCTTCGGGAGATTCAATGTGTTGCTGTAAGAATTCTGCAAACGAATGCAGACTATGAGAACCTAGGGATTCTCCCACAGACATGTACCTGTGACAGCATTATAGATGCGAGGGAAGGGGAAGAGGTCATATGCATTCTTAGAAGATTTGAAGATAAATCAGTTTGAAGACATTGACCTCATGTTGCGAAGACATTCACTTATATGTTGAGAGTTGGTTCCAGATTTGTACGAATCCGTGAATAAGTAAAAGTGAGGAATCTAACTAGATATGAAACTTAAGTGAATATACTAGGCAGTATGAGATGCAGACAGAATAGATCTAAATTTGTATAGACAGAAACCAATTTTGGTAAATTGGATGAATCATTGAGGATCAAAAAGATGGAAACAATAGAGTAATATTTACCACACGATGAACTGCTAGATGGGATGAACAGGAGACCGAGCAGTTCAATCCACCGTGCCCTAACTTGGCGACGGAGGACACCTACGGCGGCGGCGGAGAGGACGATGCCCGCGGCCGGCGTGAGGACGGCATCGGAGAAGTCACGGCAGCTAAGCGCTTCGTCGCCGGCGTCGTCGAGAGCTAGCGGTGGCGCTAGCGTTTTGACGAGGTGGAGAGGTGGAAGAAGGTTTTCTTGACCGCAGGGGGCACGCATTTATAAGAAGGTGTGCGGCACAACGCAATTACACAGGTGCCCCTACCTGTTCACATCCGAGGAACACGTGGCAAGCATGCAACATACTCAGAGTTATCCCACGTTCCCACGCCCGCCAAGTTTGTCGGATGGTCGTTCCGGCTTCTTCGGATTTCAACAATAAGGATGAGTCATTTAATAGACTTAATGTTTGTCTTTGTGTCTTCTGTTGGCAAGGATGCAGAGAAGACATTCGACAGTTTCAATAGAATGCATATGATTTGGACAGATAGTGTTTGAGATAGTAAGCATAGAGAGATTAGGGTCCGATCACATTCACTTAGTTCAAAAGATTCAACAATGAAGACATAGCTATAAGTGAATGCTGTAGAG
>NC_041387.1:228753643-228774439 GCF_002162155.2 Triticum dicoccoides | reverse complement strand
ATGAAAAAGCAATCAAATCAACCTAGTGAAGTAAATCATGAAGATTAGTTGAAATTTTGAAGTCAAATCAAATGCGAAGATATTCAACAATAACGCCATGAGTGAAACACTTCAAACCAAGAAATTTGGTGGTGGCGTTACCCACCGTATAGGAAGTATTAGACCCAGACACGACGCACAATTATCGTGGCGCTCCGAAGTCAAATTCCACGTTAATGTATTCACACTCAGAATGTAAGTCTTCATTGATTGAATATATACTTTACTTCGTGTGTTGCACATCTAAGTCATCAACATGCATAAGTGTTAGGATGTGTGCTTGATCACATGACATTTGAGGATTCCAAGATATTTAGCTCACACCGTAACTTGCAAAACCTTTTCTCATCCAGGGGCTTTGTGAAGATATCTGCCAGTTGCTCTTCAGTGTTGACGTGAATGATGTCAATATCTTTCTTCATGACATGATCTCTGAGAAAGTGATGATGAATTTCAATGTGCTTTGTCTTCGAGTGCTGAATTGCATTGTTGGCAATCTTGATGGCGCTTTCATTGTCGCAGAAGGGAGGTACTTGTTTCAGATTGACGCCATAGTCCGTGAGAGTTTGCTTCATCCATAGAAGCTGAGCACAACAAGATCCAGCAACAATGTATTCAGATTCAGCAGTTGAGAGTGATACACAGTTTTGCTTCTTTGAAGACCAACAGACAAGTGATCGTCCCAGAAAGTGACATGTTCCTGATGTAGACTAGCGATCCACCTTGTCACCAGCATAATCAGCATCCGAGAATCCAACTAGATCAAATCTTGAGCCCTTTGGATACCATAATCCGAGTGTTGGGGTGTAAGCCAAATATCGAAGAATTCGCTTCACAGCTAAGTGATGCGATTCCTTTGGTGCCGCTTGGAATCGAGCACACATGCAAACACTAAGCATAATATCTGGCCTAGATGCACATAGGTAAAGTAAAGAACCAATCATGGAGCGGTATACCTTTTGATCGAACTCTTTACCATTGTCGTCGGGACCAAGATGATGTTTGGCTGGCATTGGTGTCGTGTAACCTTTGCAATCTTGCATGCCGAACTTCTTCAGACAGTCTTTGAGATATTTTTCTTGAGATATGAAGATGCCATTCCTTTGCTGATGAATTTGAAGACCAAGGAAGAACTTCAGCTTCCCCATCATGGACATCTGATATTGCTCTTGCATCATGTATCCAAACTCATCACTATACTTCTGGTTGGTGCAGCCGAAGATTATGTCATCCACATATATGTGGCATACAAACAGTTCACCATCATATGTCTTCGTGAAGAGTGTGGGATCGAGGGATCCTGGTTTGAAGCCTTTGCTCTTCAGGAAGTCTTTGATTGTATCATACCAAGCGCGAGGAGCTTGTTTGAGGCCATACAGTGCTTTGTTTAGTTTGTACACCATATCAGGATGTTTTGGATCTTCAAAGCCAGGTGGTTGAGCAACATACACTTCTTCTTCAATCTTGCCATTGAGGAAAGTGCTCTTCACATCCATTTGATATAGCAGGATGTTGTGGTGATTAGCATAGGCTAGCAGTATGCGAATAGCTTCAAGCCTAGCCACATGAGCAAATGTTTCATCGAAGTTAATTCCTTCAACTTGAGTATATCCTTGAGCCACAAGACGTGCTTTGTTTCTGACGACTTGACCACGCTCATCTTGCTTGTTCCGATATATCCATTTAGTGCCAATAATGTTATGCTTGCGAGGGTCAGGGCACTTGACAAGTTCCCAAACATTATTCAGCTTGAACTGTTGAAGTTCTTCTTGCATGGCTTGAATCCATTCAGGTTCCATAAAGGCTTCAGCAACTTTCTTGGGTTCAGATATTAATACAAATGAAAAATGCCCACAAAAATTTGCTAACTGTGTTGCTCTTGAGCGAGTAAGTGGACTAGGTGCATTGATGCTATCAATTATCTTCTCAATTTGTACTTCATTTGCAACACGAGGATGAACTGGACGAAGCCCTTGCTCATGCTGATCATTGTCATCATTGGGAGGATTGTATTCGGTCTGAGCATTGTCTTCAGGTTGGTTTGGTGCAGAAATGATAAGTTCCTCTTCAGGCTATGCTTCAGAGGGCATGATTTCACCAGTTCCCATCAGTTTGATAGATTCGCTAGAAGGAGCTTCTTCTAATGTGCTTGGTAGGAGCTCTCGTTGTGAACCATTGGTTTCATCGAATCGCACGTCCACAATTTCAACGATTTTGTAGTGAAAGAGGTTGAAGACTCTGTAAGAGTGCGAATCCTTTCCATAACCGAGCATGAAGCCTTCATGAGCTTTGGGTTCAAATTTTGACTTGTGATGGGGATCCTTGATCCAGCACCTAGCACCAAAGACTCTGAAGTAGCTGACATTTGGCTTCTTGCCAGTAAGGAGCTCATAGGATGTTTTGCCCAGAAGCTTGTGGATGTAAACACGGTTGATGATGTGACATGCTGTATCAATAGCTTCAGGCCAGAACTTTCTTGGTGTCTTGTACTCATCGAGCATTGTTCGAGCCATCTCAATGAGGGTTCTGTTCTTGCGCTCTACAATGCCATTTTGCTGAGGCGTGTATGGAGTAGAAAACTCATGAGTGATTCCCATTGTATCCAGATAGAGATCAAGCCCGGTGTTCTTGAATTCAGTGCCGTTATCACTTCTGATATGCTTGATCTTGACGCCATAATTGTTCATTGCTCGATTGGCGAATCGCCTGAAGACATCTTGTACTTCAGTCTTGTAGAGAATTATGTGCACCCGTGTATATCTTGAGTAGTCATCAACAATGACGAAGCCATAGAGACACGTTGTTGTTGTGAGGGTAGAGTAGTGAGTAGGGCCAAACAAGTCCATGTGCAACAGCTTGAAGGGTTGAGATGTCGTCATGATTGTCTTCAAGGGGTGCTTGGCCCTTGTCATCTTTCCAGCTTCGCAGGCACCACACAAATGATCTTTCTTGAACTTGACACCTTCGATGCCTATGACATGCTTCTTCTTGACGAGTGTGTGTAAGTTCCTCATGCCAGCATGCCCCAGCCTCCGATGCTAGAGCCAACATTTTGAAGCTTTTGCAAGAAGACATACGGCAAGCTATGGACCTGCTGAGAAATCTACCATGTATAGATCACCTTTCCTATATCCTTCAAAGATTAGAGACTTGTCAGATTCCATTAGTACAAGGCAACGATATTTTCCGAATATCACAATCATGTTTAAGTCACAAAGAATCGAGACAGACATTAAGTTGAATCCAAGGGATTCAACAAGCATCACCTTATCCATGTGTTGATCCTTTGATATTGCAACTCTGCCTAGACCCGATACCTTGCCTTTACCAGTGTCAGCAAATGTGATTTGACTCTTGTCGGATGGACGTAAGGTTGAGTCCATGAGAAGACTTCGATCACCAGTCATATGATTAGTGCATCCGCTGTCGATAATCCATTCTGAAGCATGAGGTGTCATACCCTACAGTGCAGTTAGGAGGATAGGATTCACAAGGTATGTTGTGAAGCATAAGCATTTGACGCACAGTTGGATTATCACAGCTTAGATGAAAGTTAGAACACACAGTATGACAGGTAAGCAATTCATATGTGGAATACATAGTAAGTCATTTTATCATGCGTCCCTTTGTGTTTTAGGTCCCCAGCAATAATATCGGATGCCTTTGATTGCTGGCTGGAGACCATATTCTGCAAAAGAGAGTTAATTCTTCTTCACCACCCACATCTTCAGGGGTGGCTTAGAAGCAATGAGTCTAAGTGCAGCATCTGAGAATTTCGGCTTTGAAGCCCTAGCAAATAGCCTTGCAGGAGATGAATGATACTCATATGAATAAGCAGAGAAGTTCTTAGTTCTATGAACATGGCGGTTTGAGGACACACGTTCATATTCATAAGTTTGAGTACGATTTCCCTGCAAAACATTGGCGTTAGGGTGACTCAACTGAGTCCTGTATTCGTATGAAGCCGTTGGACCATATGATGCCTTTGGTCTGGGGTTTGTCTTCTTCCCAGGTGGTGTCATGATGACATTGACTGGAAGATTCTCAAGACAGCTTTTGGGAACCCACATCTTCTTCATAGGTGGTCCATTCCTGCAGTTAGTACCAATATACCTGGCAAACACTTTTCCATTCTGATTTTTGAACAGTTTATAGTTTGCATCAAAGGATTCATAAATGATAATAGGATTAGCACAGGTAAAGCCAGATAAAGTGGATTGATCCACTGAAGGTTCCTTTGCAGCAACCCATGTGGTTTTGGGATACTGCTCAGGCTTCCAGTAGGAACCATTAGCATTCATTTTCCTCTTGAACCCAACACCCTCTTTCCTAGGGTTTCAGTTCAGAATCTGCTTTTTGAGGACATCGCAAAGTGTCTGATGTCCTTTCAGACATATATACATCCCTGTTTCAAGCAATGTCTTCAACCTAGCATTTTCATCAGCAATAGTAGTGGTATCCTCAGCAGAGGGGTTAGTTACCACACCAGTAGTTGAAGAAAAAGCAACAGTAGCAGCATTGGAACATTCAGCAACAGAGGTAGCGTTATTACGCTCAATGCATTTTAAACATGGTGGTTCAAATCCATCCTGAGCGGAACTGATCTGTTGAGCGCGAAATGACTCATTCTCTTTTTGAAGATCTTCATGAGTCGCTTTCAATTTCTCAAGCTCTTGCTTCCTTTGAAGATAATCATAGGAGAGCTTTTCATAAGTGGTTGAGAGCGTCTCATGAAGACTTTCAAGTTCTTGATATTTAGCATGAAGATTTTTTATGTCTTCAACTAAGGACTGTGAACCTGTCATTTCCGCGTCCAACAGGTCATCGCTTTTGTCTAACAGTTTTTGAGTATGTTCCATAGCCCTTTGTTGTTCAGTAGCAATTTTAGCAAGTATTTTGTAGCTGGGTTTAGATTCACAATAAGAGTCATCTTCACTTGATGTTTGAAAGTAAGCATCGTGTGATTTTACCTTCGCACCGCGTGCCATGAAGCAGTAGGTGGGAGCAGGATCGTCCTTGTCATCATCAACGTTGGTGTGGGAGTCATTGTCTTCAGTGTTGAAGATGGACTTGGCAATGTAGGCTGTGGCTAGAGCCAGACTTGCAACGCCAGAGTCGGACTCAACTTCGGATTCCACCTCCGCCTCCTCAGAAGCAGACTCCTCCTCTGAATCCATTTCATTGCCAACAAAAGCACGAGCCTTGCCAGATGATCTCTTCTTATGAGATGAAGACTTTGATGAGGACTTGGAAGAAGACTTTGAAGATTTCTTCTTCTTCTTGTCATCAGAGTCATATTCCTTGCTCTTCTTCTTCGTCTTCTTCTTATTGTCCCGCTAGGGACACTCAGAGATGTAGTGCCCAGGCTTCTTACACTTGTGACAGGTTCTCTTCTTGTTGTCTTGAGTGGAAGCTTCATCATTTCTTGAACTGGATCGTGAAGACTTTCTGAAGCCCTTCTTCTTGGTGAATTTCTGGAACTTCTTCACAAGCATAGCAAGTTCCCTTCCAATGTCTTCAGGATCATCAGAACCACAGTCAGATTCTTCTTCTTCAGATGAGGAAACAACTTTTGCCTTCAAAGCACGAGTTCGGCCATAGTTGGGGCCATAAATATCTCTTTTCTCAGAAAGCTGGAACTCATGTGTGTTGAGCCTCTCAAGTATATCACACGGATCGAGAGTCTTGAAGTCAGGACGTTCTTGTATCATGAGGGCAACGGTGTCAAAGGAGCTGTCAAGAGATCTCAGCAGCGTCTTGACAATTTCATGCTTGGTGATCTTAGTGGTGCCGAGAGCCTGAAGCTCATTTGTGATGTCGGTGAGGCGATCGAACGTGAGCTGGACATTTTCATTATCGTTTCTCTTGAAGCGGTTGAAGAGATTGCGAAGAACACTGATCCTCTGGTCTCTCTGTGTAGAGACGCCTTCGTTGACCTTGGATAGCCAGTCCCAAACTAGCTTTGACGTTTCTAGAGCACTCACATGACCATACTGTCCTTTGGTCAGATGACCACAGATGATGTTCTTTGCAGTCGAGTCCAGTTGAATGAACTTCTTGACATCAGCAGGGGTGACACCTTCACCAGTTTTTGGAACGCCGTTCTTGACGACATACCAGAGGTCGACATCAATGGCTTCAAGATGCATGGGCATCTTATTCTTTCAGTAGGGATATTCAGTTCCATCGAACACGGGGCAAGCAGCAGAGACTTTGATTATCCCTGCAGTCGGCATAGCTAAACTCGAGGTGGTTAAACCGAATCACACAGAACAAAGGAGTAGCTTGCTCTGATACCAATTGAAAGTGCTAGTTATCGACTAGAGGGGGGGTGAATAGGCGATATTTATCAAAGTCTTCAAAACGTGGAAGTTTTGAAGACAAACAATATAAATGACCTAATTGATAAGCAGCGGAAGATAAACTACAACAAGCAAGCCATAGTCAAGTATGCAATAATGTGAACGTATAAAGACTAATAGCAGCTAGGTAGTAAGGATCAGGATGGAAGATAGTATGAAGCCAATCAACGATAGTAGTCAAGCAATGAAGTCAAACAAATAAGACAAATAAGCAATTACTTCACAAAGACAAACTCAAAGTAAGGAGGGAAGGGATAGAACCAGTCACTTGTTGAAGACATAGGATTTGTTGGACCAGTTCCAGTTACTGTGACAACTGTACGTTTGGTCAGGGAGGCTGAGATTCAACTCAGAAGACCGCGTCTTCACCTTATTCCCCTTGAGCTAAGGACACATAGTCCTCGCCCAATCACTTTGGTAAGTCTTCAAGGTAGACTTCCGAACCTTCACAGACTTCGTTCACCGGCAATCCACAATGACTCTTGGATGCTCAGAACGCGACGCCTAACCGGATGGAGGATACACATTCCTCAAGTGTAATAAGTCTCCAAGTCACACAGACAGAAAGACTTCAGTGATGCCTAACACTCGTTGGCTCTGGGTGTTTGGGCTTTGTCCTCGCAAGGATTTCTCTCTCAAAGGCTCCAAGGTGGGTTGCTCTCAAAATGACAAAAGCCATAAACTAACTCTGAGCAGCCACCAATTTATGGTGTAGGGGGTGGGCTATTTATAGCCACAAGGCAACCCGACCTGATATGTCCAAAATGACCCTGGGTCACTAAGGAACTGACACGTGTTCCAACGGTCAGATTTCAAACACACACGACAACTTTACTTGGGCTACAAGCAAAGCTGACTCATCCAGCTCTGGATAAGATTTGCTCTCATTGTCTTCGCTCGAATATGTAGGATTTGGGTTGAGCATCACTACAGTCACTCTGACTTTGTTCACTTGGACCCCACTTAACAGTACGGTGGTTCCTATGACTCAACAAAGAAGAGAAGGAAACAACGAAACAACTTAGTCTTCGCGCTCCATAGTCTTCACTCAATGTCTTCTCATGTCATAGTCTTCAGTGTGAATATCTTCACACACCACCATTGTCTTCAATGTCTTCATACATTTTTAGGGGTCATCTCCGGTAGGTAAACCGAATCAATGAGGGACACTTCCTGCGTTATCCTGCAATTCTCACAAACGCATTAGTCCCTCAACCAACTTTGTCGTCAATACTCCAAAACCAACTAGGGGTGGCACTAGATGCACTTACAGTCAGCAATCACAGGAGTGTGCTCCCCAAAAACCTGATTGCCCCTCTCGCATACAGGATCACGAAAGGCGGGGTTCGTAGGAATGCTGTCCCTTCTCGCGGTGCATGCCGGAAGGAGGGCTGGAGAAGAATTGTGTGGCGGCGCTAATATCTAGAATGGTGCGAAACCATATGATACAGCGGCGGCTAGGGTAGAGCATGTCAGGTCGGTTGTGCGAGTATAATAGTAGGCCTTTGGCCCCCAACCCCACGTCCAAGTCAATAGTAGCTCAAAAAAGTCAATAATAGCCCCACCAAGGTTTGTCTAAAAAACCCGGAGTAATTAAGGCGTCCGTTGGTCCCTTTAGTATAAATACTATATCATTAATAATGGCCCCACCTTTTGTCTCACAAAGTATGTTGGAGTACAACCGGCTACACATTTACAATCCGCTTCTCTTCTCTCTCCTCTTCTCTATCCTTCAACTAAGCACAAATACTATATTTAAATCCTTATAGCCTACTTATGTCATCTAATTATAGTAGGAGTACTTGCTCTAAAGTTACTCTCCACTGTGTAGTCTGAAATGCCGGGCGTGCAGCGGGCGATGGCCTCGGTCGGTGTGCCGCTTCAATGACGGAAGTAGTGAGAGGTTGCATCGCCCTGACTTGCCATCAATGTGGAGCGGCGGGCTTAGCTGGCGCCGGGCGGGAAGCGTGCGCGGGATGGGGGAGGGGTTTTTGTTGGGCCAAGAAGGTGAGAAGCCAACTTGGGATCGGTCCGGATGGGAAAATATCATGTGCTCCCATACTCTGCATATGAAACTAGTCTATGTTACTACTCCCTCCTTTCCGGTTTATAGAGATGTTTAGAGTAACATAGTAATATGTTACAGTATAAGTTACTCCCCACTATGACCAGCCTTGGCCTCTCCCAGTGGTCCACCATGTATAGCTGCTAAGCCTGCCACGTAGGCATAAAATATGATGTGGCACCAATAAACTAAGCACCTATGCATTGAAGACTTGAGTTACTAAGCCATTTAATGCACTTAGCACCTCATCTAGCCACATCTAAGCACTTACTAGCACCCCCTTGACAGTGGACCTTGACGGTGTACGTCACCTTGTGTCTCATAATTTTCCTCGTCATCATCTAAGTCCTAGAAGATCTCACCCACATCATCATTAGCATGCAGCCGCCTTGATAGACAACGTCCGCAGAAGGAGTAGAGGCGACTGGGGACGCACCACCACCACGTTGTGGGCACTCCGTACATGCTCATGTGCGTGCAGCGTGCGTGTTTTTCCATCGGTGCTAGCTCTAAGGCCGAGGTTGTAGTCGTCTTCGTCTCCGACTAGTAGTTGAGCAACGACGACAAAGAGGTGCTGCAAGAGATGCGTATGCACTGTTGCGTGCGAGCTTCACCGTAGCACGACGAACCGGACGTCGCCGCGGATGACGCACGCCTCCATGCAGCCGAGTGTGTGCACATGCATGTGTTATTCACATGCATTCTGCGACCGAGCGTGTGTGCATGCACGTGTTGTGTACGTGCATTGTGTGCTCCATGTTGTGCATGAGTTGGATCGGAGGGAGTTAGTGCGTTGGCTTGTGTAGATGTGTGGCTGCATGCATCCTGTACATGCGTGGCTTGTTGCATGGTTATCAATAATTCAATATAAACTACTCCCTCCATTCCTAAATAAAAGTCTTTCTAGCCATTTCAAATAGACTACAACATACAAATGTATGTAGACATATTTTAGAGTGTATATTCACTCATTTTTGTTTCGTATGTAGTCCCTTATTGCAATCTCTAAAAAGACTTATATTTGGGAACATAGGGAGTATAAAACATCTTGAACTTAGCATCCTGATGTACCGTTAACAGTGGTTAGCAAAAAGTTCATGTTCTTTTATTTGTTTATAGGTGGGCAGGCGGCAAAAAACAGGGGAAAACACGCAAGGTTCCTTGCAGACGCTCCACTGCGAGGTTCCTTGCTCCTTCTCGGTCGTCGGGAATCTATGATCTTCAACTCTTTTCTTTTACGTGAGCTTTGTTCATCCTTTTCCCAACACGCGGGACATCTAGCATCAAGGTGCACGTGTCATGCAAGAAAATGGAGATAATCAGATAAGCAGTGCGTAAGTGAGCCGTGCACTTCGATGGCACCTAGGCAATATTTTTTCTCCTCGATGGCACGTGAATAGTGCACGTACTTAACGACGGAGCACGGGATGGTAGCAATGACATGGTAAGCCCTTTTTTGGAGAGAGTACGTACTAAATAACTTTGATGTGTCCCGTCAACTCACAGAACGACGAGAAGCTTGATTACGCCTTTCCCTCGCCAACGCGTGCACGGTGGCTCGTAGCACGAGGAGAAACTTTTGCTTACAAGCTGTGGACGTGCAACAGTTCATTTGGTGTCAGATTGCCAGAAGCACTACTGTAGAACCATCGACTTCCGAAAGAGGCGAAGAGCCAAGCGTAAGGTCACCTACTAACCTTAGGCTAGGCGTAGTGGGAGTAACATAAGTAGGGGTACCTCCTTTTTTTATTCTAGAAACAACCACACGCGAATATCAAGGTGCTGGTTACATAGAACAAATTTCTTGGAGTCCATGCTCAGCCCTCCTCTATCTCTCTTCTCAGCCAGCCATCGGATGCACGGAGCCCATCGTCTGTTTGATCACATGCGGTCCCACATGTCAGTGAAAACGCAAGAGGACCCACAGAACCTACACATCTTTCACCTCGATGTGCTGGTGATGAAAAAAAATCCAATAAAGATCTTTGGTGACCGCTTTTGTAGTTACTCAAGAGTAGTAAGATTTTATTTACAGTTTAACCCAAGATGCACATCACGTGGCTTCAACTATCACTCTATTTTCTTGCATGACACGACCTGGATGCTGGATGTCCCACGTGTCGGCAAAAGGAGGAAGAACCCAACAAAATCTTCGGTTGTGCTAACTTAAATTTTTTATTGTGTACTCCCTCCGTTCCAAAATACTTGACTTCCATTTGTCCAAAAATGGATGTACCTATATACTAAGACATGTCTAGATACATCTATATTTTGACAAATAGAATGCATGTATTGTGGAACGGAGGGAGTAGAATGGATGAAAGTTTTTGTATTGGGAAGAAGAGTACATCGATATATTGATAGAGCATTGGAGTTGGCCTTACAAGTGGGACCGTAGTTGAGGAAACCGACTATAGGCACACCCCCACCTCGCCTGCCGCGCGATGGATGAGTTAGTGAAAGCACAAGTTCTCCCTAGGTGGTTTTGGTAATTAATGTCAACATATCGATTGTTGGACTAACACTTTTATCTAGTATGTTTCAGGTAAGCTCAACAATGGAGTGGCATGGACTAAAGGATGTGGGAACTCCTTCAAGATGCTAAGGACAAAGGATTGGCTCAAGCTTCAAGCTCACGACTCTTCATTTTACATTTTATCCAAGATCACATTGAGTCTATAGGAAAAGCCAATACTATCAAGGAGGGATGAGGTGTTGCTTAATGAGCCTCTTGCTTCAAGTGCTTAATGATATGCTCCAAATACCCTCAACTACTTTCCCACTTCCACACATATGTCCTAAACCTAAAGTCAAACTCGGCCCCACTGATTCTTTCTATCCGGCGCCACCGAGTTTGGATGTCTTAGCCACTGCCACAAACCCTAGGCAAATCGGTCTCACCGATAGGGATCTCGGTCTCACCAAGATGGGATTGTAATCTCTCTGTGTATGTCCATTATCAAAATCGGTCTCACCGAGTTTGAGCAATTGGCACTACCGAGATTACAATGCAAACTCTCTGGTTAACTTATTATCAAAAACGGTCCCACCGAGTTTGCCTGACCAACTCTCTAGTTAGCTAATTACCAAAATCGGTCCCACTGAGTTTGTGTAATCGGTCTCACCGAGATTATGTTATGCCCTAACCCTAACCATATCGGTCCTACCGAGTTGCATTTCGGTCCCACCGGAAACCCTAACGGTCACTAGGTTTACTAAATCGGTCCGACCGAGTTTGATGATTCGGTCCCACCGAGTTTAGTAAATTGTGTGTAATGGTTAGATTTTGTGTGGAGGCTATATATACCCCTCCACCTCCTCTTCATTCGTGGAGAGAGCCATCAGAACAAACCTACACTTCCAACTTACCATTTCTGAGAGAGAACCACCTACTCATGTGTTGAGGCCAAGATATTCCATTCCTACCATATGAATCTTGATCTCTAGCCTTCCCCAAGTTGCTTTCCACTCAAATCTTCTTTCCACCAGATCCAAAACCTATGAGAGAGAGTTGAGTGTTGGGGAGACTATCATTTGAAGGACAAGAGCAAGGAGTTCATCATCAACGCACCATTTGTTACTTCTTGGAGAGTGGTGTCTCCTAGATTGGCTAGGTGTCACTTGGGAGCCTCCGACAAGATTGTGGAGTTGAACCAACGAGTTTGTAAGGGCAAGGAGATCGCCTACTTCGTGAAGATCTACCGCTAGTGAGGCAAGTCCTTCGTGGGCGACGGCCATGGTGGGATAGACAAGGTTGCTTCTTCGTGGACCCTTCGTGGGTGGAGCCCTCCGTGGACTCGCGCAACCGTTACCCTTCGTGGGTTGAAGTCTCCATCAATGTGGATGTACGATAGCACCACCTATCGGAACCACGCCAAAAACATCCGTGTCTCCAATTGCGTTTGAATCCTCCAAAACCCTTCCCTTTACATTCTTGCAAGTTGCATGCTTTACTTTCCGCTTCTCATGTACTCTTTGCATGCTTGCTTGATATGTGTTCTGAATGTTAAACTTGTGCCTAAACTCCACTCAAACTTTAAGAATTTAAAAACTGCAACTTTGGTACTTAGTGACTAATCACCCCCCTCTAGACACCTCTTCTCAAGGTCCTACAAGTGGTATCAGAGCATTGGTCTGCATTGCCTTGGTTTAATCACCATTGGAGGAAGATGGATGAGTCTACTTTGGGGAGTCTTAGACATAGAGTGCCTATTCTTGATGGAGAGTACTTTCATGAGTGAAAAAATAAGATGCTTGTAATTTTCAATCAATATCATTTGAACAAGTACATTGTTAGAACTTGTGCACCTCATGTTGATCCTATGCATCCTACCCTTGATGAGTCAATTGACATAGTTAGGAATCTTAGAACTGCCGAACTTATTATTAGAGGATTGCCTAGAAAGGATGTTTGCCTACACTTAAGTGTGCCTACGCTATATGGAAATTTCTTGAGGAACACTGTCCAGATTATTCCTTGAAAAATCTTGATGAAATTCTCCATAAGTCTATTGCTTTGAGTAAAATGAATACTAGTGATCCTATGTTTGGTGATCGTCTGTTTGAGCTTACAAACCTTATGCGTGCCAAAGGAGATGTTGGAATTATTAGTGATATTATTTCCGAAGCTATAAAAATTCATAAGCAAGATCATTGTCAAACTCACTCTAACGAATCACCCTCTCTAGGATTTGATCCACCACATGACGATGTTGAACATGGATACTATGATGAGGATGATGATAGTGACTTCGATCTTGATGATGCAATGAGACACTTTGGTCTTATCGCAAATCTTTGGGGATATATGTCAGGAGGAAAGGAATGGGTTCTTGATAGTGGATGTACCGATCACATGACCAGAGATAAAGACATGTTTCGTGAGCTTGCTGAGAACGATGGTCCTCGAAAGTATGTCACTTTCGGTGACAAGTCAAAGGGTAAGGTGGTTGGCCTCGGTAAGGTGGCCATATCACATGATAGCTCCATACAAAATGTCATTCTCGTTGAATCTCTTGGCTACAACTTACTTTCAGTATGTAGACTTGCTGATTTTGGATTCAATGTCCTATTTACTGAAGTAGATTGCCAAGTGTTTCGTCGGGACAATCATAAAATGGTCGTTACCGGTATACGTAGAGGTGATCTTTACATTGTTGATTTCACTAAAAAGGCTCAACCTAAAACTTGCTTCATTGCAAAATCCTCAAAAGGTTGGTTATGGAATAGACGACTAGGTCACGTTGGCATGAGAAACCTTGACAAGCTTATTAAAAGGAATCATATCCTTGGTGTTAACAATGTCATATTTGATAAGGATAGACTTTGCAGTGCTTGTCAAGCAGGTAAACAGGTTGGAGGAAGGCATACCGTGAAGAACATCATGACCACAAAGAGGCCACTTGAGCTACTTCATATGGATCTCTTTGGTCCCAACTCCTACAAGAGTCTCGGTGGAAATTCTTTTGGTCTAGTTATAGTTGATGATTTTTCAAGATTTACGTGGGTGTTCTTTCTCGATGATAAATCGCAGGTCCAAAAGATCTTCAAAAACTTCGCTAGGAAGGCCCAAAACCAATTTGAAGTGAAGATCAAGAAGGTTCGCAGCGATAATGGAACGGAGTTCAAGAACGCAAATGTGGACACCTTTCTTGACGAAGAAGGGATTTCACACGAGTTCTTGGCTACGTACACACCTCAACAGAATGGTGTTGTTGAGAGGAAGAACCGGACTCTTATCGAAATGGCGAGAATGATGCTTGATGAGTACAAGACGCCAAAGCACTTTTGGGCAGAAGCGGTTGAGACAGCTTGTCATGCAACAAATCGCTTGTATCTTCACAAGCTACTCGGCAAGACGGCATACAAGCTCCTCAACGGTAACAAACCCCAAGTTGGATACTTTCGAGTATTCGGCTCAAAGTGCTACATTCTTGATAAGCATCGTCGTTCTAAATTTGCTCCTAGGTCTCATGAAGGTTTCCTACTAGGTTATGGCTCAAACTCTCACACTTACCGTGTCTACAAAAATTTCACCCAAAAGGTTGAAGAGACGGTAGATGTGAAGTTTGATGAATCTAACGGCTCGCAAATAGAGCAATTGCCAATTGATTTAGGAGACAAAGATCCTTCGGAAGCAATCCAAGACTTGTCTATTGGCAAGGTCCGTCCAACAGAAGTGAAGGAGAGTACCTCGTCCGTCCAAGTGGAAGCTTCTACTTCACAAAAAGGGGGAGATTGAAAGCACAAGTGCTCCCTAGGTGGTTTTGGTAATTAATGTCAACATATCTCTTGTTGGACTATAACTTTTATCTAGTATGTTTCAGGTAAGTTCAACAATGGAGTGGCATGGACTAAAGGATGTGGGAACTCCTTCAAGATGCTAAGGACAAAGGATTGGCTCAAGCTTCAAGATCAAGACTCTTCATTTCACATTTTAGTGATCCAAGATCACATTGAGTCTATACGAAAAGCCAATACTATCAAGGAGGGATGAGGTGTTGCTTAATGAGCCTCTTGCTTCAAGTGCTTAGTGATATGTTCCAAATACCCTCAACTACTTTCCCACTTCCACACATATGTCCTAAACCTAAAGTCAAACTCAGCCCCACTGATTCTTTCTATCCGGAACCATCGAGTTTGGATGTCTTAGCCACTGTCACAAACCCTAGGCAAATCGGTCTCACCGATAGGGATCTCGGTCTCACCGAGATGGGATTGTAATCTCTCTGTGTATATCCATTATCAAAATCGGTCTCACCGAGTTTGAGCAATCGACACTACCGAGATTACAATGCAAACTCTCTGGTTAACTTATAATCAAAATCGGTCCCACCGAGTTTGATGATTCGGTCCCACCGAGTTTTCCTGAACAACTCTCTGGTTAGCTAATTACCAAAATCGGTCCCACCGAGTTTGTGTAATCGGTCTCACCGAGATTATGTTATGCCCTAACCCTAACCATATCGGTCCTACCGAGTTGCATTTCGGTCCCACCGAAAACCCTAATGGTCACTAGGTTTACTAAATCGGCCCGACCGAGTTTGATGATTCGGTCCCACCGAGTTTAGTAAATTGTGTGTAACGGTTAGATTTTGTGTGGAGGCTATATATAACCCTCCACCTCCTCTTCATTCGTGGAGACGGCCATCAGAACAAACCTACACTTCCAACTTACCATTTCTGAGAGAGAACCACCTACTCATGTGTTGAGGCCAAGATATTCCATTCCTACCATATGAATTTTGATATCTAGCCTTCCCCAAGTTGCTTTCCACTCAAATCTTCTTTCCACCAGATCCAAAACCTATGAGAGAGAGTTGAGTGTTGGGGAGACTATCATTTGAAGCACACGAGCAAGGAGTTCATCATCAACGCACCATTTGTTACTTCTTGGAGAGTGGTGTCTCCTAGATTGGCTAGGTGTCACTTGGGAGCCTCCGACAAGATTGTGGAGTTGAACCAAGGAGTTTGTAAGGGCAAGGAGATCGCCTACTTCGTGAAGATCTACCGCTAGTGAGGCAAGTCCTTCGTGGGCGATGGCCATGGCGGGAGAGACAAGGTTGCTTCTTCGTGGACCCTTCGTGGGTGGAGCCCTCCGTGGACTCGCGCAACCGTTACCCTTCGTGGGTTGAAGTCTCCATCAACGTGGATGTACGATAGCACCACCTATCCGAACCACGCCAAAAACATCTGTGTCTCCAATTGCGTTTGAATCCTCCAAAACCCTTCCCTTTACATTCTTGCAAGTTGCATGCTTTACTTTCCGCTGCTCATATACTCTTTGCATGCTTGCTTGATATGTGTTGGAATGTTAAACTTGTGCCTAAACTCAACTTAAACTTTAAGAATTTAAAAACTGCAACTTTGGTACTTAGTGTCTAATCACCCCCCACTATACACCTCTTCTCAAGGTCCTACAGTTAGAGAAACAATGAGGTTGAAGAGATTACTCTAGCACGGACTCCAAGAAATATGGTGTCAGATGGAAGTCGTGCTAGTGGCGTGTGCCGTACTCCTGGACGTGAATGCTTGTTCTGGCCCATGCCACCGTACTACTCCTACTACTTACTATATAGTACTAGTATCGAGGATTCGAGGTGTTGGTTAGGTACAACGAACACATTAACATATGGCTACAGTAAAAACACCCGCCCGACGCGCGAAGCATGTGAAGCTAGTACAAATAGTGTACTACTATTGTTGATTGGCCTCATCTGATAACCTGTTGCAATGCACATACAATTATGTATTCGGAAAATATTTTGTTGCCTCGTCGCACCACTCACTAAGAAAAGCGACTTGAAAGCCATTCATAAATTTAGTAAGTTTATCACAGGCATATCATTTTATTACATACAACAGGTCATCAACCCACATCGACAACGAGGATACATTATAAATACTAAAGTTTTCATCACACAACAAATAACAAGCAATGAAATGAACTTCAACTCAACCAATCCTCGGTTTTGGAAACACTTGCTTTGAATCACAAGTGATTCTCTGGGACGGGCCATCTATTGTCGATCTCGAAACCAACGCATGACTGATCATCCAGGCTGAAGCGGCCTACTACATCAGTACCAGGGTAGGGAACCACCCAAATGTCCGAGGTATAGACACAGTTGCTTCTCATAAATGGTACTAGTAACATTGTGTCAACAGTAGTTGGATCGCCTTTCACCATCATCGGATAGTTTTGTCCAAGGAAGAGCGAGTTTTCTCCAAGACTATCAATTCTGTACCAGGGAGAAGGTGTTGGTGCTAGCACACTAGTATCCATCCTGAATACCATGCAACGGGTGTTGGAATAGGTCCGGAGAGGGCGACCATGGGAGACAACACATGCTCCCTCAGTAGTAACAAAGTCAGTGCGCTATATACAAACAAGAAGAGGTGATCCATTGGAATTAGTTGCCAGGTGCCACTGAGTATATATGTTCTGCTCGTCCTCATGCTCTTGATCATCACCATCATCATATCCCCCTTGGTTATGAAAATTTTCAAGTATAGGTGGTGGAATGTTCATATGACCTTGGAAACACAAGAAAAAGGTTAATTAGTAAACGGAAACTTGCCAACCTGCATGCATGTGGATGAAACAATTATAATTACGGTGGAAGACAAATGTACCAAAACTACAAGGATCCCATGCAAAAACAGTGCCATGAGCGGTGGAAGCAAACACAGGACCCTCGTATTGAATTGCATCACAGTACACATCCATGTATAGAAACTGAGTTTTGAGCAATATCCATCGAGTCGAACCACAAAGGACGGCAACAAGCTTGTCGAAGATAGAAACAACTTCATAGTTCTTGTAATTCCAAGAGCGGTTGGGAACTCGACAAATTGTTATCTTCCATAGAAGACAGTCACCATGATCGTATTTGAACGTGCGTAGAATACCGGTGTGCTCAACCTCTGGGCAGTCTGCTGAGATTTTTTGAAGTGGAACCCGGACGAGTGTACACAATCACAAGTTCCCACTCGCAGTTGTACCCAATATAAACAACCCAATCTCCATTTGCGCCTGCCTAATCCTTGCCCTCAAGTGATGGCATCTTAACATCATACATATCATTATCAAGCGGCATCAACTTGCACAAGGCGAGGCCTCCGTCGTCCCCGCGCCAGTAGTCATCAAGGTCACGACGAAGAAGATAGGGGAGATCAAACCGCTCCTTGACTCTTGGATTCCTTGTAATGATGTTATTAGTTGAGTCGAGAATGGTCTTGAACAAACCTGCCATGCTAGCCGAGGTGATGACATTGCACCGATCAATGAGTTCCTCCACCACGTCATATTTCAGATCGGGGCAAGAATAACGGTGTCGTTTTCGGCCTGTTCTCTCCATGGAGAAGACGATCGAATAATGGCAGAAGGAAGGGTGAAGGGCTGAAGGAAAATGGAGGAGCGAGAGGAAGAGCATGCGACAGCAGTTCCAAATTGAGAGGGAAAGGCGAAGAGTCGGTGGACGCTTGTCAGTTTGCCACGGTACATGAAGAGGCGCCCTGGCCTACATGTCCGCTCGGAAATACTAGTAGAAAAGGACTTGCCGTTGTCTCACTAATATGTTGGAACGGGACCACATGTCAACGAAACATGGTGTGTAATTTCTCGTGCAAAATGTGATCTTGCCGCGTTGGCCCGAGGTGCCGCATTAGTTTTTTTGAATGTTTGCCGCATTAGTTATCGACCTTTATTTTTTTAACATGCAATCTGAATGGATAGCTCCTGTGGTCATCACACGTGAGCGGATATAGTGATGGTTGATTCGCCTGAGCAACTTATTACTATGGGAATATGGGAGTACCAGTAGATTCAAGGAACAGACAAATGATGGTTGCTTCGTCCGAGCAACTTACTGTGGCGAAGGTGGGGCTCTGTGATTTGACTGCTCACTAGTCATTACTACTATGGTGCAACGACCGGGGTGAATCTTTCCCTGAAGTTGTGTTGTGCACTCAATATTGCTGCATGGAAGGTGGAGCCGGATGAAGGATGTCCAACATGTCGGCGAAACAAAGTTGAATTGTTTCTAGCATTGCTATCAATCCTTCAGGATTTGTTTAAATGTAGACATAATTTTGATGAAATTGTACTGTGATGCTATGAAGGTTTCAACTTTGGTTCCCGAAGAAAAAAAAGGTTTCAACTTAGGATTCATGTGTGTTGCTTCGAGATTATCTCGTTACAACATTCCATCAAATACAAATGAAACTACCATGGCTAATGCATCTCAATGGTTCACAGATCAATGCCAATATTCACATCACAACTGAAGACAAAGTTGTGAGAAGGTGTACAAGTAAAGAAAATAATATAGTTGATCGATGCTGTTCATAGGCATGGCTCCATTTCCTTGGCACAGTGTTCATTGCTTGGCAGCTAGTTTCACCCAACTCTGTAGCCAAAAAAGAGGTGTATGAAGGACACCACAATCCGATCATTTTGTGCAGCTCCACTAAAATCGAGCGGACCATCCCTGTTTGCAAAGATATCCAGTCAGTGTGATTACAATAATAGTGGAACTAGATGATGAAACATAACACACATAAATAGAAGCCGATCACCTCTACAATCTCTCTTTAGGACTAACTTCTTGTTGAAGAAGATTAGGCATGGAGTTGGATCAGGAGGATAGCAAAACCAATCTCCCTTTCCGCAGTCCCACAGAAATGTAAAATCGTTGCCCGTGTGACATTTTGGCGGAACTGCACAAAACACTCTTTAGAAAAAAGTGATTTGTGGAGTTCACCAAAAGGTCGCAATAGCAACGATGTGAAAATGGATAACCCTATTTGCAAAAGGAGGTCGAAAGGAAACAATTACTGCCCAATAACACGAGTTGAAGACACATATGCCGACACAAAAGAAGCATGTTCCATGTAATAAGGGAAAGATAGCACATGGTGGTTTATCAAAAATGGTTTGAGGATGAGATTGCAAGATGGAAAGTACGCCGGCCGAGATACGATTTAAGCAAACAACTAAAGAAGGTCCACATGCAGCAACATGGGAAGATGGGCAGTGGAGCAAGGCCGGAGGAAGCGGTACTTGAGGGTCATCAGGATGTTACTAGGAGGGCGCCGGTGGCTGGGATCTGCCCATACTACGGCAGCGAGCAAGTGGCGAAGGCCCTACCGCGCCGGAGCTTGGTCAGAGAGAACGGCGGGTACCGCAGATCGGGACATGCTGCCTCAACACCGTCAAACAGAGAGACGATGCACATCCTCCCTTTCCGCCGGCGGACGGGATGCGGATAGATCACTGACCAACACTGAGAGAGAGAGAGAGAGAGGCCACGGCCTTGTGTGAGATGATGTGACGAGAGACAAACCCATTTTTCCATTTTCCCCACGACAATCATTTTATATTCTGTATGTGCCATTGAGGAATATATAACTTTATTTAGTGCTAATGCGTCAAGTCGAACTTTTTTCCGTCTAGGCATGGTACCCGACCCTCCTTCGAGTAAACAACCGCTACACGCGTCAAATTATCACGTGGGCTGCCTTTTCGTACAGAAAAGAACTCCACCATGTACCTGCGCGGGTGTGGCCGGGAACGAGACATGAGTACGTGCGTCCTGCGTGCACTTCTTCTTTAGGTGCAGGTACGTACGTGGGTGGGTGTGAGAGAGATGGTTTGTGCGAAACAGAGGCAATGTGTTGATGATATCTCAAACAGAAAAACGTAACATATACAATGTGTGTGAAACAGAGTGCCATCGAATTTGTGTTTCCCACGTCAAAGATACAGGGCGGCTGGCCTACTGGAATTTGAGAGGGCAGAGGTGCAGTTTTTCTCCGTGGCATGGATAC
>NC_041387.1:228693818-228753354 GCF_002162155.2 Triticum dicoccoides | reverse complement strand
GGGGGGGAGGGGGCAGAGACCGACCGACTAGTATATGTGTGGGGAAGGAGAGATACCTAGCTATGTATTGAGGGAGATCGATCGACATCCATGGATATGTGTAGCAGAGGAATAAGGTTGGGAAAAAGACAAAGGTAGAGCGTCGGAGGATTGGTGGTGGAGTGGCATCTCACAAATGGTGGGAGAGGCCTGCTAGACAAACAGAGGGTATGAGTGCAATATCAATAAGAGAGGGTGGGTGATGTCTGTCTGTCTATGCATGTGCGTGTGAGAGACGGGTCGGGAGGTATTCAAGGATGATGAGGGGAGAAGATATTGTTGTGGTAAGCATATGTAACTACATAGGAAGATCAACCGTCGTGTGTCTGAGAAAAGGAGAGACATAACTAGCGAGGTAAGTGTATCGGTGCTTGGTGAAAATGAATTATAGTCAACCTAGCTATATGTAGGGAGATCAGTTCGTATACACGCCTGCATGTGTTAGAAGCAAATAAGGTCCGGAGAGGCAGACATGGGGAGAGGGTGTGGCTAGGAGGTGGTGTGAGAGGCCTACCATGTTGAGGGGGGGAGGAGTCTGCAAGTATGTGATCAATGAAAAGAGGGGCGTGAGTGTGCACCTGTGTGGAATCGTATTGGACATAGAGGGGCATGGACGGTGAGAAGAGAAGAGGGGAAGTATATATGTGTTTGTTGTAGGCACACTTGGCTAGAGAGGTATATCGACCGGTGTGTGCCCGAAAGAAGGAGCCGGGGGGCCTACACACACCGCTGGTGGACGACCTAAAGAGAAATAATGAACGTGCATGATGGAGGGCATGATAAGGGTGGGTGAGAGGGGGGCGGGCGTATGCATGCACGATAGAAAGTTAGCGCTAGCTAGCTACAAATAGAGGAGGATCGTGAAGGTGTAAAAGATGAACAAAGATCATAATTCATTATAAAAAAGTGGATACAGATACTTGAAGAAGATATCATAATGTAGAACATTGATTATAATTTGGGCTAATGTGTGGCTTTTGCAACTCACATCTAAATACTTGTCATAATGTAGGGGGCGGGGCACTATACTTTGTGTGATAAACATGGTGTACGTATGGAACATGGTTTAGATTATGAATATATAGTTAGTACATCAAATGTACTATTATTTGGAATCAACATCAACTGTATTCAAAATAGAATTCGAGTTCATGTAGTACACATAGTTCATATCTATCTCTATAGTAATCATGTGGTGTGCTTTTAAGGTAATACACGAATGATGGTTGAAGTTGGCAACAATCATGATTGTAGATTCTTATTGAAATAGAGAAACGAATTCAAATTTAGTTCGAATTGCAGCGGTAGTATAGACATTTGGAATGCACTAAAATGTTGGTATGAGTAGGTTACATGCATTATACAACAAGCGAAAAAATTTAATTGGACATAACATGGATTCATACTCCCTCCTTCCATCTATATAGGGTGTAATGAGATTTTTAAGACCACCTTTGACTATTGATAAGATTAATAGTATATGACATGCATAATGTGCAAATTATATCATTGAAAGAACCTTTCACAGGCGAATTTAACGGTGTGCTTTTTGTAAGTTGCATGTCATATATTATTGCTATAATATTTGGTCAAAGTTAGCATCAAAAAACGCATTAGGCCCTATATAGATGGAAGAAGGGAGTAGCTTTGAATAGCATTTGTATAGTAAAACGGGGCAAGACTCTCTCTTTCTGTGGTGTGAATTGTTTTATTTTTTGTTTTCTTTTTGGTTGAGGGAAGTGCAAATTGATTTGGTATGTACAAGTACAATATTACTACACGTTAGGCTTGTCCCTAAAATTCAACCCGCATCCTGTTATATCCCGAAAATTCAGATATCGTGCTCCCAAAACTGGCGCCTTCACAACCTACGCCTTGCTATCCCGAAATTAGAACGCGCGCGAAAACTCCCTCCAGCTGCCAAATCCCGACACGCGAAATACCCCTTCTAACCCTGAGCCGAAAGGGCCACTAGTTCAAATCAGTGGGGGGGGGTTACTTTTGTAATACACCCTACATTTTGGACAAGCACGTCCCTAAGTCATGCTTCACCCCCTCCCATTGCCCCCTTTTCACCATTCAAAATCCCAGGCCGCCATAACCTCTCCGCTCCAGCCGCAAAACCCCACCCTCCTCCGTCCGCCACCTCACCGCTGCCTAGCCGGAGCCTCTTCCCTGCCGACATCGTCCAGCGCAACAGCTCGACGTCCCTCGCCACCTCCCCGGATGAGGATCCGTCGTCCATCTCGTCATCCCGTAGGTTCAGCCGCCCCGTCCTCCACCTCCAAGGAGCTGCTCCGACAATCGCCTTGTCTATCGCGGCTACTCCATCCCCACAACGCCGCCTTAACCTGCTCTACCGGAACCGCGGCATCCTCACGGACTCCTCGGACGATGCCGAGGCCTATTCGGCGCCACCAAAGAGGTTGTACACTCATCGCATCGCACCTTCTCCTTAACTCGACCTCCCGGCAACGAGGTGCTCCATCCTGCACCCCCATGGAGCGGCTACCTTGAAGCCAGCGCCGCGGGCGACATCTCCAGGGAGGCTCTCCCCCAATGCGAGGCCCCTTCGGCGGCGGCGTCCATACCAGCCGGATCTGCTGCTGCTGCTCCGGCTCTCGCTCGATCGCTCACTCGCCCAGCTGCTGCTGCTGCTCTCCCCCTCGCTCGTGCTGCTGCTCTGCTCCGACTTAGGCACACTTTAGTCGACTGAATCGACTTTTGGGTTAGTCGATTTTCAGGGGTTGGGGGGGCTTGCTGGATTTAAGGAAGAACCACCCACAGCGGGGACGGGGGCTCGCCGGAGAGGTACCCCACTATCTATCTTAGGGTTTAGGGTGAGGGGACGGGGGGCCTAGAGGGCTGGCCGGGGTGGCGGTGGGGAGTTGTTTCGGGGCGGCGAGGCGACGCTTAGGCCGGCGGTTCGGCCAGTGGTGGCTGGCAGCTCAAGGGGGTGCAGGTTGAAGATGAACTACATGCCCTCCCTAAACTACATGTCAAGTGCCTCTCTGCTACCATTGCGTTCAATTTCGACAGTAGCATTCAGATTCCACAGTAAATTTCGGTTTCAACAGTTAAGTTCTGAGTCAATAGTTTTTACCTCATCTGTTGTAGTCAGGTTTTTTTGGTGATGTAAATTTTACATCTATTTTACATCATCTATTGGAGATGCTATTAGAATCCCACTTGAGATTGACGATGTCTGTCTTGTGCTGCTTCAGCCTTGACGTCTTATGGCTCACCGGAGCTGCTCCAACGACAGAACGATCCATCACAACAGAGCAGTGCCCTAGACGCCATCTATAGATTCCTCAGATCTTCCTCCACACCTCCGATAGCCACCTCTGCCTTTATTGCTTCAGCGACCAACCCAATGATGCTGAGGTCGACACGGCTACAGCAAAGGGGTTGTACACTTGTTACATCACTTATTACTATACATTCACGTCGATCCTTTAGGGCTATTTTGGTTCAACGGAAAAACATAGCAATAGGGAATTTTCCAATGGCACTCTACTATTCATTATTCATGCATTTTGTTGAAAGGAATGAAGCAAAACATCCACCTGGACCTACTTTTCAAAATCCCATGCATGAAAACAAGACCAAGTGCATTAGTGCCAGAATAACATTCTAACTGTACATGCTTTCATATGGTTTCACTTTATTTTGGCCATGTTTCTTTGCATTCCTCTGCTCTTCCAATACCTGTAAACCAAACACCCAAGTTGACAGAAATCCTGTGTTTACAAATGCTCTGTTTACCATGTGCATTCCTATCCTATTCCGGTGTTTTTCCTATCCCTACGTTTTAAGAATCATGCAAGCCAAATGAGCCCTTACAGAATTACTTCAGTTATAGGTATGTGTCGAAGGGAACTTTGTGTGGTTTGTCCTGACCCTGCCGCGACGTCGTCCACCTCACCTGAGCTGATCCATCGACAAAAGCATCCACCAAACCAGACATCACGACTCCTGACCGTCTTTCGCCCCCTCAGATCTCCTTCCCTGCCGCCGGCACGCACCACAACGGCATCACCATCGTCGACTCAGCAGATGAACCTGAGGAGTACACGGGTCCACAAGAGAGGTCACACTCTTTTGTTTCTGCTTATGTTATGCATTGCTTAAACTTACCTGCTACTTTATCGCCCTTTTCAGCTCTTGGACTCCCAAGTCAGGTCCAAATTAATGTTCAAACTTGAGTTCTAAATTAGTTGTGGGGCACATATCGAGGCAGCAATGAATAGTATGTCTATCTAATATCTGGTTCACCTAGGGTGTGCCTATGTTGTTCATCTTGGGTGGGAAACAAATAGTAAAGCAATCATCATCTATCTTTTTATTAATTTAAAGCAATTATCTGCCTGCTATAATTTTTTTTGGATCCATCCACTGGTTGTTACCATCACTCTAAATTTCAGCATGCTCTCCTTACATAATCTCACCATATTTTTTCGTATGCATGTCAGATATTGTACACAGTCATGTTGAACATGTAGAGAAAAAGAGAAGAGTTTTGTGTGGCAATACAATGTCATACATACATCGCTCCATGGTGGGTACAATGGCAAACCCTCCCCACCCCTCTCCAGATTATAATCCAGAGGAAGATATCTGTTCTAAGGCGGATTCAGACGCCGCTGACCACTCCTATTTACCCCCCAAGGTGTTTGCTCTACCTTGGCATGATGATGTTAGTCATATCATGCATATGTTGCCTTGTAGTGCCTACTTTTAACATCATATATGTCATCTGCTTAGTTTAGACATGTTCTGTAATGCCACCTGTTTAGTTTCTATGTCATATATGGGAATTATGCAGTCTCATTTCTTCCAGCCAGCCATAATATATATGAAATGTGCAATGCCATCCTATTTAACCAGGCATCATATATTTGAATGATATCTTGCCCATCCTTTTCTTAATTACATTCCCATTTGTCGATAATGTTTGTACATTAAACTACTCTTCCTGTGAATCAGCCATTTGGGTGGGAGATGGAAAAATCTGGAGTGAAAACAAGGCCTTCAGAGCAGACATTGCTACCTGTCAAAGTAGATCTCTTGTTGGGTCCTGATAGCTCCTCAGAGATGGATTCAGAGACAGATGACCAGTCCTATTCCCCCACTAAGGTGTATGCTCTAACTTGGCACGGTTATACTGCTCGTATGATGCATATGGTGTCTTGCAATGCATAGTTTAGACATCATATACACAATATTCAACACCATTTTCTTAGTACAGACATCATATCGAATGCCCTCTGTTTAGCATATAAATTACATATATGAATTAAATGATGCGATCCTGATTACTTAGATAACATGTAGGTGAATTATGTCATGCGATCCTATTTAGCTATTCATCATATCTTTGAATTATGTTATGCTATGCTATCCAGTTTAGATAGACATCATATATGTGAAATTGTGCCATGCTATCCATTTTAGTTAAACAATATACATGTCAACTATTTCATGCCCTCTTTTTTCCACACTATCTATTGCATCTGTCTCTCATACAATGTCTGTACATTCAACTATGTTTCCTGTTTATCAGCCATTTGAATTGGAGCGGGTGATGCTAGTATCTAGCGGACTAAAAACACGGTCTTCAAATAAAATAGTGCTGCCTCTTGGTGGAGATAGCACCTTGGTTGTACATGCACAAGAACCAACCCTACCACACATAACCCAAACTCTCGTAGATTGTACCCCTACTGCGATGGATAGAGAACCAGCTTCACACAATCTAACCCCAACCCCAGCCGATAGTAACCCAGTTCATGTTGACACAACACCATCTCCACCATAGAGCTCCCAAACAAGAGCAGTTAGTAAGGCAGCTCCAGTGCCCAAAGGGCCAGTACTATCATGGTGAACCCCAACTCCACCAGTTAGTACGCCTATTCCTGTGGAGGAAGCACAACCAGTTAGTCGTAGTTTAGCATCTATCGCATTTGATGTTGTTAAATCGTATGTGCGTATCTTCCCATCTTGGAAATATTATACTAAAGATGAAGGAAAATGCCAGTTGCAGGTGTTTGTCCAGGAGTTATGTGTAAGTAATGTTATTCGTGGCAATTACTTTGCTTCGTCCCATACATCCTACCTCCATGATGGTTATAATACAGCAAAATTTCCCATTTTTCTCTATAGAGAAGGACCGATTTGGAAACTCAGGATGAGGTAACCTGTGCTAATACCTCTGCTATCTTCAAAAATTCTTGGTGGCAGTATCAGAATTACCTGAAGAAAACGTACTTCACCGGCAAAGAAACTCATCAAATTCCCTTACGTTCTCCTGAGACACATTTACTGGACGATGACTGGGAACGCCTTGTTCTGTACTGGTCCCGAACCAAGAATGTGGTAAGGTCTATGAGCTCATTTTCTATTTTTAAGTATTATATCTTTGCATCTTACCGTAATCTGTTCATGTAGAACAAGTGCCTAAACCTGAAGAACAACTGTTCTAATTTAAGATTCCATTGCTATCATAGTTCAAAAAAGCGCTAGGCATTAATTGTGCGTTTTGCCACCGCCTTGCTCTTTACTGACCAAAGCGCATGTTTACGCGCAGTTATGCACAGGTTAAGCATAGTTATGCACAACGCGTAGTTATGCGCGCCTTTTTTTAACTATGATTGCTTTGCTCTTGTATCACTATATTTACTCATACAAACTTATTTTTAAATTGAAGGATCCAATTGAAACTCCAATGGCACAACATGTATGTTCACACATGTTTCTTTAACAGGTTTGCTCTTATCAGTAGCTCTGTTGATTTGAATTTCAATTGTGTATATAGTTGACTTTCATATCATGCACATTACTAGCATCACAACAGAGCCAATAGTGTTGTTGTTTTACATGTAGACCCGTGGTACCCATCTGAAATCTTGTTGTGCCGAGTAGTTTCCCACGCTTTGTATTCTTTCACTGCTGCTTTGTCTTGAGCTGATATGATTTGAACCGTGTCTCTACTTTGATTTGGCAAGACAATGCAGTGACCATAGGACATAGATATATGTTTGTTTGATGCTTTTATTATGTACTAGTACTTGGCAATAGAAGACTTGGTAGTTTAATCCTGTCCACCTTACTAGTGAACTAGTTCACCGAAATGAGTTTCATATACTAGTACATGCTAAACTTGTTATGTGTCTGCTTGTTTCTTCTTTTAGAATGCTGACAGAATATTGGGGAAGAGTGCCTTATTAAGCAATGGTAAAGGAAGTAATGCAGATAAGGTTCAAGATAGTGAGACATTCTTGTTGGTCTCCAACAAAGCTGATAAAACAACTAAGGAAGACTATCTTGAAGACAGCGAGACAACCCCAAAGTCCTGTCTTGGTTTAGTGTTCGAGTTACTGGCCACTACCGCTTGCACAAGCTATTCAAACTCACTGTCTGAATCAGTTCGGTTTCTTGAGTCTCAACTACAAGCTGAAAGACATCGATCAGCTGTGCTGCGACAAGAAGCGGAAGGACTGCGGAAGTCCTTGGAGCATTCAGATGCATACTTTCTGGTGCAACAACAAGCATTGGAGGATTTTGGCGCCAAACAGGACAAAGCTAATAAGCTTGCTAAGATTATTGCCAGCATGGTGGATACCCAAGATAACGTTTCTTGAGCTCTTCTGAAGTTGTTTAAGTTATGCTCTTGTTTTGCTGCCTCGTTTATTTGCACTGGTGGCCAATTTTGATGGCCAGTGTATGTAATATGCTGCTTTGTTCCCTATATTTGCATTGGTGGCGAACTTTGATGCCCAGTGGATGTAATATGTGTAATAGCGGTAATAGGCTAGCGTTAATTGCTTGCTTATTTATTTCCTTATTGTCTTGTTTAGTTGTTTCCTTGTAGTCACTGGAGTTCTTTTTCTGTGTTTTTCTAGTGGCCACAATAGCCTATTTTTGGTAGCTAGGCAAAAATAATCATGATACACATGGACTGTTGTAACCATGGGCCTCTTGCAGGCCGTATGATCCATGGGCCTTCTTCTGGCCGTAGGATCCATTGGCCTTCTATACGGGCCGTAGAATCCATTGACCTTCTATACGGGCCTTAGGATTCATGGGCCTTCTACGGGCCGTCGGGTCCATGGGCCTTCTACAGGCCATACGATCCATGGGCCTCTATGGGTCGTACGATCAATGGGCCTCATACGGGCCGTATGATCTGTGGGCCTTCTACGGGGTGTATCATCATTTCGCCAATCATGGGCCGTACTATTCGTGGACCATAATGGGCCGTTAATAGTCCGTATTAGATAACTCTATGAAAACAGCCCAACGGGTTTTTTGACATGAAAACGGCCCAACATATTAACGGTCCACAAACGGGCCGACTGTAACGATGGGCTGAATTTGACCCACAAGCAGGAAATGACAGTAACGGGCCGTATGTAACCGAATGCTGCAAATGAGCCCAAGAATCAATGGGCCCTGATAAGGCCGAAAGATAACTTGGGCTGGAAACGGCCCAATGGAATAACGGGACGTTACTGGGTATAAAGTGATACACTGTTCATTACGGGCCAGTTTCACCACTAGCCATGAATGGGCCAAGAGTTACAAAGGGCCTCATATGGGCTGAAAGAAGTCATGGGCCACACACGGGCCGGAAGTTAAAACGGACTGGAATCATATTGGACGGCCCAGATGACACTACTGGTCCTAATTTGGAGAGGTCGTAACAGGCCCTGGGTTAGCGGGCTGTAAATGGGCTATATGTGAACATGTCGTTAACAGGCTTTCTGTGGGCCGCCCCGCCACCTTTTGTCCAAGTCAAACAGGCCGGCCTTTTCACAGGAATGGGCCTATATTGGGCTGTGCCACGTGTCGCCGTATCATAGGCGCCTTCGTTCCAATGAGTGCATGACATCTGTCCCAACGGTGAGCCGGCATGTGTTTCCTCCAGCCAATGATGATTTTACACATGGAAAATCCCCATTGGCCGGGGCTATTAATGGGTTATCAGATCCAAAACCGGACGCGACAGATTAACGACGTTCCGTTACGGTGGACGCCACGTGTCGGTCACCCTTGACAAAAGCACCTGTGTGACGCGCGATTTATCATCATGGAAGTGGACACTTCCGTGATGATAATTTTGGTAATGTCATGGAACACTTCTACGACAGCGCAGGTATGACTATCTTGATTCTGTCATAAAATCGTCATGGATGTACATACATGACAAAAAACGCGACCTACTGTGACAAACACGTATCATCACGGAAGTGTATTTTTTTTGTAGTGCTATGATGAACTCTACATCTTTGTCAGGTGGAACACCTGGCAGTTCCTCTGGAAAGACATCCGGAAAGTCACGGACTACCGGGATATCTTTAAGGTCTGGAAGAGGGCTGGCATTAAGAGAATAGAGCTGACACTTTGCAACTCTAGTGGAGACAGTGACTATCTTGCCAGATGGGTGAGTAAGCTGAACAGACCTGGAGTAACAATCAATCTTGGCATGATGAGCTGTCATCCGGTCCATACCCAAGATGATGTTAATATCTGAGGACTTGAGGGCTACAAGTGATGCAAGGAATACAAGTCTGTCAACAAGGATTTCATTACCATAACTTATTCTGGTGGTTTTCCATCTAGACCCTGGGGTTTGAATTTCAAGTGGAGTTGGCATATCACAAAATGACATGTCGTGCAAACGAGCATAGCCTTTAGAAATGAAGGAGTGAGATGCTCCAGTATTGAATAGAACCGATGTTGGATGACAATTTACAAGGAGTGTACCAAGAAGGACATCCAGATCGTCATGAGCCTCTTTAGCTGAGACATGATGCACACGTCCATGTTTAGTACGAGCTAGCTTGGCACTGATCATCTCTCTAGATGGCTTAACACAGCCAACAGTCTTCTCGGGCTGGGGTGGAGCATAACTAGTTTGAGAGCAATCAATGCATAGTGTTCTGGCTTCCCGCAAGTCCCTGAAGTTGGACATGGACCCGCACTGACAAGCGGTCTACCAATAGGCCCGGGTGGAGCATACGATTGATCTGGGTGAGGTACCACATAAGATGGTCTTGGTGAATATCCAGAAGGAAGTGCGGAGTTTGGAACCCAAATCCGACGCTTCTGAGAGCTAGAGCCGGAGGAAGATCCCAAATCACAGTTGTGCTTGGGAGACTCCTCATAAGTGAGCTGAGCTGTCTCTGCATTAATGGCCTTGTTCACAAGAGCCTGGAATGTATCAGAATTATGCAGGTGGAGATCACGACGCAACTTGGGGTTGAGACCCTTTCGGAACCTAGCCTGCTTCTTGGCGTCTGTGGACACCTCTTCTGAAGCATAGTGGGCGAGGTTCTCGAACTCTCTTGTATAAGCATCAACAGCCATCTTACTCTGGGTGAAACTACAGAACTCTTCTCTCTTGAGATCAATGAGGGCCCGGGGAATGTGATGCTCACAAAAAGCCTCAATGAAATCCCTCCAGGTAGGAATCTGGCCAGCTGGAAGCATAGCCTCATAGTTCTGCCACCAAGACTAGCATGACCTTCTAGGTGGTATGTGGCATAGGTGACCTTGTCATCTTTAGCAACGTTTGCGGAACACAGCTTATGAGTGATGTTACGGAGCCAATCATCTGCATTGAGTGGATGGATAGAATGATGAAAGGTGGGTGCGTGCGAGCCTATGAAGTCTTGGATGGTTGCAGACTCTTTGAACTGATGTGCGGTGTTCTCCTCGATGCGTGCCAACAAGCGGTTAGACTCGCGCTTGTTTCTCTCCATATCTAACATGAACACTTTCAACGAAGGCGGGTCGGGAGGATCCTCATCCCTACCATCTCCATGGTTCTGGCTACGAGCAACAGAACTTCGCTTAACTGATGATATCCTGAGAAACGAGACCAAGGACGGAATCAACATCAACTATAGGCTGCAGAATTTTAGGACAAGGAAAGTAGTAACTCTTGAACTCCTAGGGCAATTCCGGCAGCATAATGACAGTAAAATGCTCAGAATGGGACATCCTGCCAACAAGGGGGCAGTCCATCAACTCAAGATCACCACTCAACGTTCTGAGATAATACTAAACATGCTACACCGGAAGTACTCAAAAACTGGGGTATGACTCTGATCAACCAATCCTATGGGACTACAAAGTAGTAACACGTGATCCTGATAGACGGAAGAGAAAGCCTAGTTCCTTAACCCCGTAGGAAAGATAGGACGACTCAGATCAGAAGGAGTAAAAAGAGCCTTACGTTCCTTCCCACAATCAATTCCCTTACATAACTAAAGAATTTCTAGACTCAACTTCGACCAGTTTGGCTTGGCAATCCTACATGCAGTCAGGCTCTAATACCAGAAGCTGTCAGGACCCCGATTCTATGTCACACCGATCTAGCATGTAACACCTCATATCACTTTGCAGCCTCACGCACGGTATTCCCACGGGTGTCGCCTTACCATGCCCGGGACCGTTTGCGCCTTTCGGCACACGTATATGACAGTGTCGCTAGCATCCATATGACAAAGAACCCGAGCTGACATGGCTAGTCGTGAACCCAAAGTGGCACTAACTTACAGGGACATGCATACATGACCCAGCAACGAATGTGTCGGTCATCAGCGAGCGAATCCAGGCTGTAGCAGCTGGGCTAGCAGGACTCTGGAGAATCTGGGCTGTAGCAGGCTAACAGGACTCCGGTAGATATCGCATGACATTTCCCCGAAGGGACAGACACAGGAACGAAGAAGGACACATGTTGGACAACCTAAGTGTTCCGGAGCAGTAGAAAGCTACCAGGGCTCAGTGGAAGCACTAGGAGATATTTCCCGGCAAGAGCGGCTACTAAGGATAAACAACTAGATACTCAGATCCCACACATAACAATACACATTACACGTACGCATAACATGCGAGTATGTGTTGTACAACATGGCATCACAACATAACTCAACAACTCATATAGATAAAGGCTCAGAAGAGCCATTGTAGCATTTATTACAAACAGGGGTCACATGACCCAACATTCAGAGCATACAAGCAACAAGCGGAAGCATTACATGTCTGAGTACAGACATCTACAAATGAAAAAGGCTGAAGAGCCTGACTATCTACAACATCCGATCAAGATCGTAGCTGAGGTACAAGCTACTTGTTGAAGTCCACGAGAACACTAGTAAGACCGAAGTCTCCGCTGCAAAAACATAAATAAAGCAACATGACTACAAAGGTACTCAGCAAGACTTACATCAGATCCTATCATACATGCATTTGTATCAAGAAGGTTATGTGGGGTTTAGTTGCAACAAGCCAGCTTTGACTCAGTGGCTATCGTGTTCTACGACTACGAAAAACTTCTTTAAGGTGAGATGGCGCACACAAATCCACTAATCACCACACAATACACTACTATGGATTCATCCCCGTCTCCCTATGGGAAGGCCATCCATATGACTCACACCTGTCTTGAGCATTTTAGAGTATCCACTTCAAGTTGTTTATGTACCACGTAAGCATCCAAGAAGTCCATATCCGTGGACCCGACTATTCGAATAGATCATGTTAACCCTGCAGGGGTGTACTTCTTCACACACGCTCTAAGAAAAGTAATTATATTTGCCACTTACGGTAATAATTCTATGAGTCACCCTCCTCTAAGGTGTCTCATTGTGGTATCATGGCAACTCAACTCCTCGCTACATTGACAAACGTTCACCACCCCTTTAAGTGTGGAATTGTTGTCTACCTAGTGAACCTTCGTCATCTGTTTCACTCCATCCCTTTGGATGTACGCTTCGTGTCTCAGCTCGGGAGATGTTTCAATGTCTCACTCCGTGAGTTGATCCTGAGTTGTTCGAGCTACGAGAAGGTTGATCCTTCTGGAGTTCTGCCTCTTCTCTCATTGTCATGTTTATTGGAGTTTTCAGAGCAAGACGTCGAGATAAAGATGGTGACCGAATCAATGTTCTTATGAATTACAACCTGGTTCATGAAGTTTATGTTAGTATGCGTTCCCCCTTCCATCTTGCCCTACGCTTGAATCTCACGACGAGATTCTTGTTTAGTGGGGTTGAGTTGTCACATCTCAAGCTTTACCTTGCACTAGGCTAGCACTTGTCTGTTGCATCATGTTTAAATATTATTTAAGTTGAAATGGGGATTTATCAAACCCTAGCATCAGAAAGAATTCAAATAGGATAAAATAAAATCTTTTTCAATAAACCCAAAATGTCCCTAAGAAAAGTTAATGATTTCTGGTTAAGGTGAAAACCTCTCCCAAAAATCATGAATATATTTTAGGTCATTTCTGAATTAACACATATTGTATTTTAATTGGAGCATTTAAATCCTATAAATATTTTAAATGTTCTAATAATTCTGAAACTAGTTGAGGGATATTGGAAATAATTCTAATTGTGCCCATGAATATTTTCAGAAGTTTTAGAAGTGGTTTAGTATTTTACTAAATCAACAACAGAAAAGCAAAATAGAAAACAAAACAGAAAACAAGAAAAGAGAGAGAGAGAGAGAGGAAGCCCACTTGGGCCACTTACCTGGCCCAGCTCCTCCAGCCGGCCCAGCCCACCTGGCAAGTGCCAGTCGCCCTCCTCCTTGCGCCAGAAGGACGCTGACGTGTCGCCTGCGCACGCACTTGCGTCCACCTCCTGCTTCCACCTCCTCCTGCCTCCCTGCTCGCTTCGACGACCCCTTGGAGATGCCACGTGGCCCCTCGATGCCCTCTCACTCTCCCTGTGCTCCTCCCCCTCCTCTGTTTCTCTCTTCCGCGACACCCGAGCGGAGCCCGTCGCCGCCGTTCGTTGCCGCCATGGCCATAGCCACTGCCCCGCCTCACCGACGTGCCAGGAAGATCTGCCTCGTCCCCCTCTCCATCCTCACCAAGACGGAAGGCGCCAGAAGCCCCTGGATGCTACCAGCTCTGTCGTTCCCCTGCTCGGCCACTGACGATCGTTGCCGTTGATTTGTCGCCATCTCCGTGTCCCCAAGCTCGCTGAGACAATCTCCGACCCCACTGTGAGCTCCACCTTCTTCTCCCTTGCTCCCCGTGCTCGTATGCACCTCTAGCCGCTCGATTCACCGGAGCCGTGAACTCACCACCGCCATGGTTCCTCGTTGTCGCGACCAGGGCCACCACAGCTCACCTCCGAGCATGGAACCGTGCTCCTCACCTCACCAGGAGCACGTAGCACACACCCGTTCATCCTCCCATGCAGCGCAACACAAAACCCGTTGGTGCCCGAGCTACGACCGCCGCCGCGAGCTCCGTTCTGGCGGCTCCGGCGCCCTCGCGGCCGACCACCTGCCCCTTTGGATGCGGAAGAGCACGGGCTACGCCCCGGTGGTCTCCACGCATCCAGCCATTGCTTGTAGCACGTTTCCGAGGCGCGCCGCCGTCGTATTGGTCGCCGCCGGCCAGGCTCCGGTGACACCGATGTGGCGGATTAGCTTAGTACTAATTACGCAAGACTAATCCTAGGTCAATTACAGATGGGCCCCATGACCTAATTAACCCTGGTATGTTTCTGTTTAAATTAAACTAACCCCACGGGTCCCACAGGTCAGTTTGACCTAGCCACATCACACATTGACCGACCCCACACGTCAGTGTTGACCATGCTGATGTGTCTGTTGACTGGGCCCACCTGTCAGCCACACAAATGACACTGGGTCAATGACCAGTGGGCCCCACTGGTCAGGTTTGACCTGGACCCGGTCTGTTGACCAGCTGACGTCACAGTGACACAGTGCTGACGCAATAAGTCATTTTCTGGATTAAAACAATTCAGGAAATTCCAGAAAATGCCATAAACTTCTAAAATTCATAGAAAATTATCTGTAACTCCAAATGAAATAAGTTATATATGAAAAATGATTAGAAAAATCCAATCTATCCATATGTACTGGTTTGATGCATGTTAAATCAACTTAAACCTGTTGTTCATATCAAAACATGATAATGCACTTTATAAATTCATAGCTTGAGTTTGAAATTGAACCTTTGGTTCAAAATGACTCAAACCACCCTATTTGTAGTTTCATTAGCTCAAACACACTTATTTTGCCATGTCATGATCATGCATCATATTATGGATTGCATTGATTGTGTTTCCCTCTCTATTGCCGGTATTTGTTCCCTCTCGATAGATGTGGTTTCGATGATGAGTTCGATGACACCGATGAAGAGCTATACTATCTTCAGAAGTGCCAGGCAAGCAAAACTCCCTTGTTCATTCTGATACATCTCCAACGTATCTATAATTTTTGATTGTTCCACGCTATTATATTACCTGTTTTGGATGTTTATGGGCTTTACTCTACACTTTTATATCATTTCTGGGACTAACCTACTAACCGGAGGCCCAGCCCGAATTGCTGTTTTTTTGCCTATTTCAGTGTTTCGAAGAAAAGGAATATCAAATGGAGTCCAAACGTGATGACACCTTTGGAGCGATCTTTTTGGAATAAATGCAAACCAGGGGACTTGGAGTTGACGTCAAGCAACAAACGAGGCGGCCACGAGGGTGCCCGGCGCGCCCCCTTGGGGTGGACGCGCCCCCACCCTCGTGGGCCCCTCGTTGCTCCACCGACGTACTTCCTTCGCCTATATATACTCCCGTACCCTGAAAACATCCAGGAGCACCACGAAAACCTAATTCCACCGCCGCAACCTTCTGTATCCGCGAGATCCCATCTTGGAGCCTTCGCCAGCGGTCCGCCAGAGGGAGAATCGACCATGGAGGGCCTCTACATCATCTCCAAGGCCTCTCCGATGAGTTGTGAGTAGTTTACCACAGACCTTCGGGTCCATAGTTATTAGCTAGATGGCTTCTTCTACTCTTTGAATCTCAATACCAAGTTCTCCTCGATCTTCTTCGAGATCTATTCGATGTAACTCTTTTTGCGATGTGTTTGTCGAGATCCGATGAATTGTGGGTTTGTGATCAAGTTTATCTATGAGAAATATTTGAATCTGTCGGATATCGGGTTCCGGCAAAACCCTTAAGGTTCGAACTCTGGGGTGCGCGCGAAAATCTTCCCCCTACCAGTCCATGTCCCAACGCCTTGCCGTGAATCTAAGCTACATGATGAACAACACAAGGGACACAAGGTTTATACTAGTTCGGGCCATCGTTGTGGTGTAATACCCTACTCTAGTGTGTGGTGTGGTGGATTGCCCCTGGGGCTGATGATGAATAGTATAGAGAAAGAACAGCCTCGCGAGAGGTGTTCTTGAGATGGTGCGGTGTTCTACTTGGGATGGACCTTCCTGCCTCTAGATGAGATGCCCTCCTACTATGGTGGCTAGCCTTATATATAGGTGCCCTGGTCCTCTTCCAAAATATTGAGCGGGAAGGGAGCCAACAACGGCATTTTGAAGGGTAACAACTAGTACAAGTTATCCTGACTAAAGTTAGTCTTCGACTGCCAAAGGCACTGGCGATGACACCGTCTTGGGCTCCATGGTGACCTCTGTTCTGCCGCTCTGCTGGTCTTGGTCTCGTTGCACCAATATGGTAACCTTTGCTTGATGCGTCGGTACTTCGCGCCTGCGCTTTCCCCCTTTGCACCAAAGAGGAAACGAGGACACTGGGCGGGATGGAGCCCGCCTGGCGCCTGCCTGGTCTCGATCGTTATGGCTTGCATCACGAGCACCTCACGGGGTACCCCTGCCTTGATCTCTTGGCCTCCTCGTGAGCCTGCTTGGCGAGGCCACCCCTTAGGAAACCTTGCATCGTCCGCCCCGCGAGGCTTGGCCCCTCGCGAGGGTCTTGAGCTTGGGTTAATGTAGACGGGTCATACTGGGCCACTACACGAGCCACGCTGTAGGCCGCGGGCAGGCAAGTCTAGGGACCCCCATTCCCAGAACATCGACAGTAGCCCCCGGGCCCAAGGCGCGCTCGAACTTGGCTTAGCAGTGAAGCCAAAGGGCAAGTGCGGAGTGCCACAGGCCCCAATAGCCTGCAGCCTTGGTCGCCGCGTGGCGGTTGATTGGACGTGGGCATCTCCGCTTCCCCACGCTGCCTTGGCAACTACCCGACTGACAAAATGCTGGCCTGGGTTAGGCTTACCTTCATTGCTCTCTTTCGCCTTGCTCCAGATCCCCTTTCTTGCTCTTGCTCTCTTGCTTCCGAAATCTCCAGATCCGCCTCATCCTTCCTCCTCTGGCGTGCAATGGCGCCACGCAAGCCCGTGGCCGAGGCTCCACTGGCCTGGTACTGGCCGGCTCTGGATCCCCCCAACATGATGGAGAACAACCTTGCCGTCACACGCCTGATGACAGTGGCACAAGGCAGCGAGATGGGGGAGACTGCGCTCTGAGCCGGCCCCGCCCAGCCGGAGGCCTAGGGGAGTACCTTCTACCCCTTCTTCATGACCGCCGTCATCACCGACCTGGTGCCTCCTTTTTCCGAGTTCTTCTATGCTGTCCTCCACCATTACAAGCTGCAGGCTCTACATCTCCATCCCAACTCTGTTCTCCTTCTGTCGATTTTCGCCTACTACTGCGAGGCACACGTCGGGGTGATGCCTTCCGTGGCCTTGCTATGCCACTTCTTCTCCCTCCGAGTCACCGGCGCCCATACCTCGGCGTACACTGGATTTGTCGCGTACTCCAAAGCCAACGCGATCTCGAAGGCCGGGAAGAGGGCCGATGGCTTCCGGAGCAAGTGGGTCATGCTAGATGCCGGATGAAGCAACTCTCGGCTGGCGCTGCCCACGGAGCAGCCCCAGGCTCATGAGGCATGGTCCTGCGCGAAGCTTGAAGACCGACGGGTGAAGCTGGTGCTGGAGAAGATGAATGCCGACCTAAGTCCGAGCAACCAGAAGGTGGCGAAGCTGACCGGGGCCACGCTCCTGAGGGAGTTTCTGGCACATCAGGTGGCTCCACTTCAGGTGCACTTGCGCCCGTTGTGGAGGCTTGGAGATGCGGAAGGCGATCTCTGCCTGAACTCGGAGGCCTTGGTTGATGAAGATCTAGTCGTAGCTCTCCGCTTCCTGGTTGGAGAGGACGTGGAAGGCCTGGAGGGCGCTCCTGCCCCTTGTTCCTTCGTGACGACTAGCAACAGGTGGTGGACGCCATGCCCACCTTTGATGGGAGCCGTATGGTACCGGAGGTGCCTCCTGAGGGCCAGGAGGCGGCGGCGCCGGTGGAATTGTCTTCCGATGATTCCAACGGAGGAGAGGAGGAAGACGAGTAAGAAGAGGAGCGCGACTCGGAGGCGACCACTAAGGAGACGGGGGAGACTTCCCCCTGGTGCAGGGCCAACATCCTCCGCACCCTGCCGTACAATGACGAGGCCGACACCAGGCGAGGGGGAGAGGACCCGCCCGTGATCCCGAAGAAGGACAAGTCGGGGATGATCTCCTGAGGGGCTACCCCGGCCCAGGCACTGCCTGAAGACCGCTCCATCCCTTCTGGTGCGCCCTCCTCTGTCTCTAGACCTCCCGAGGCCGCGCCCCGCAAGAGGCTCTCAGAGCCCAGTAGGAGGCCGCTGGAACATGCCGTGACTGACCAATAAGTACTCGAACTCCGCTTTGCTCTTGTTTTTGCTGCCAGGGCTTGACATCCTCCTTCGCTTGGATAGGCTGCCGCTTGCGGCGAAGAGGCTGAAAGGGGACACTGTGGCTCCGCTTGGGGCAAGCTCACCTGTCGTGGCCGCGCCTTCGCCTATGGGAAGGGGAGGCAATGGAGCTCGCACCTTCCCTGCCCGGTCGTCCTCACGAGGCCAGGAGGAGCGCTCTGGCGGGGTGCCAGCCCCCGTGGCTCCGCTGACTCTGGAGGCGCCGGTGCTTGATGCTGTCGATGAGGTTGCCAAGGCTCAGGAGCTCCCAGCCTCCCAAGCTGTGATCACGCTGCCGTCTTCTCCTCCTGCTCCATTGGTTCCTGACTCCTCTGCCTCCTCCGCCGCCATGGACCATGCTGCTGCTGAGTTGGGTCGGCTGCGAGAAGACCTCCAGGGCGCCAACCCTAGCCTGGTGGCCGGGCGCCTGGAGCTGATCTCTGGCTGGGCTTGCTCTAACTCCTCCATCCGAGCGGCACTAAGCCAGGCTATGGAAGCTTTTGAGGAGGAGAAACAAGTCGCCACCTAGGCCCTAGTCGCCCGTGACGTGGCATTGAAGGATGCTTCGATCGTCCAAGAATGTTGCAAGGCACTGGAGAATGAGCTGCAGGACCTGCGTGACGAGCTCACCAAAGAGGTTCGTGACCGCCAGGCAACGGAGGAAGAGATGAAGGCTTGGGAGGTCGCCATCGGGGATCACGACACCGAGTTGTCCGCTGATCGCAGCCGACTGAAGACGCTGGAGCAGAAGCTGAAGGTGAAAAATGCCGAGCTGGACACCAAGGTGAAGGACTTGGCCGAGGATCGCGTGGCCTTCACGGATTACGAGGAGAGATCTTGTAGGGCGCAGAAGTCGCTTTACGATGATGGTTTGGAGAAGCTGCTGGCCGGAGTCACGGACGGCCCTGCCAAGCTACTTCCCTTCCTGGTCGAAGCGCTTGAGGAGGTCATGACCGGCATCAGCCCCATGGCCAAGGTTGAAGCTCGCGTCCTTTCCTCCGCGGCGCTGACGCGGATCCTCAGCCATGTCTACCTTCGCAACCCCGACGCCAACCTTGACGATCTGCTGGAGCCTGTGGACGCCGAGCGCTCCGCCGCTGCTGCTGAGCCCGTGAAGGGCTAAGAAGAGGCCTTGCTAGAGAAGTTTGGCGCCTTCGCCACTGCGCCCAAGGCAGGTACCGCTGGTTTCGCAGCCTCGGGAGGTGGAGCTAACAAGCGCAACTCTGCCATGGAGGCGGGGCTCCTGGCGAACGACGGCGCTGCTCAAGGGTGATCTCCTCGCGGCTTCTTTTCGTGTTTCAACTCCTGCAACATGCATCATGCCTCTTGGAGGCGTTTAAACTTGTGTTTGGTATCATGAGGACAATTCATGGTTTGTAATATTTGCTTCTGAATTTGCGATATTTTGCGGTTTCCTTCCTATTTGCTTTGTGTTCTACGTCGGCAGGGCCCAGCCCTGCGCATACCTCAGCCGTCATTAGCCCCAACCGTATCACCAGGATGGGAACAAGGAGTGAGGGGCTATGTGGCAAGTTAGGCTCCTGAGTCGCGATGCTCATGAGTCCCCCTTGACGCGCAAACAACAAATAGGGAGGGGGTGTAGGAGTAGATTTGTCGTTCTACGTCGGCAGGGCCCGGCCCCGCGCATACCTCAACCGCCGTTAGCCTTTCGGAACTAAGGAGTAAGGGGCTACGTGACCAGTTAGGCTCCTAAGCCGTGATGCTCAGGAGTCCCCCTTGACGCTCAAACGGTCTTCATACCTTGGCTCCGCTCAGGGAGGGGCGCGCGACGACCAGGTCCGATGGACCTGGCTGGGTGGCATGCGCTCAGGCGTGACCCAGGCGCAGCCCCCTCGCCTGGCGCTCCCAAGGGGAGGCGTTGCGATGAGGCTAGACACCGAGCTCTGGGCTCCATGAGGTTGATACAGCTGTGGGCTGCCCTCAGTTGTTTATCACTAGTGCGGAGCATAGCGCTTCCGTATGCGTACGGGCATAGACGCTCCTTGACAATGTCGTCAGCCAGCGTGGAGCATGGTGCTTCCACTAGTATGTGGGAGCCCCCCCCCCTCCGGGAGGAGCCCCCGGGGCGTGTATAACCCCGCCCTGACACGTGGTCGGCACGGTAGGGCTAGACGAGGTGTATCTAGGCACTCGTGAGCCAGCACGGGACTCACGAGGCCCTACCTCAAGGCGGGTTGCGCCTGATCTTGAGCCTTGGGCAGCTGAGTGTTCCTGCAAGGTGGTTAGATACAAATGCTCTACGTCCTCAGGTCCCGGCCCCCGAGCAAGCTCAGCCGCCGCTGGTATGCCAGGTCGAGATGCCGTGGACAAGGCCATGGGGTGAGGGCTGGAGAGCCAGTAAGAGCTCCTGAGTCGCGATGCTCAGGCGCCCCCCTTTTAACGTGCAAGCGATTTGCATGAGGGAGAAAAATGGGGCCGCGGCAGGCGGGAAATGATAATCATAGGCAGGTTAAGCATGAAGGAAAATTAGCTTAGATAACTGCAAGAAGGATACATGCCACTGGGTCAGGCCCAAGCGGCTTGGGGATGATGCAGCCCGAGGGGCGCCCCCAGCAAGCTGAACTAAAGACATAAGTAAAAGAGATACATGCCGCAGGGACAGACGCAAGCAACCTGGGAATAATGCAGCCCTGAGGGCGCTCCCAGCTGAAATGAATCTCAAAATATGTCACCTGATACCATTGTAGAGCGGGTGTTGAAGTAGCTGATGATGCGCGGTGAAGAAGTTGATCCTCACGAGCCACCGGAGCCCTGAGCCTCGGGAGGTTCTGGGGGTCCGGGCAGTTCCTCGAGGACCATCTCCATCTCTGCCAGGACCGCGTGGTGCCTGGCCTCCAGAGCTGCTAGAATGCTCCGCAGAAGACGTTGGTAAGCAGCAGCTGCGTTCAGCAGGCCGAAAGGCATGCGAACATAGCTGTGTGGCGGACCCTTGCAGCGTCCCACGCACAAAGGCCAGAAATGCTCCTGAGACGTGACTCGACTGAGCCCTGGGTAGTCAATGCAGACACCCAACCCGCCATCCTCGCCTGGATGGGGAGCTACGCTAGGTAGGCAGCGATCGCCGCGTATGACTATTGATTCCTGCAGCTCCTGAGTAGCCTTGGTGATGAACTTCTGAGGGTTGGGCCTTCCTTGCCACATGCCTTCCTGAGGGAAACGTGCCACATAGCACGCGTCCAAGTGGTGCCCAAGCGCCTCCCTCGTGATCTTGGCGAAGTCTGAGGCCCTCCAGGAGAGAGCCCCCAAGCCTTGCCCGAGGAGGGCGCTGGGCACGCGTTCCTATGTGACGGAGGGAGGCGCCCCTTGCACGGGCACATATCCTGACGCGGCGCCTCCGGAGATGCCTACCTCCTAAGGCCTTGAGCTGGGCGATGTCTTCTTCGTCTTAGGAATTGCCTCGGGAGGGTTCTCACTCTTGTTGTCTGGGTCTTCGACTGATGCAGCTTGGAAGGCACGCTCGAGGGAGCACACCGCATCCTTCTCTTCGCAGGGGACTGTGATGATTCCGTCGCTTCCCGGCATCTTGAGGATATTGTAACCATGGTGAGTCACTGCCATGAACTTGGCCAGGGCTGGATACCCGAGGATGGCATTGTATGGCAGGCGAATGTGGGCAACATTGAAGTCGATGAGCTCGATACAATAGTTCTTGCGCTGCCCGAAGGTGACAGGAAGGCGAACCTGCCCTATCGGAGTAGTGGAGCCGTCAGTGACTCCTGAGAAAGGCTTGGTTGGCTGAAGTTGATCATACGACACTTGGAGATTGTTGAATGTCTCGACGGACAGAACGTTGAGCCCTGCACCGCCATCGATGAGGGTCCTGGTAACTTGCACATTGCTGATGACTGGGGAACAAAGCATTTGGAGGACACCAGCCGTAGCCGCACACTTGAGCTGATCCACTGAGCTGAACATGATGGCGCACGTGGACCACCTGAGAGGGCGCATGCCCTCGAGCTTGGGGAGGACTGCGTTCACCTTGTGAGCAAACTGCTTGAAGATGCGCTGAGAGGCTGGGGCCTGGGCACCGCCCAAGATGCAAGCAATAGCACACGACTCCTGGAAGCCCCCATCCCCCTCATCCTGGTTGTGGTCGTCATTCCTTCTTGGCGGTGATGGCAGAGGAGGAAGGCATGCGTTGTCCTGTGGGCGATCCTCGCGAGGCTGATCCCTCCAAGCCCCCTCGCGAGGCTGGTCCTGCCAGTGATCCTCGTGAGGGCGGTCACGCCACTCCTGGCGAGGGCCCCGGTCGTCCCATCGTCCTCCACCTCTTCCTCCTCCTCGGCCGTAGGCCCGGTCGTTGCGCTCGAGGCGTCAACCGATGCGTCCTTCTCAAACGGCCCTGAGCTCCTGGCACTCATTGGTGTTGTGGGTGTAGAGGTTGTGGTAGGCGCAGAATCGGTTGCCCTTGGATGACTCAGGCTGGTCCCTGCCGCACTTTGTGTCTGGTTCTACTATGAGCACAACTGCTCCTTTGCGCTTCACGTCCTTGGCCTTGGCTTTCTTCTCTTTTGGGTCAGCAGCTGGAAGCTCGAGGAGGGAGAGGCGCCCCTCCTCAGCCCTTGCGCACTTTGTCGCCAGGTTGAACAACTCCAGGGATGTGCACATATCCTCGTGGATAGCTAGCTCCTCCTTCATCTTGACGTCGCGGACACCTTCAAAGAACACCGAGATGATGGCCTCCTCGGTCACCTTGTGATGTAGGGCGGAACCCTAGGGGCCGATCTTTCATGTTTGGAGTGGATCCTACAGGGAAACACGAAGAACGCGTGGAAGAACACAAGGGAAATCACGAGGGAAAACGAGAGAAACACTCAACCACAAGTGATTGATCACACAAGGGCTAGATCACCGAAAGCACAAAGTATCACGGGATCCAAAGTCAACAAAGGAATATACAAGAGTAACTGTTCTTCTCCATGAGGAGGTCTTGATTGTCTTCTCAGGATGGAGGCCTTGAATCCGAATGGATATTCTCCAAAGAGGCATGGTCCCTCACGTGGAGTAGATCCAGTACGGATGAGCAATGCTCTATCTCAATGAGCTATAATAATGCTAACCCTATCAAGGAGGTGGGAGTTGTCTATATATAGTCTTAGTGCAAAAGAGGGGCGAAGTGAAGGGGTACATGGGCCTCAGCCCGCAGCTGGACGCAGCCAGGGTCCAAACGTCCGTGGGGCGCCGGTCGTCCGGAGGCTAGTGGGGTCCCGGACGTCCGGGTTCTTTGGATAACCGTAGATTCGGTTCTGTTGACATGCGCACGGCCATCCGGAAGCCTTCGGATTGCCGTAATATCTGTTCTGTGGTCGCTGGCACGGACATCCGTAGGGGCTCGGTCGTCCGGAGCCTGGGGGTGTCCGGTCGTCCAGGCTCGGCTGGTCGTCCGTAACCTGGAGCTCTAGCCTGCCTTTCTTCTCTCGGCTCTAGCACCTTCCAGGGGTCGGACGTCCGTGCCTGGCCGGTCATCCGGGTCCTGTAGCTTCCAAAGCAGTCCTTCCTCTTGGTCTTCATGCTTGGTGTCCTCGCCACCTTGGCCATTGGATGTAGCCATCCATTGGCTCTCCTACAAGTACCTGATCACGCATAGAGTCTCCGTATGAGGTAGTAGCCAAGTCTCGTGAGTAGAGAGAGGGAATTCAGAGAGGAGCGAGTTCACCTTATCTTCGATAGCCTTTGCTCGAGCTCTTGTCATGGGTCCAAGTGGAGTTGAGGGAGATGTAGGTACGCCCATGGGGATGAGCGAGGGATGCTCCGCATTATCTTCCCCCCCTTGGGAAAGATCCAACCTCAGATCAAAAGTTTCATCACCATGGTATGGAGCGAGGTCCTTGACGTTCAAGATGTCGCTCATATTGTACTTGTCTCGTGGGAGGTCGATCTTGTAGGCGTTGTTGTTGTAGCGTGCTAGCACCTTGAAGGGTCCATCGGATCGAGGGAGAAGTTTGGACTTGCATTCATTGGGGAAGCGGTCCTTGCGAAGGTGTAGCCACACGAGATCGCCTATGTTCAAGACCATGGGTTGCTTGTTGATGTTGAGCTTGGATGCTAGGCATTGTGCTTGGCGCTCGATGGTGTTCCTTGTATCCTCATGCATCTTCTTGATATAGCTTTCCCGTGCACTCGCATCCATGTTGGTTCGCTCTTGTAGAGGAAGAGGTAGAATGTCCAATGGGGACAACGGCTTGAAGCCGTCGACAACCTCGAAGGGGGACTTGCCGGTAGTCGAATGTCTTGCATGGTTGTAGGCATACTCGGCGATAGGTAGACATGCCTCCCACTCCTTGATGTTATTCATGATCAACACTCGAAGTAGAGTGGAGAGTGTCTGGTTCGTCACCTCTGTTTGGCCGTCGGTTTGAGGATGGTATGCGGATGAGAACAAGCGCTTGATTCTGAGGTTGGCGCATAGCGTCTTCCAAAAGTAACTCAAGAACTTGACGTCATAGTCGGAGACGATTGTCTTTGGAACTCCATGGAGGCGCAAGATTCCCTACAAAATAGATTTGCAACATGTGAAGCATCTTCTATCTTGTTACAAGGAATGAATGCCATCTTAGAAAATCGGTCCACAACAACAAACACGAAATCCTTTCCATTTTGAGTTCTAGGCAAACCAAGTACAAAATCCATGCTAATGTCTTCCCAAGGTTGATAAGGAATAGGAAGAGGCATGTAAAGACCACGGGATTGAGCTTTAGACTTAGCTTTGAGACATGTAGAGCATCGGTTGGTGAAGCGTGAGATGTTGCAGAACATCTTGGGCCAAAAGTAGTTCTTGGAGAGCATGGAAGATGTCTTGCCGCGTCCAAAATGTCCCATGAGTCCGCCTCCACGAGCCTCTTGCAAAAGTAGCAAACGAAGAGAAGAATCGGGAATGCATAGTTTGTTAGCTCTCATAAGATAACCATCGTGATGTAATATTGTTCCCAAGATGTATGCGTCAAACATTTAGCATAAGGATTAGCAAAAGATGGATCATTAGCATACAAGTCTTTTATGTGCTCAAAGCCAATAACATTCAACTCAAGTTTAGTGACAAGCGTGCATATGCAGGAAAGTGCATCCACAACTACATTTTCCTTACCCTTAATGTACTTGATCACATAGGGGAAAGATTCAATAAATTCACTCCATTTGGCATGACGCTTGTTCAGTTTAGTTTGACCTTTTAAGTACTTAAGCGTTTCATGATCGGTATGGATGACAAACTCATGAGGTCTAAGATAATGTTCCCAAACATGTAGCACACGCACTAAAGCATACAATTCTTTATCATAGATGGGATAGTTAAGTTGAGCACCGGAGAGTTTTTCACTAAAATATGCAATGGCTCATTTTTATTGCATCAAAACTCCGCCAATTCCGGTACCACTTGCATCACAATGAACCTCAAAAGTTTTGTCAAAGTTGGGTAAAGCAAGAATCGGAGCATGAGTAAGCAAAGACTTGAGCTCATCAAAAGCGGTGGATTGCAAAGATCCCCAAACAAAAGGAGCATTCTTCTTACTCAAAGCATGTAAAGGAGCGGCAATAGTGCTAAAATCTTTCACAAAGCGACGATAAAAACCTGCAAGACCAAGAAAGCTACGCACTTGTTGCAAATTGGTGGGTTTTCATTGCTTCAATTTTAGATTCATCAACATGGACACCCTTGGAAGAGACAACAAAACCCAAGAAAACTAGCTTGTCAACACCAAACGTGCACGTTTTCATGTTGGCATAAAGATGTTCCTTGCGAAGCGTTTGCAAAACAACCCTAACATGATTAAGATGCCCTTTCATGGATTTGCTAAACACAAGAATATCATCAAAGTAAACCACAACAAAGACTCCAATATAAGGTCGAAGCACAAAATGCAGAAGACGTATCAAAGTACTGGGAGCTTTCGATAAACCCATAGGCATAACTAACCACTCCTACAAGCCAATTTTGATTTTGAAAGCAGTTTTCCATTCATCACCCTCTTGTATGCGGATTTGATAATAGCCACTTTTAAGATTAATTTTTGAGAAAAAGGCGGCATCGCTAAGTTCATCAAGCATATCGTCTAAGCGAGGAATGGGATGCCTATAACGAACGGTAATATCATTTATAGGTCTACAATCGGAACACATGCGGAAACTTCCATCTTTCTTAGGCACAAGTATAACAGGAAAGACACAAGGACTTAAGCTTTCACGTACATGACTATTGTCGATTAGTTGTTGTACTTGCCGTTGGATCTCCTTAGTTTCTTCTAGGTTGACGCGGTATGGAGCTTTGTTTGGGAGAGGCGCTCCGGGGATGAGGTCAACTCGATGCTCAATGCCTCGTAGAGGAGGTAGCCCCGGAGGTAGCTCATCGGGGAAAACATCTTGGAATTCCTGCAAAAGAGATTGAAACACTAAAGGTAGCTCGTGAGAGGTGTTAGTTTTGGGTTCCCCATCATTGCACACAAGGACAAAGTGCATAACACTCGATGGGTTCTCACACACTTCTCTCATCTCACTTTTTGTGGCAAATAGGACTAGGTTTTTGTCTCTAGGCGAAGAGGCGCTCAATTTTGGCTTGTGGCTCTCACTCACTTTTTGGTGGATCACTTTCTCACTCTTCTCTCCACGATGGGTGGTGAGGGAGTCCTGGATTAGGGGGTGTCTGGATGGCCGGACTAAGACCTTTGGCCGGACTCCCAGACTATGAAGATACAAGATTGAAGACTCCGTCTCATGTCTGGATGGGACTTTCCTTGGCGTGGAAGGCAAGCTTGGCGATACGATATGAAGATCTCCTCCCATTGTAACCGACTCTGTGTAACCCTAGCCCTCTCCTGTGTCTATATAAATCGGAGAGTTTTAGTCCGTAGGACGAACAACAATCATACCATAGGCTAGATCCTAGGGTTTAGCCACTCCAATCTCGTGGTAGATCTACTCTTGTACTACCCATATCATCAATATTAATCAAGCAGGAGTAGGGTTTTACCTCCATCGAGAGGGCCCGAACCTGGGTAAAAACATCGTGTCCCTTGTCTCCTATTACCATCTGCCTAGACGCACAGTTCGGGACCCCCTACCCGAGATCCGCCGGTTTTGACACCGACATTGGTGCTTTCATTGAGAGTTCCTCTGTGTCGTCGCCTTTAGGCCCGATGGCTTCTTCGCTCGACAATCGCGATGCGGTCCGGGATGAGACTTTTCTCCCTGAACAGATCTTCGTATTCAGCGGCTTCGCACTGCAGGCCGACTCGTTCGGCCATCTGGAGCAGATCGAAAGCTACGCCCCTGGCCACCAAGTCAGGTTTGGAAGCTTAAACTACACGACCGACATCCGCGGGGACTTGATCTTCGAAGGATTCGGGCCACAACCGGGCGCGCCGCACTGTCACGATGGGCATGATTTAGCTCTGTCATCGGACAACACCCAGAGCGTCGCTCAGGTGTCCGCTCCGACCATTAGCTCGGAGCCCACTGCGCCAGTCAGGGACGGACGGTTGGACGCCGCCCCAGAAACTGCAACCTCCACGACGATAGAGCCGGATACCAGCCTAGTCCCTCGCAAGGCCCGTGACTCCAAGGTGCCGGACTCCAATCCGGATTTCGTAAATCCCGCACCTCTTCTGATTAAGCCCGATTGGGCTCCGGTCATGGAGTTCACCGCCGCGGATGTCTTTCAGCACTCGCCTTTCGGCAATATCCTGAATTCATTAAAGTCTCTCTCTTTGTCAGGAGAGCCCTGGCCGAACTACGGCCAACACGGTTGGGATGCGGACGACGAAGAATTTCAAAGCCCACCCACCACCCACTTCATAGCCACTGTCGACGATTTAACCGACATGCTCGACTTTGACTATGAAGACATCGACGGCATGGACGCCGATGAAGGAGACGATCAAGAACCAGCACCTATAGGGAACTGGAAATCCACCTCGTCAGATGACATATACATGGTGGACACCCCTAAAGCGGGGGATGGCGAGGAGAAAATGGAGGATGACCCCTCCAAGAAGCAACCCAAGCGCCGACGTCAGCGGCGCCGCTCTAAGTCCCGCCAAAGCAAAAACAGCGATTCCGGCACCAGAGATAACAACATGCCGGATAGTGCCGAAGACAACCCCCTCCAGCAGGATTAAGTGCAGGAGGACGAAGGATCCAGCCCTCATGAGAGAGCCGCCGACAAAGAAGATGAGGACGACAATTACATGCCTCCCTCCGAAGATGAGGCAAGCCTCGACGACGATGAATTCATCGTTCCAGAGGATCCCGTCGAACAAGAGCGTTTCAAACACAGACTCGTAGCCACGACAAGTAGCCTCAAGAAAAAACAGCAGCAGCTTAGAGCTGACCAAGACTTGCTAGCCGACAGATGGACCGAAGTCCTAGCGGCCGAAGAGTATAAACTAGAACACCCATCCAAGAGCTACCCGAAGCGCAGGCTGCTACCCCAACTTGAGGAGGAAGCAACTAAACCTACATCACTAGCGTATGATGCGCCTGATCGGCCACCCCGTGGCCGCGATAGAGAGGCCTTCAGGCCCTCAACCCAAGCCGCACCCCGACACTACTCAAAACATACCAGAGTACGGGGAGACGCAACAGACCTGTGAGACATCTTGGAGAATAAGGCAAGGCAAACAAGATCGATCTACGGATCGCATGGGCGCCCCGCCTCACGTGACGCTAGCCGTCACGCCGGACACAATAAGTATGGCCCGGCCGAATACAATAGACCAAGCTCGTCCGAGCTGCATCGTGATATAGCCCTGTACAGGGGCGCCGCACACCCACTATGCTTCACAGACGAAGTAATGGATCATCAAATCCCCGAGGGCTTCAAACCCGTAAACATCGAATCATACGATGGCACAACAGATCCTGCGTATGGATCGAGGATTATCTCCTTCATATCCACATGGACCGTGGTGATGATCTACACGCCATCAAATACCTCCCGCTCATGCTTAAAGACCAGCTCGACATTGGCTTAACAGCCTACCAGCAGAGTCAATTAGTTGTTGGGTGGACCTAGAATCCACATTCCTTGACAACTTTCAGGGCACGTATGTGCGACCACCAGATGCCGATGACCTAAGCCACATAATCCAGCAGCTAGAGGAATCGGCCAGACAATTCTGGACACGGTTCCTAACCAAGAAAAACCAAATAGTCGATTGTCCGAACGCCGAGGCCCTTGCAGCTTTCAGACACAACATCCGAGACGAATGGCTTGCCCGGCACCTAGGACAGGAAAAGTCGAAGTCTATGGTAGCCCTCACGACACTCATGACCCGCTTCTGTGCGGGAGAAGACAGCTGGCTAGCTCGTAGCAATAACATAACCAAGAGCCCCGACACTTTGGATACCAACGATAACAACGGCAGGTCACGTCGCAACAAGCATAAGCGTCGCATTAACGGTGACAATACTGAAGATACGACAGTCAATGCCGGATTCAGAGGCTCTAAACCAGGTCAGCGGAAGAATCCATTCAAAAGAAACCCTCAGGGCCCATCCAGCTTAGACCGAATACTCGATCGCTCGTGCCAGATACACGGCACCCCCGAACAGCCAGCCAATCACACCAACAGGGATTGTTGGGTGTTCAAGCAGGCAGGCAAGTTAAGTGCCGAGACCAGAGACAAGGGGCTACATAGCGATGACGAGGAGGGGCCCCGGCCACCGAACAACAAAGGACAGAAGGGATTTCCCCCGCAAGTTCGAACGGTGAATATGATATACGCAACCCACATCCCCAAAAGGGAGCGGAAGCGTGCTCTCAAGGACATCTATGCGCTGGAGCCAGTCGCCCCAAAGTTCAATCCATGGTCCTCCTGCCCGATCACCTTCGATAGAAGGGACCATCCCACCAGCATCCGTCACGACGGATTTGCCGCACTGGTCCTAGACCCAATTATCGACGGATTTCACCTTACCAGAGTCCTAATGGACGGCGGCAGTAGCCTGAACCTTCTTTATCAGGACACAATGCGAAAAATGGGCATAGATCCTTCTAGGATTAAACCCACAAAGACAACCTTCAAAGGTGTCATACCAGTGGTAGAAGCCAGCTGTACAGGCTCGGTCACACTCGAGGTGGTCTTCGGATCCCCGGATAACTTCCGGAGCGAGGAGTTAATCTTCGACATAGTCCCATTCCGCAACGGCTATCACGCCCTGCTCGGACGAACCTCATTTGCAAAATTCAATGTGGTGCCGCACTACGCATATCTCAAGCTCAAGATGCCAGGACCTCGCGGAGTCATCACGGTAAACGGAAACACCGAACGCTCTCTCCGAACGGACGAGCACACGGCGGCCCTGGCGGCGGAAGTACAGAGTAGCCTCTCAAGGCAGTTCTCCAATCCAGGCGTCAAACGCCGGACAACGTCAAGCGAGCCTGAAGTAACCTACAACAAATCTGGCTGGCATGTTTCGAGCAAGCATAGCAGTGCGGCCCCAACCCCAGCCCCCGCCAAACGGCGATACTGGTACCACGCGTACATAATTACGCCTTAGAGATACCATGGGCATAAGGGGAGGGGCACAACAATGGCACGCCCAGAATGCGGCTCAACCGCACTAAGGGGCTCCCTATTTCGCTGTTTTCCTTTTCACACACTTTCAGGACCCAACTATTCGGAAGGCCTGTCCGGCAATACACTCGCCGAACCCCCGATGCAACAGCCAGGGAGGAAGCAAGCCACGTCAAAAGTCCAGGTGGTCTCTATAACGAGTTTAATACCTGTTTTACTTACAACCCCACAGCTTGCCCTGGAGGGGAATATGTCAAATACTCCCATCTCTTGCTTACCGCACTACTTGTATCGTTCTGCTTTCGCAACAGCCCTTTTTTAATAAACAATATATAGCTCTTACCTATTATTGTACTTACCTATTTTTATATATACAAATATGTTCAGTCATGACATTCTGCAACCATACTGTCACGACTGTTTTTTCAATAAAATACTTATTGAGAAAATCGATCTTTTGATCCCAGTATAGGAAGAGTTATCCTCACTGGTAGACAAATACTTGATATACAGAGGACCAGTAGCATTAAATATATTACAGGGTTGAGCTGAGGCTGCTCAACAATTTATTACGAACACGCCAATATCATACATAAGGGCGGTTGTGACACAGGGGTGTGGTGACATGCTACTAGCTCGAGATAAAAGTGGTGGTGGATAACTTGACTCCTAATTGGCAGCTCATCGAGCATCGAGGTGAGGCTCAATGAATTTATTTCTGGGGTGGCGGAAGCGGATATAATACAGTGACCAAATGCATGATCACACGGGACTGACTGGGACTCCTCTAGACATCGGACTCGCTATCGAACTCTTCATCCATGAGATCGCCTTCATCAACATCTGGCCAAATCAATAAGCCAGGTGAGTACTTTGAAAGTACTCGCAAGACAGTTCGGACAAAAGATATAACAAATGCATGCATGAATGCGCCATGAGCAAAAAGATAATAATGCTCATTCCAATAATAAAATTTGCATGACTTGATAAGTAAAACGAATAACAGAAAACCGATCGGGTGTCTGGAGCGACGCCTCGAAAGATAAACAAATAAAGCTCATGCCGCAGTCGGCCGTCTAAGCGACAGCACATAAAGGGCTTATAAAAGAAATGCCATAGTCAGGCGCCTCAGCGACACCACATAAAGGGCTTATAAAAGAAATGCCACAGTCGGGCATCTCAGCTACACCACATAAAGGGCTTAAAATAAAAGTAAATAACAAGAGTGCCACGATCGGACGTCTGAGAGACATCGCAGAAAGGGCTTATCTTAATAATAAATAACAAGTGTGCCACAGTCGGACGTCTGAGCGACATCACGGAAAGGGCTTATATCAAATGTAAATAACAAGTATGCCACAGTCGGACGTCTGAGCGACATCACAGAAAGGGCTTATATCAAAAGTAAATAACGGGTTAGTCCATCCACAAGAATAAACTTTTAACCAGATTTAACGCTCATGTAGTTCTCCGTAGTTTTGTCACTGAGGCTGATATCTGGCAAGATAAGATGAACATAGTACTTGGACATGTACAAGATGATTTAAAGGATTTGTGACTCTGCAGAGTTTGAACTAACTGTCCACAGCCAACGAATTTTCATAGTCACGAAGGACTAGTTCCATTTACGGTATTTCGGTAGAAACACATTTAACCAGTACACACCCATTCCACCTCACGATGCCAGGAATCACCCTAGACAACATCCAAGAAAAACTTTGAGACGGGGAGGTCACAACCTCGAATAGCATGGGATCAAATTTCTATACGCGCGCTCTAAGGGGTGCCCCCCTCTCGGTCCCAACCGAAAACACCCATGCCCCCTGACTGGATGACGGGCTTTAATCCAGGGCCATGGAACCCTCATCCCGGCCTCTCTATTTGGTGTGTACTAGGAAAATGGTTTGCAACTTACTAAGCCATATTCCTTGCGGAAAACATGTGGCAGTACAGGAAAGGAAATGAATGGGAATGTGAATTGATTCACGATGACACTAAAGTCAAATAGACTGGCATAAGACTGACATGCCACAACACTGCCATCATACCCATCCTCATGCCATCACATGGCCATGCAAATATGTATCCAACAACAGATGGATTTCTGAAACTCACTTTCCACTTCTTTGCATGACATATAACATTCAAAGGAATGTTCATAAACATGCCATGAAACTCCTAAATGCAAACATGCAACAAACACTCATCATATCAAGAGTTCAAACATGCTTGCCTGGTTCGGAGTAGTCGGAGTCTAACTGGGTGAAGTTCGCGGCTCCGTCACCTCCTCCGGTATCTACGGTATAAGAAAAATACGTACGTAACGTAAATACCACGAGGTGCACAAAAGTATTACAAATAATTCTCAAATAAATCTGATAAAAAACTAGATACAATTTTGAAGAGAACAGAAAAGGAATCAAACAAAAATCCTTTTTTGATTAAAAGTTATAAGGGTTTTGATTCAGGGACCTTTCTATAATGGAACAGAAGACTCTCAGGGGGTTCTGCAGAAAAGTCCAGAAAACGATTCAGATTAGAAAACGTATTTGCCAGAATACGCTTTCAGAGAATGGTTCGAAAAAAAAGAACAGAGAGGCTGTCGGGCGGGTCCCACCCATCAGGTTTGAATATTCAAACGAGGGAGACGGGGCTCGTCAGCGCTCGAGAGCTGCGGTGGTCATCGACAGCGATTCACGGCGAGGCAGGGGGATCGGGTGGTACCTCCGTGTTCAGTACGTCCTTCTGCGTCGGTGGGTGGTGGTGGTGGTCGCCGGCGAGCACCACGTCGACGGCTGCCCTTTCTCCGGCGGACGGTGGTTCGGGTAGTCGCGGACCTCGTCGGAGAGAGCTGCTGGGGTGAAATTGGAGTGGGGGTTAGTCTCCTAGAGGTGCCATGAGGCTACGGGCAAGTCTAGGGCGGTGGAGGAGTTCTCACCAGAGAGAACGCTGCCGGAGCCCGAAGCGGACGGAGGTGGCCGGAGTTGAGGAAGAAGGGCCCCTCGAGGCTCTTCCAGTGGCTGGGCGGGGTCTGGTGAGGTGGTGGAGATGTGCGGGGTCGAGAGCGAGCTCGGAGGCGCTATTTATAGCCGGCCTGAGGCGGTTGCCGTGAACGGGATAAGTCCGGCGAGCGATTACGGCGGCGCTGTGGCTGGACGGTTGGTTTAGGGGCTTGAGCATCGTCTAGAGGAGCACTGATTCCATCCCAGTGCCTAACTCAGCAAGGCAGGGGCGGTTACAGCCTGTCCCCAACGGAACGGCCGTACGACACGTCGGCGGCAGAGAGCGTGCCCTGAGCGTGCCAGGCCACGACGACGGTGCTACAGGCGTGCGCTGGCAAGGGAGATGTCCACGCGGAGCTCCCAGGTGGCTTGGGCGGTACCGAACGGTGTTATGCCGGAGGGTTCCCCCTGTCGGCCGCCACAGGAGGTTCTGCCGCCGCGGAAGACGCCGACGCAGGCGGGCCAGGGTGCCACCGACGCCAGGAACCAGCCAAGTGCGCGTGCGGTGCTCCGGACAGGGAGGAGGAACCGTGCGCAACGCGCCAGGCGCATAGTTGACATGTGACTGAACACTGACGAAGAAACGACACTGGAACTCTGAATTTTCTGAAGATGCATAGTAACAGTGCAGGACAGGTGTTCGACAGTATGATTTTGGCATGAGGGGATTTTTCCTTGAGCTGGTTTTTTGTGGAGTGGCCTCTCATTGCAACTGGGGGTTGCCTGAATTTTGGTGGAATTTTTGGAGAAGTGGAGATATGAATTTCACCAATTTTGACAAATCTGGTCCAAACTTGCAGAGGCTAAATTTTGAAAATTTTGAAAAGAAGAAGAGTGGATCTTGATGGTTATAGGTTGTGGGTGCTAGGGACTATCTAGAGGAGTTGATTTGAGATCAAAGTTCAAAGGCATTAAGGTACTTGCTTTGCAAATTACCTAGGCTCAAAATAAAGGACAGAATTGTTTTGGGAAAAGAAATAAATGAGATAAAATCGAAAAATGGATTTGACTAGTTGGGACAGAATGTTTGGGTTGTCCCAAAGTGGAAGGAGGGGTTTTGGGAGAATTTTACCACAAGAGGCATGGTAAAAACAAGAATGGATCAAAACCAAAGAAATAGCCCAAAACCAAAAAGGTTTCTTTTTAGAAGAAACTAAATCCAAGAAATGATTTTGAGAAGGAAAACTCAGAAGAGAGGTTTTTAAGAAGGGTTTAAATGACCTTCTTCAAACCAAGCAAGGCTCTTGCTGAAAACAAAAACAACAAAAATTTTGTTGTGTCACAACACCTACCCCCTTAGGAAAAATCTCGTCTCCGAGTTTCCAGCTGATCCTTAAACAGGTGTGGGTGCTTTGTCCAAAGGAAATCCTCTCTCTCCCAAGTTGCTTCATTCTCGGTGTGATTGCTCCACTGAACTCTGAAAAACTTGATGGTTTTCTGTCGGGTCCTCCTCTCAGACTCCTCTAATATTTTTATTGGGCGTTCCCGGTAGGTGAGGTCTGGTTGCACGTCAATGTTTTCATGTGATACTTGTTTCTATGGGTTGCTCACGTACTTTCTCAACAGCGAGATGTGGAACACGTTGTGGATATCGGATAAATCTTTGGGTAGGTCTAGCTGGTAGGCTACCGTGCCTCTTTGGGCCACTATACAGAATGGTCCGATGAATCTTGGTGCTAGCTTTCCTTTAACCCTGAATCGTTGCAGACCCCTCATAGGAGAAACTCTTAGGTATACAAACTCTCTGGGTTCAAAACTGATTTCCCGATGCTTTCGATCGTAATAACTCTTTTGCCGACTTTGAGCTGTCTTGAGTCGATCTCTAATCGTCTTACCTATCTTCTCAGCCTCCTTGAGCGTATCTGGGCCGAAGATGTGGCTGTCCCCGGTTTCTGACCAGTTTAGCGGGGTACGGCATCTTCTCCCATACAGAGCTTCAAAGGGTGCCATTTGCAAGCTGGCTTGATAACTGTTGTTGTATGCGAACTCTGCATATGGAAAGCTTTGTTCCCAACTGGTTCCGTAGGTGAGAACACAGGCTCTCAGCATGTCTTCTATAATTTGGTTTACGCATTCAGTTTGCCCATCAGTCTGGGGGTGGTATGCGGTACTGAATGCTAGTTGGGTTCCTAGTGCCTGTTGTAGGTGATCCCAAAATCTAGAGACGAACTGTGTGCCTCTGTCAGTTATGATAGTCTTTGGGACTCCATGTAGGCAGATGATACAGGCAAGATAAAGTCTGGCCATCCTGTGAGTGGTGTGAGTTGTCTTCACCGGGATGAAATGTGCTACCTTAGTTAATCTGTCGGTGATGACCCATATGGCATTATTTCCGTGTCGTGACCGTGGTAGTCCAACAATGAAATCCATTCCAATCTCGTCCCACTTCCACTCGGGTATCTTGTTTTGGTGTAATAGTCCGGCTGGTTTTTGGTGCTCGGCCTTGATACATTGACAAGAATCACAGCATGCAATGAATGTGGCCATGTCCCTTTTCATACCGTGCCACCAAAAAATTTCCTGAAGGTCTTTGTACATTTTTGTTCCTCCAGGATGGATTGAATACGGAGCGGTGTGGCTTTCAGCCAGAATCTGCTGTTTGAGGTCCTTGATATTTGGTACGCAGATTCTTTCTCCGTACCACAATATTCCTTGCTCATCTACGTTGAATTCTGAGGCCTTGCCCAAACTCACTTTCCTTTTTATGCCATCAATGCTGGGGTGTCCATGCTGAGCCTCCTTAATCTTTTCCATCAGGGTAGGCTGTATTTCCAAATTCGACACACTGCCTTCGGTGACCATTATTAAATTAAGTTTGGCAAATTCTTGTTGAAATTCTGGCCTTAAATTTGGTATACTGTCGTTGTCCGAGCTGGGATTCCGACTAAGGGCATCTGCCACAACATTTGCTTTTCCGGGATGATAGTGTATTCCAACATCATAATCCCTCACTAACTCCAACCAGCATCGTTGCCGTAAATTGAGTTCCGGCTGTGTGAAAATATAATTAAGACTCTTGTGGTCTGTGTATATTTCACAACGATTTCCAAGTAGAAAGTGTCTCCATTCTTTGAGTGCATGGATGACTGCTGCCAATTCCAAGTCATGAGTAGGATAATTTTCCTCATGCTTGCGAAGTTGTCTGGAGACATACGCAAGAACCTTGCCTTCTTGCATCAATACGCATCCGAGGCCCTTCCGGGATGCATCACAATATACCTCAAAATTCTTGTGTATGTCTGGCACAATTAATATTGGTGCCGTTGTTAATTTCCTTTTTAGCTCTTGGAAACTTTTCTCACAGGCTTCCGTCCATTCAAACTTCTTGTCTTTCTTGAGTAACTGCGTCATTGGCTTTGCTATGGTGGAGAATCCTTCAATAAATCTCCGGTAATAGCCTGCCATTCCCAAGAAACTTCGTACATCCGTTACGCTAGCTGGTGGTTTCCAGCCAAGTACAGCCTTGACCCTTTCCGGGTCTACGGCAATACCTTCTTGGGTGAGTACGTGGCCCAGAAAACCCACCCGTCTTAGCCAAAGTTCACATTTGCTGAATTTGGCGTACAGTTGATGTTTCCTGAGTTCTCCTAGTACAATTCTAAGATGCTCGGCATGCTCTTCTGGTGTCTTGGAGTATATCAGAATATCATTGATGAATACCACAACAAACTTGTCCATATACTTCATAAATACTTTGTTCATGAGGTGAGCAAAATATGCGGGGGCGTTTGTTAGCACAAATGGCATTACTGTGACTCATACAATCCATATCTAGAGGTGAAGGCTGTCTTGGGAATATCTTCTGTTCGCACTTTCAATTGGTGGTATCCCGATCTCAAGTCAATTTTTGAGAAGACTTTGGCCTGTGCGAGCTGATCGAATAAATCATTTATCCGTCGCATTGGGTATTTGTTCTTGATTGTGACCATGTTAAGAGCTCGATAGTCAATACACAATCTCAGTGTTCCATCCTTTTTCTTGGCCAATAAAATTGGAGAACCCCAAGGTGAGGAACTGGCTCATATGTATCCTTTCTCCAATAATTCTTTTATTTGCTTCTTCAATTCTACCAACTCGGATGGTGCCATTCTGTATGGTTTCCTGTAAATGGGAGCGGTTCCGGGTGCTAGCTCAATGCTGAATTCTATCTCTCGGTCCGGTGGCATGCCTGGTAGTTCTTCTGGAAATACGTCTGGAAATTCACACACTACTGGAACCTTGTTCAGTTCAGAAACGTCCATCTTGTTTAATCTCGGTTGCCGAGGTATTTGTCTCTCTTTGGCTGAAACTTTTATTGTCTTCCCGTGATGGTGTGTGAGATTCACGGTCCGGTTGAAGCAGTCAATAAAACCTTTGTTGGTGGTTAACCAATCCATCCCTAGGATGACATCCAGTCCTTTACTTTCCAATACAATAAGGTTGGCGTAAAATTTCAATCCTTCAAATTCAATAACCACACCTTGACAGTAACTCTGGGCCACTTGCTTAATTCCAGGGGACTTGATGATCATGGATTTTTCCAAGGGAAGCATCGAAAAATTATTTTGCAAAGCAAAACTCTTCGAAATGAATGAGTGAGAAGCTCCAGAATCAAACAAAACCATGGCAGGTATTGTGTTGATAGGGTACGTACCGAGTATGATATCTGGGGCGTTCTGTGCTTCCTCTTTGGTCACGTGGTTCAGATGACCCTTCCTGTGGTTGTTATTGGGGTTGAAATTGTTTCGCTTGGGTGCTGAATTATTGCCACCATTGTTAGGCTTTGGGGTTGAGTTCCTTGGCTTGGGGCACTGCTTGGCATAGTGCCCTTCTTCTCCACAAGCGTAACAAGTAACGCCTGGGCGATATGTGAACTCCTTGTCTCTTGCATGGAAATTCTTGATTGGGCGTGAATTATTCGTTGGGGTTTTGTGTGTTCCACCCTTCTGAAATTCCGTCTTGCTTCTGTGGTTGCGAGCAAAAGTAGACTGGTCCCTTTTGCGTTTGCGGAAATCTTCCAAGCTGCGTCACTCATTTTCCAAAGTAATGGCCTTATCCACCAGGGTTTTAAAATCTGGGAAGGTGTGCACAACCAGCTGGCATTTAAGTGCGGGTGCCAGGCCTTCCAAGAATTTTTCCATCTTCTTGCTCTCGGTATGCGCTCTTCGTTGGCGTAGCGAGACAGCAGAGTGAATTGGCTGTTGTATTCTGACACTGTCATGGTCCTTTGCTTGAGGTCATCAAATTCTCTCTTCTTAATTTTCATAACACTCTTAGGAATGTGTGCCCCACGAAAACCTTCCTTGAAATCCTCCCAGGTTATTTCATTTTCGTTGGGGTGCATGTGCAGGAAGTTTTCCCACCACGATGCAGCTGCTCCAGTGAGATAATGTGGTGCATACAATACTTTTTCACGGTCTGAACACTGTGCAATAATTAATTTTCTTTCCATGTCTCGAAGCCAGTCGTCGGCCTCAAGAGGTTTGTCCGTATGAGAAAATGTTGGAGGACGCGTTTTCTGTAACTTAGACAACTTCGATTGCTGCTGATACTGACCACGGTGATTTCCCATATTGATGAATTGGTTCATCATTTCCTGGTGTTGTTGCTGACTCTGTTCATACAGACGACACACTTGGGTAAAACTTGTTTCACTGTCCTGTTGACTTGTATGTCCCTGAGTGAAATTGTGGTTTGGTGGTGTGCCAAAATTTTCTTCGGGCTGATTTGGCATGGAGCGCGTGCAAGGACGAGACATCTTTCACTCTGGGGATATATTTTGTGAAACTCGTAAGACAAGAAAGAGAGTCGCAAAAGTCAATAAAATCACACATATGGGAATTTTTTTAAAATCTCCAAGGAAAATACACGATTGCGCGCGACGAAGGAGTATTACATATCTTACATGCGGGCAGTAATTATACATTACATCACTCAGGATATGCGTACATAATCCTGACATGTTATTGAGACTAGTGCACTTCTCCAGATCCTACATGATGCGCAAGCAAGCTACTTCTCACAACCTATGCACATATAAACATATCACACAAGTCGGTACATCGCATGGCGGCTAAGCATACTCAGTCGGAGATGGTGAGGATCTCCCTTGGCCTGCCGAGGGTGAGACGCAGTGAGGCTGGGGACTGAACCTCCTCCTCGCTAATAGGTTCCAGACGAGAAACGCTGCGCTGAGCTGATGGAGCAGGTGCCATAGGCGGAGTAACACGAATATGAGTGGGCGGAATAGGTGGAGTAGCACGTATGGGAGTGGGTGCAATAAGTGGTGTAGAGCGAACGGGAGTGGGTGCAATAGCTTGGTTGAATTCCTCAGTGGTAGGCAGACGACAAGCAGTGGCGAGAATGGTAGGTGAATGAGATGCTGAGCATGAGATGAAAGTCAGCGGTGGAGCGGTGTGCAGGAGTTCCCTCCTGTTGGCGGCACAGCCATGGACTGAGTCCATGCGGGCAGCTACAAGGTCGTCCACCATGCTGTCGAAGGCTGCCTCCAGGGCTCGGAGGTACACGGCAAGCATCTCAAAGGCCTCGTCTCGCTCTCCTCTGGGGGAAGAGAATGAGTAGTGACAGGTGTATGGTACATGGCATGGAAGGTAGCGGTAGCGACGGGTCTTCATTGCAGGAAGAACATCTCGAAGACGAGCTATCACCTCGCGGGCAGCCATCTGCATAGCATGCCTCTCTGTAGGCATGGCTCTCCCCAAGAATCAGAAGCGGCATATCTCAGCACGCCCTCCCTTGAATTGCACTGCGGCCTGGTGCATGGTCAGACTGTCGTTGATCTTGTGTGGATAAAGTGTGAAGACTGGGCGCACGGATGGCCCCATCGCGACCTGAATGACGAAGGAGAGGAGTTTGACGAAACCCCCAGGCACGTTGGCGAACATCTGTGACTCACATTCGTTGCCAGCCATCTACAAAAGTAGGCAAAAATTCTGAGTGATCAGATCATAAATTTTATGCTGACTGTCAGAAAAATGACTACATTTGCAAAAACATGAATAAACTCTATCATGCTAATAACCGATTAGCGATCGCACCTAGTGGCTTCCTACAGTCAGCCTGGCTCTGGTACCAAGTCTGTCACGACCGGTTTTTCAATAAAATACTTATTGAGAAAATCGATCTTTTGATCCCAGTATAGGAAGAGTTATCCTCACTGGTAGACAAATACTTGATATACAGAGGACCAGTAGTATTAAATATATTACAGGGTTGAGCTGAGGTTGCTCAACAATTTATTACAAACACGCCAATATCATACATAAGGGTGGTTGCGACATAGGGGTGTGGTGACATGCTACTTGCTCGAGATAAAAGTGGTGGTGGATAACTAGACTCCTAATTGGCAGCTCATCGAGCGCCGAGGTGAGGCTCGATGAATTTATTTCTGGGGTGGCGGAAGCGGATATAATACAGTGACCAAATGCAGGATCGCACGGGACAGACTGGAACTCCTCTAGGCGTCGGACTCGCTATCGAACTCTTCATCCATGAGATCGCCTTCATCAACATCTGGCCAAATCAACAAGCCAGGTGAGTACTTTGAAAGTACTCGCAAGACAGTGCGGACAAAAGATATAAGAAATGCATGCATGAATGCGCCATGAGCAAAAAGGTAATAATGCTCATTCCAATAATAAAATTTGCACGACTTGATAAGTAAAACGAATAACTGAAAACCGATCGGGTGTCTGGAGCGACACCTCGAAAGATAAACAAATAAAGCTCATGCCGCAGTCGGGCGTCTAAGCGACACCACATAAAGGGCTTATAAAAGAAATGCCACAGTCAGGCGTCTCAGCGACACCACATAAAGGGCTTATAAAAGAAATGCCACAGTCGGGCGTCTCAGCGACACCACATAAAGGGCTTAAAATAAAAGTAAATAACAAGAGTGCCACGATCGGACGTCTGAGCGACATCGCAGAAAGGGCTTATCTCAATAATAAATAACAAGTGTGCCACAGTCGGACGTCTGAGCAACATCACGGAAAGGGCTTATATCAAATGTAAATAACAAGTATGCCACAATCGGACGTCTGAGCGACATCACAGAAAGGGCTTATATCAAAAGTAAATAACGGGTTAGTCCATCCACAAGAATAAACTTTTAACCGGATTTAACACTCATGTAGTTCTCCGGAGTTTTGTCACTGAGGCTGATATCTGACAAGATAAGATGAACACAGTACTTGGACATGTACAAGATGATTTAAAGGATTTGTGACTCTGCAGAGTTTGTACTAACTGTCCACAGCCAACGGATTTCCGTAGTCACGAAGGACTAGTTCCGTTTACGGTATTTCGGTAGAAACACATTTAACCAGTACACACCCATTCCACCTCACGATGCCAGGAATCACCCTAGACAACGTCCAAGAAAAACTTTGAGACGGGAAGGTCACAACCTCGAATAGCATGGGATCAAATTTCTGTACGCGCGCTCTAAGGGCTGCCCCCCTCTCGGTCCCAACCAGAAACACCCATGCCCCCTGACCGGATGACGGGCTTTAATCCAGGGCCATGGAACCCTCATCCCGGCCTCTCTATTTGGTGTGTACCAGGAAAACGGTTTGCAACTTACTAAGCCATATTCCTTGCGGAAAACATGTGGCAGTACAGGAAAGGAAATGAATGGGAATGTGATTTGATTCACGATGACACTGAAGTCAAATAGACTGGCATAAGACTGGCATGCCATAACACTGCCATCTTACCCATCCTCATGCCATCACATGGCCATGCAAATATGTATCCAACAACATATGGATTTCCGAAACTCACTTTCCACTTCTTTGCATGACATATAAAATTCAAAGAAATGTTCATAAACATGCCATGAAACTCCTAAATGCAAACATGCAACAAAAACTCATCATATCAAGAGTTCAAACATGCTTTCCTGGTTCGGAGTAGTCGGGGTCTAACTGGGTGAAGTTCGTGGCTCCGTCACCTCCTTCGGTATCTACGGTATAAGAAAAATACGTACGTAACGTAAATACCGTGAGGTGCACAAAAGTATTCCAAATAATTCTCAAATAAATCTGGTAAAAAACTAGATAAAACTTTGAAGAGAACAGAAAAAGAATCAAACGAAAATCCTTTTCTGATTAAAAGTTATAAGGGTATTGATTCAGGGACCTTTCTGTAGTGGAACAGAAAACTCTCAGGGGGTTCTGCAGAAAAGTCTAGAAAACGATTCGGATTAGAAAACGCATTTGCCAGAATACGCTTTCAGAGAATGGTTCGAAAAAAAGAACAGAGAGGCTGACGGGCGGTTCCCACCCATCAGGTTTGCATATTCAAACGAGGGAGACGTGGCTCGTCGGCGCCCGAGAGCTGCGGTGGTCGCCGACGGCGATTCACGGCGAGGAAGGGGGATCGGGTAGTACCTTCGTTTTTAGTACGTCCTTCTGCATCGGTGGGTGGTGGTGGTGGTCGCCGGCGAGCACCACGTCGATGGCGGCCCTTGCTCTGGCGGACGGTGGTTTGGGTAGTCGCGGACCTCATCAGAGAGAGCTGCTGGGGTGAAATTGGAGTGGGTGTTAGTCTCCTAGAGGTGCCATGAGGCTATAGGCAAGTCTAGGGTGGTGGAGGAGTTCTCACCAAAGAGAACGCTGCCGGAGCCCGAAGCGGACGGAGGTGGCCGGAGTTGAGGAAGAAGAGCTCCTCGAGGCTCTTCCAGTGGCTGGGCGGGGTCTGGTGAGGTGGTGGAGATGTGCGGGGTCGAGAGCGAGCTCGGAGGCGCTATTTATAGCCGGCCCGAGGCGGTTGCCGTGAACGGGATAAGTCCGGCGAGTGATTACGGCGACGCTGTGGCTGGACGGTTGGTTTAGGGGCTTGAGCATCATCTAGACAAAGCACTGATTCCATCCCAGTGCCTAACTCAGCAAGGCAGGGGCGGTTACGGCCCTTCCCCAACGGAACGGCCGTACGGCACGTCGGCGGCAAAGAGCGCGCCCTGAGCGTGCCAGGCCACGACGACGGTGCTGCAGGCGTGCGCTGGTAAGGGAGACGGGCACGCGGAGCTCCCAGGTGGCTTGGGTGGTGCCGAACGGTGTTATGCCGCAGGGTGCCCCCTATCGGCCGCCACCGGAGGTTCTGCCGCCGCGGAAGACGCCGGCGCAGGCGGGCCAGGGTTCCACCGACGCCAGGAACCAGCCAAGTGCACGTGCGGTGCTCCGGACAGGGAGGAGGAGCCATGCGCAACGCGCTAGGCGCACAGTTGACATGTGACTGAACACTGACGAAGAAACGACACTGAAACTCTGAATTTTCTGAAGATGCATAGTAACAGTGCAGGCCAGGTGTTCGACAGAATGATTTTGGCATGAGGGGATTTTTCCTTGAGCTGTTTTTTTGTGGAGTGGCCTCTCATTGCAACTGGGGGTTGCCTGAATTTTGGTGGAATTTTTGGAGAAGTGGAGATATGAATTTCACCAATTTTGACAAATCTGGTCCAAACTTGCAGAGGCTGAATTTTGAAAATTTTGAAAAGAAGAAGAGTGGATCTTGATGGTTCTAGGTTGTGGGTGCTAGGGACTATCCAGAGGAGTTGATTTGAGATCAAATTTCAAAGGCATTAAGGTACTTGCTTTGCAAATTACCTAGGCTCAAAATAAAGGACAGAATTGTGTTGGGAAAAGAAGTAAATGAGATAAAATCCAAAAATGGATTTGACTAGTTGGGACAGAATGTTTGGGTTGTCCCAAAGTGGAAGGAGGGGTTATGGGAGAATTTTACCACAAGAGGCATGGTAAAAACAAGAATGGATCAAAACCAAAGAAATAGCCCAAAACCAAAAATGTTTCTTTTTAGAAGAAACTAAATCCAAGAAATGATTTTGAGAAGGAAAACTCAGAAGAGAGGTTTTTAAGAAGGGTTTAAATGACCTTCTTCAAACCAAGCAAGGCTCTTGCTGAAAACAAAAACAACAAAATTTTTGGAGTGTCACACGTACACTTTGGTACGGATAATACACCAGGGGCTTACAACACCCCATAACATGGTGTGAGAAGACCGAACACTCTAACGAGTGCGGCACCCCGAACTTATAGGACTATATGCATCGGCTCCGAATCATGTCTTTGGTCAATAGTTGGGTTTGCCTGGCTCCCATGTTTTGGTACCTTACGTTCCGCATTGTTGGCTAAGGTTGCGCTGGGAGAACTACTGCGATTGTGCCCCAGTTGAGCTGGGTTAACACCTCAGTAGAGAAAGCTAAAACTGACTGTCATGATAGTGCGAGAGACCAGTCGCTGTTCGCGAGGTTTCTTCGAGTCCTTAAAGACTTATGCCGCTTCGAGCTAGGAACTGGACTTATCCGGCCTAGGCGTGGATAGCGCCCCGAACTCGATCTTCCGAATACTAGGGGCTTCGCCGAAATTTAAAATTATAGAATTCTATGGCTAAGTGTGAGTGATAAAGCATTATAAGTCCGACGGCCTGGTTCGTTGTGCTGAACGCCTCCCTAGATGGACCCAAGAATGGGAACAAGAGCGCTCAGGTTTATCCCGAACACCCCAGCACTCGTGGCAAGGGGGTCGAAGCCGATGACTTGCATCTCTCGGATTTGATAAACGGCCGCACAGAAGGTAATATTTTAAATTAACAAGCGTTGCTTAACGCATATGAACAAAGCTTCAGCGTACAGGATAACAAATGCGAGTCTACTCAAAAATTACATCTTTGGAGCACTCATCCGCTATACGGCGGGCACCCTTCAGAATGCCATTATAATACATCTCAGGCGTACGATACTCCTTGCCCGGCGGTGGCGCGTCCGTCAACAGCTTCTCCGCGTCTAGCTTACCCCAGTGCACCTTAGCACGGGCAAGGGCCCGACGGGTACCTTCAATACAAACGGAGTGCTTGACGACCTCAATCCACGGACACGCGTCCACCAGCCGCTGCACCAGACCGAAGTAGCTCCCAGGCATGACTTCTCCAGGCCACATCCGAGCTATGAGGCCCTTCATGGCCTGTTCGGCCACCTTGTGGAGCTCGACCAGCTGCTTCAGCTGGTCGCTCAGGGGCACCGGATGTTCGGCCTCAGCATACTGAGACCAAAACACTTTTTCCGTCGAACTCCCCTCTTCGGCTCGGTAGTATGCGGCAGCATCAGACACACTACGGGGCAGATCGGCGAACTCTCCTAGAGAGCTCCGGATTCGGGTAAGTAGCAGATAATTAACTTTTATATTTTTGCATTGCATAAAGAATGCCTTACACGCCGCTATCTTCTTCATTGCCTCGATCTCCTGAAGGGCCTTCTGGGCTTCGGCCTTAGCGGTCTTGGCACTCTCAAGAGCCAAGGCAAGCTCAGACTCTCGAGTCTTCGAGTCACGCTGCAAACTCTCGTGTTTTTCCACGAGAGCCTGGAGCTCTTGCCGCACCTCCGCCACCCGCGCCTCCTGCTTCTCTCGCTCGGTGCGCTCCCAGGCCACACTCTTTTCGGCCTTGGAGACCGCCTCTTTCAGGGTCGCCACCTCGGTCGTGGCTCCTGCAACATTAACGTTGGTCCTGTTATTATTTTGCAACCAAGTATTTCTATATACATTTATAGGAGGTACTATGTACCCTCTTTATCCTCGAGCTGCTTCTTGGCACGGCCGAGCTCGCTCTCGGACCGCTCGAGGCTTTCCTTCAAGGCATTGACCTCCGCAGTTAGTGCGGCAGAGGTCAGCAGCGCAGCCTGCATTCCCATATTGACATATTTGTATTAGACTCCTGCGTATATCTTTTTAGATCCTCAGCTCGGCTTTTCTTTCCGAACACCGAACTGAGCATCAGGGGCTACTGTCTATGTGGTAATATTTTTTATATATGTTTTTGAACAGATACCTCAAAGCCCGTTAACAGGCTTGTGCAGGCTTCCGTCAGCCCGCTCTTGGCGGACTGAACCTTCTGAATCACCGCACTCATAATAGTGCGGTGTTCTTCGTCGACGGAGGCGCCGTTAAGCGCCTCCAGCAAATTATCCGGCGCCTCCGGGTGGACGGAAGTCGCCGGCGTCGCAGGCTTGCCCTTCTTATGAAGGCTCCGCCTGTCGGACTCTGGAACCACTGATGGTTCCGGAGTAGTGTCCGGCCCGGGGCCGGACTTAGATCCCTCCGGGGCTTTACCCCCTTTGGGCCTGGAGTCCGGAAGGTCGCCTTGTGGCGCTTCCAGGACCACGTCCTCCTGGTTTTGTCCCCTATGGGACTCCACCTCAGCATCGTCTGTAGGGAGAGGGGAGGAGGCCGTCGGAAGTGAAGCACTATTCACGTCCGACGAATTCAGAGATCCGCTCGACAAATCGCCAAGCTGAGCTCTGGGCGGACTGCATGATTAGCTTCGGTGTTAAAAGCTATCGAATAATAAAGGACTGCAATAATTCATTCGGGTAGCCGGACACTTACGATTTTGCCAGGGGCTTGACCCTGGATGGCCAGTCCCCCCCGCCGTCTTCGGCGTCGGGGGCGTAGTCCGGCAGAAGGGTCTTCCCCTTCTTGGACCCTCCGGCTTCCCCAGTTGGGGCGGCCTTTCTCTTCTTTCCTCCCCCGTTGGAGGGGAGAGGCATCTTATTCTTCTTCCTCCTCCTCGTCTTTGGAGGCGGAGGGTGCGTTGGGGCCGTCGGGCAAATCCGACGACACTAGGCGTCGGGAACTCTTTCGGGTCCCCGTGGCCTTCTCCTTGGCCTTCTTCTCCGGCACCACGTGAGGTGCCGGAACCAGTAGCTACGCTAAGTGTGCGTCTACTGGGCCTTCGGGCAAAGGGGCCGGACAGTCAAACTGTCCGGATGTCCTCTTCCAGTCCTGTCAAAGGAACGGGAGTTTAGATCCCACATAAAGTCACACTATGAAATTTGGGTATCCCGTAAGGGACTAAATGTAAGCTTACTTCAGAGGCTTGACTTTTGGCGCAGAATCCGTGATCCTCGGTGACGGGAGGGGAGACCTCGAAACTCTTGAAAATCACCATCCAGGCGTCCTCGTGCTTCGTTTCAAAGAGACGGGATAGAGTCTGGTGGTGGGCCGGGTCGAACTCCCACAAATTGAAGTCCCGTCGTTGACACGGGAGGATCCGGCGGAAGAGCATGACCTGGACCACATTGACAAGCTTTACCTTCTTGGTCACCAGGTCTCGGACGCAGGTTTGGAGTCCGGTCACCTCTTCCGGATTGCCCCACGACAGGCCCGTCTCTTTCCAAGACGTGAGCCGGGTGGGGATGCCGGATCGAAATTCGGGGGCCGCTGCCCATTTAGGGTCACACGGCTCGGTGATATAAAACCACCCCGATTGCCACCCTTTGATGGTTTCCACGAAGGCACCCTCGAACCAGGTAACGTTGGCTATCTTGCCCACCATGGCACCTCCGCATTCCGCCTGTCGGCCTTGCACGACCTTCGGCTTGACGCTGAAGATCTTCAGCCATAGGCCAAAGTGGGGCTGGATGCAGAAGAAGGCCTCGCACATGACGATAAACACTGAGATATTGAGGATGAAGTTCGGGGCCAGATTGTGGAAGTCCAGGCCGTAGTAGAACATGAGCCCCCGAACGAACGGGTGAAGATGAAAACCCAGTCCACGGAGGAAATGGGGAAGAAAAACAACCCTCTCACGGGGCCCGGGGGTGGGGATGAGTTGCCCCACATCTGGAAGCCGGTGCGCGATGTCATCAGACAGGTATCCGGCCTTCCTCAGCTTTTTGATTTGCCCCTCTGTTACGGAGGAGGCCATCCATCTACCTCCCGCTCCGGACATGGTTGGAGAAGGTTGAGGTGGGAAGTGCGGGCTTGGGCGCTGGAGCTCGAGCGCGCAGGGATGGATAAGCAGAGGAGGAAGAGGGCGTGAATGGAAAGGGCGGATTCTTATCCCCTTATATGGGCGGCCAAAACTACGAGCCCCCCATCTGCCTAATAAAACTCGCTTATCTCCCAAGCGCCGCGGTTGATGGCGCGGTTGGGTTACCCACACCCGTATTGATGAGAATCCCGGAATAAGGGGACATGATCTCTGCTTCGACAAGACGTGCCAAGGAAACTGCCTCACTAAACGCGCTGAGGTGGACCAATAAAATGAATAAAAGCCTGGCCGTGGCATGATGTCACGCCGCGGAATACGTCAGCAGATCCGATTGATACAAATATTATTCTCTCTACGATGGAATGTGGAACTTATTTTGCAGAGCCGGACACTACCCTGGTGTTCAACATCTTCTATGGAATATTCGGAGGAGGAACCCGCCTTGCAATGCCGAAGACAACTTGCGTGCCGGACTCGTCGTCATTGAAGCCTGGTTCAGGGGCTACTGAGGGAGTCCTGGATTAGGGGGTGTCCGGATGGCCGGACTAAGACCTTTGGCCGGACTCCCGGACTATGAAGATACAAGATTGAAGACTCCGTCCCGTGTCCGGATGGGACTTTCCTTGGCGTGGAAGGCAAGCTTGGTGATACGATATGAAGATCTCCTCCCATTGTAACTGACTCTGTGTAACCCTAGCCCTCTCCGGTGTCTATATAAACCGGAGAGTTTTAGTCTGTAGGACGAACAACAATCATACCATAGGCTAGCTTCTAGGGTTTAGCCACTCCGATCTCGTGGTAGATCTACTCTTGTACTACCCATATCATCAATATTAATCAAGCAGGAGTAGGGTTTTACCTCCATCGAGAGGGCGCGAACCTGGGTAAAAACATCGTGTCCCTTGTCTCCTGTTACCATCCGCCTAGACGCATAGTTCGGGACCCCCTACCCGAGATCCGCCGGTTTTGACATCGACAGGTGGCTTGCTTGTCGGCTATCACTTGACTAGGGGACATAGGTCGTAGCACATACTACTTCCCTTTCATCTTGAAGCTATAGTTATTGGTACGCCCATTGTGGATGACACCACAGTCGAATTGCCATGGTCTACCCAGAAGGAGGTGGCAAACGGACATTGGGACGACATCACACTCCAAAGTGTCTTCATATGCACCAATTTTGAAGGAGACTTGGACCGTATGCTCAACTCGTATAGTGTCGGAGTCACTTAGCCATTGAACCTTGTAGGGGTGCGGGTGCTTCATCTTTACCAATTGAATATTGGAGCATAGTTCTTCACTTGCCAAGTTGTGATAACTACCACCATTGATGATGACCTTGAAGGACCTTCCATTGATGCCGGCCTTTGTGTGGAAGATGTGGCATCTTTGGTCTTCTTCTTGTTGATGTTGAAGAGTCAAGACCTTGGAGACAACGAGAGCGGGGCTCGAATCCTCATCACAAAAGACTTGATCATCTTCGTCCTTGTTCACGCGCCGGTGCATGGCCACTTGCTCAAGGGCTTCCATCTCCTCATCACTCATGGAGTCATAGGTGCCATCGTCGTTGAGGATCATGGTGCGCTTGTTTGTGCATTCATAGGACTTGTGTCCTTGGACGCCACAAGTGAAACACTTGAAGGAGCTTGTCTTGACGGTCTCATCGGTCGGAGTAGATGATGAAGCACGCGGCTTGAAGTTGCTTGTAGTAGGAGGAAGACGACTCGATTTAGTCGAAGTTCTCTTGTAACTTAACTTGTCGTCATTGCTTGGAGAGGGCTTGGTTGATGTAGAGGTTGGAGGAGTTGTTGAAGCTTGGTTGTTGGAGAAGCCGTAGGTCTTGGACGAGTAATTGGCGTACTTGAAGTCATCTTGCACTTGACGCTCCGCCTTTGTAGCTTGATGCACGAGCTCAATGAGGTTGGAGTAGGGTTGGAAGTCGGCGATCTTCTTGATGGGATGATTGAGTCCAGTCAAGAAATGTGCCATTGTTTGCTCCTCATGTTCCGTGACATTGGCTCGAATCATGGCTATCTCCATTTCCTTGTAGTATTCTTCAACACTCTTTGTTCCTTGCTTGAGGAGTTGGAGTTTCTTGAAGAGATCGCGGTTGTAGTAGGTGGGCACAAAACGTGCTCGCATGACATCCTTCATTTGAGCCCAAGTGGTGATAGGTGGTTCACCTCTTGCTTCTCGACGCTCAAGGACTTGTTCCCACCATATGAGCACATAGTCTTGGAACACAAGTGCTGCCATAGAGATCTTCTTCTCTTCCTCGTAGTTGTGCAAACGAAAGATTTTGTCGACCTTCAATGCCCATGATAGGTACTCTTCGGGATCATTGCTTCCATTGAACTTGGGCATTATGAATTTGAACTTGCCATAGCGTTGCTCTTCATTGTGTTGTTGGCGATGGTGATGATGACACCCTTGTCATGGAGGGTAATCATCCTCATGTTGCTCTTGGCGTGGAGGAAGTCCATGATCAACTTGCTCTTGTTGAACTTGAAGTTGAGGTGGAGCTTGACGAGCTTGTGAAGGAGCTTGAGGAACTTGACGTTGCACTCGCGGTTGGTAGTTCCTCTCTTGGATTTCTTCTCGAAGGGCTTCCTCTTGATTCCGCCGTTCGCGATTGCAGTTTCTGATGGCTCGACTTGATTCTTGAAGGGCACGTTGCGCCTTAAGAGCTTGCGCTTCTCAATGTTGTTGTTGAAGACATTGAGCCTCGGCGTCTTGTTCCTCTTGGTGTAGACGCGCTCTTTCTTCCTCTTGACGCCGTTGTCGTAGTCGCTCTTGAGCTTGTGCAAAAGCGACTTGGTGTGGTTGAGGACGAGGTACTCGCTCATCGACTTGCTCTTGTGAATACTTGTCATGTAGCGGACTGCGAGATGCATGACGGTCTTGACGCGCGGCTCATCGAAGAGTGTTCGATGACGGTGTACTTGAGCCAGAGAAGGAGTCGTCGGAGTGTCGACTTGAGTGGCTCCATCTTGAGTATGACGATGTAGAAGGAGGTCGGTTCACCAACAAAGTGCGGATCTCATCCATCCTTGCATCGTTCTCTTTCTTGTGCGCGTCGAGCTTGTTGTCGAAGTAGTCCTTGGTACGTTGCTCGGAGAGTCGCAAGTCGGTGGCGAGGTTGTCGATGCGGTCATTCATAGCTTGTTGCTCTTGATGCAACGCTCGTTGTGCACCTAAGAGGTGGCTCTTGGTGACGTATGATGACATGTTGTCGTCTTGCTCGATGAAGAGTGGGTTGGTAGAAGTACTCGGCCTATTCATCATTCCATGCAAAATGTGAGTGGTAGAGAGAGAAGAACTTATACCAATGTACCTTGGCCGATGTTGATGATGAATCAAGTTCACTCAAATGCGGACAATGAAATAGCACTATTGGTAACAATTCTTGTCGGTTCTCACACCTACACAAGTAAAAGCTTTTGGTGGAACGTGAGTGAGCTTCAATAATGCTGGAAAAGATACACAAATTTGCAAATGCAACAAGTAGACCAAGCAAATAGAGGTACACGGAAACACACACGCAAATAGATAAATGGGATTGTGCAAACCAAAAGTGAGCCAAAATGTGGAATCCATGAAAATGCTCTTGTTCCACAATAAATGAGAGACGCTAGCACGATTGCACAATAGGCGGATACGGAACTTGTGCACAACCTACTAGGCAAAAATGCAACGACCTCTATCCCAAGTATGCTATATGTATGGTATTTCGGTGCTATGATCCAAGATGATCGAGTATGACAATCTTAATGTAGTATGATGCTATGGTTCTTGCTCATAAGCTCTTTGCTTATCTTTCCTCTTTGCTTAAAAGCTTGGGTGGCTCTTTCACTTTTGAGCTCTTTTCTCATGCAAAACTTCACGAATGAAGATAACAATTCTGTATGCGATGACAACTTTGTGACACACAAGTTGATGCCAAGATATGCACCACTATGGTATGGTATGTATGCTATGGAGTATGATCACTAATGTGCACAAGTCACGTTGCCGACAATACTCAATGGCTAGTCTCGATGGGTAAGCTACGCAAAAGTAAGGCCATGTGGGTATCAATGCAATTGCAAAGTATGAAAAAGATGTCGTCGAGGTTACCGTCCTTGGCAATGATGAGACCCTTGCGAAGATGAGCCGTGGTGATGATGATGTCGAACCGTACCTATATAGCCGAAACACAATAGGACACGGGAGCTACAACTCAAAATCTCAAAGACCAAAATGTGTCAAAATCGTCATAGGAGGTATTGGGGATGATGGTGGTGTATGTGGGTTTGGAAGATGTGGTGGAAGGTGGGGATGTGGTGGTGGCCGAACTGAACAAAATTCAGTTCCGTCAGAGTTGCCCGGACGTCCGGGTTGTCACGGTCTTCCGGAAGTCGTCGGACGTCCGGCTTGGTCTGGTCATCCGTATCCTAGGCGAAAATCGGGCATGGGATGAACAGCACGATTTCGGGGTGGAGGGAGATGGTGATGTCAAAATCGAGCGGATTTGTGGATGGAAAAGGGTGGGGAGGGTGGTGAAAGCTAGATCCACACGTGGCAACACAAATCCATGGACCAAATCCAACAAAATTTCAACTCACCAACAAATCACAAAAAAAATTGGGGCTATTTTTGGTGGGGAATTTTGGGATTTAGGAAGAAAACAACAAAATCAAGCTAGAAAACATGGGGTAGGGGCTCCAAAAACGTGATCAACGTGGCTCATGATACCAAGATGATGTAGGGCGGAACCCTAGGGGCCGACCTTTCACGTTTGGAGTTGATCCTATGGGGAAACACGAAGAACGTGCGGAAGAACACAAGGGAAATCACAGGGGGAAACGAGAGAAACACTCAACCGACAAGTGATTGATCACACAAGGGCTAGATCACCGAAAGCACAAAGTATCACGAGATCCAAAGTTAATAAATGAAGATACAAGAGTAACCGTTCTTCTCCGTGAGGAGGTCTTGATTGTCTTCTCCGGATGGAGGCCTTGAATCCGAATGGATCTTCTCCTAAGAGGCGCGGTCCCTCACATGGACTAGATCCGGTACGGATGAGGAATGCGCTATCTCAATGAGCTATCACAATGCTAACCCTATCTAGGTGGTGGGAGTGGTCTATATATAGTCTTAGTGCAAAAGAGGGGAGAAGTGAAGGGGTACATGCGACTCAGCCCGCAGCTGGACGCAGCCAGGGTCCGGACGTCCATGGGGCACCGGTCGTCCAGAGGCTTGCGGGGTCCCGGACGTCCAGGGTTCTTCGGATGACTGTAGATTCGGTTCTGTTGACAGGAGCACGGTCGTCCGGAAGCCTTCGGATTGCCGTAATTTCTATTCTGTGGTCGCTGGCACGGACGTCCGTAGGGGCTCGGTCGTCCGGAGCCTGGGGGTCTTCGGTCGTCCGGGCTTGGCCGGTCGTCCGTAACCTGGAGCTCTGGCCTGCCTTTCTTCTCTCGGCTGCAGCACCATCCAGGGGTCGGACGTCCGTGCCTGGCCGGTCGTCCGGGTCCTGTAGCTTCCAGAGCCGTCCTTCATCTTGGTCTTCACACTTGGTGTCCTCGCCACCTTGGCCATTGGATGTAGCCGTCCCATGGCTCTCCTCCAAGTAACGGATCACACACAGAGTCTCCATATGAGGTAGTAGCCAAGTCTCGTGAGTAGAGAGAGGGAGTTCAGAGAGGAGCAAGTTCACCTTATCTTTGATAGCCTTTGCTCGAGCTCTTGTCATGGGTCCAAGTCAAGTTGAGGGAGATGTAGGTACGTCCATGGGGATGAGCAAGGGATGCTCCGCATCACCTTGGGAATATTGAGGCGAGCGCTATTGAAGCACTTGATTTACTTCTGCAAGGTCTCTCCAGGTTGCTGCTTGATACGGTGCAGGTCACCCACGACTGGAGGATGGTCGCGAGTGCCTTGGAAGTTGGCGATGAAGCGGGTGCGCATCTCATCCCAGGAGGAGATCGAGCCGGGAGGCAGGTTCAGGAGCCAGGTGCAGGCATCATCCTTGAGCGCCATGGGAAACCAGTTCGCCATGACCTGTTCATCTCGGTTGGCGCCTCGATGCCCAGCTCGTAGAGCTGCAGGAACTCTGTGGGGTCGGCACTGCCGTTGTAGCGAGGAGGCAGATCTGGCTTGAACTTCCCTGGCCAGGCGACACTGTGTAGCTCGGTGGTGAAGGCGCGGCAACCTGCAGTGGTCACCAGAGCCCTTTGCAGACGCGAGGCTTGCTCTTGGAGGTTCCCGCGCGCCGCCTCCAGGGGCAGCGTGGGGTCTTGACGTGCTGGCGTAGGGATGCGGTCTTGACGTGCCGGAGCGGGGAGCAAACGAGCGCCTTCTTGAGGCCAAGGGATTTCTTGGCAGCTCCTTTCTTGTCGCGCGGGCGCCAAACACGGTGGGTCTCGTCCAGGGGCCACTCGCCTTGGAGCCAGGGCACCTTCTTGGAGAGGATTTGGCGGAGGCACCTCCTGAGCTGCATCGCCCACGTAGGACGTGTTTTATGATGCTCTCTTTGCGCTTCAATTCTTGTCTTTCATCTGACCATCATTAAAATTATTAATGCCTAGCTAAAAGGCTTTAAAGAAAAGCGCTTGTTGGGAGACAACCCAATTTTTTTACTTGCTGTTATTCAATAAATATTTCATCTAGCTGCTGTTTAGATGTGTTTTCATGTTTTAATTAGTGTTTGTGCCAAGTAGAACCTATAGGATAACCTACGGTGATAGTTAATTTGATTCTGCTGAAAAACAGAAACTTTTGTGCGCACTAAAATAATTTCAGTAAATCACAGGAACATGATTTAGCGTTGATTCTTTTTGATGTAGATCAATAGACAAATTTCCCAGGACTTCCTATTTTCGTAGGATCTTTTGAGTTCCATAAGTGTTCGAAAGTTACAGATTGCTACAGACTGTTCTATTTTTGACAGATTCTGTTTTTGTATGTTGTTTGCTTATTTTGATGCATCTATGGCAAGTATCGGGGGGTATGAACCCTAGAGAAGTTGGAATACAGTAGGTTTAACACAAATATAAATAAATAATGTGTTCATTACAGTACCTTATGTGGTGGTTTTTCTTTCTCGCACTAACGGAGCTTATGAGATTTCCTGTTGAGTTTTGTGTTTTGAAGTTTTCAAGTTTTGGGTAAAGATTTGATGGATTATGGAATAAGTAGTGGCAAGAGCCTAAGCTTGGGGATGCCCCGGAAGGCATCCCCTCTTTCGTCTTCGTCTATCGGTAACTTTACTTGGAGCTATATTTTTATTTGCCACATGATATGTGTTTTGCTTGGAGCGTCTTGTATGATTTGAGTCTTTTCTTTTTAGATTACCACAATCATCCTTGCTGTACACACCTTTTGGGAGAAACCCACTTGATTTGGAATTTATTAGAATACTCTATGTGCTTCACTTGTATCTTTTGAGCTAGATAATTTTTGCTCTAGTGCTTCACTTATATCTTTTAGAGCACGGCGGTGGCTTAATTTTGTAGAAATTTTTGATCTCTCATGCTTCACTTATATAATTTTGAGAGTCTTTTAGAACAGCATGGTATTTGCTATGGTTATAAAATTGGTCCTAGAATGATGGGCATCCAAGTTGGGTATAATAAAAACTATCATAGAAAGTGAATTGGATGCTATAATCAATTTGATGCTTGATAATTGTTTTGAGATATGAGGATGGTGATATTAGAGTCATGCTAGTGGGGTAATTATGAATTTGAGGAATACTTGTGTTGAAGTTTGTGATTCCCGTAGCGTGCACGTATGGTGAACCACTTTGTGATGAAGTTGTAGCATAATTTATTTATTGATTGTCTTCCTTATGAGTGGCGGTCGGGGACGAGCAATGGCCTTTTCCTACCAATATATCCCCCTAGGAGCATGCGTGCAGTACTTTGTTTTCAATGGCTTGTAGATTTTTGCAATAAGTATATGAGTTCTTTATACGCACTCTCACCCTTCCACCATTGCTAGCCTCTCTTGTGCCGCACAACTTTTGCCGATATCATACACCCACCATATACCTTCCTCAAAACAGCCACCATACCTACCTATTATGGCATTTCCATACCCATTCCGAGATATGTTGCCATGCAACTTTCCACTGTTCCGTTTATTATGACACGCATCATCATTGTCATATTGCTCTTTGCATGATCATGTAGTTGACATCATATTGTGGCAAAGCCACCTTCATAATTCTTCCATACTTGTCACTCTTGATTCATTGCATATCCCGGTACACCGCCGGAGGCATTCATATAGAGTCATATTTTGTTCTAAGTATCGAGTTGTAATCTTGAGTTGTAAGTAAATAAAAGTGTGATGATCTTCATTATTAGAGCATTGTCCCAAGTGAGGAAAGGATGATGGAGACTATGATTCCCCCACAAGTCGGGATGAGACTTCGGACTTTACAAAAAAATATTAAAAAAAGAGAAAGGCCAAATAAAAAAAAGAGAAAGGCCAAATAAAAAAATGAGAGAAAAAGAGAGAAGGGACAATGATACTATCCTTTTACCACACTTGTGCTTCAAAGTAGCACCATGATCTTCATGATAGAGAGTCTACTATGTTGTCACTTTCATATACTAGTGGGAATTTTATTCATTATAGAACTTGGCTTGTATATTCCAGTGATGGGCTTCCTCAAAATGCCCTAGGTCTTCCTGAGCAAGCAAGTTGGATGCACACCCACTTAGTTTCTTTTGTTGAGCTTTCATACATTTATAGCTCTAGTGCATCCATTGCATGGCAATCCCTACTCACTCACATTGATATCTATTAATGGGCATCTCCATAGCCCGTTGATACGCCTAGTTGATGTGAGACTATCTTCTCCCTTTTTGTCTTCTCCACAACCACCATTCTATTCCACATATAGTGCTATGTCCATGGCTCACGCTCATGTATTGCGTGAAAGTTGAAAAAGTTTGAGAATATTAAAGTCTGAAACAATTTCTTGGCTTATCATCGGGGTTGTCCATGATTAAATACATTGTGTGATGAAGATAGAGCATAACCAGACTATATGATTTTGTAGGGATAACTTTCTTTAGCCATGCTATTTTGAGAAGACATGATTGCTTTGTTAGTATGCTTGAAGTATTATTGTTTTTACGTCAATATGAACTATTATATTGAACATTCATGCCACAATAAAGAAAATTACATTGAGGATTATGCTAGGTAGCATTCCTCATCAAAATTCTGTTTTTATCATTTACCTACTCGAGGACGAGCAAGAATTAATCCTGGGGATGCTTGATACGTCTCCAACGTATCTATAATTTTTGGTTGTTCCATGCTATTATATTACCTGTTTTGGATGTTTATGGGCTTTACTCTACACTTTTATATCATTTTTGGGACTAACCTACTAACCAGAGGCCCAACCCGAACTTGATGAAACCTTCGGGAGCGATCTTTCTAGAACAAATGCAAACCAGGAGACTTGGAGTGGATGTCAAGCAACAAATGAGGCGGTCACGAGGGTGCCTTGCGCGCCCCCACCCTCGTGGGCCCCTCGTTGCTCCACGGACGTACTTCCTTCACCTATATATACTCCCGTACCCTGAAAACATCCAGGAGCACCATGAAAACCTTCCACTGCCGCAACCTTCTGTATCCGCGAGATCCCATCATGGACCATTCGCCGACGCTCCACCGGAGGGGGAATCGACCATGGAGGGCCTCTACATCATCTCCACGGCCTCTCCGATGAGTTGTGAGTAGTTTACCACAGACCTTCGGGTCCATAGTTATTAGCTAGATGGCTTCTTCTCTCTCTTTGAATCTCAATACCAAGTTCTCCTCGATCTTCTTGGACATTGTCGAATTTCGGGTTCCGGCAGACCCTTGAGGTTCGAACAGTAGGGTGCGCACGAAGATCTTTCCCCTACTAGCTCACGTCTCGAAGTCTCACAAGGATCTAAGCAAGAAAGATGAACACACAAGGGACACGAGATTTATACTGGTTCAGGCCACCATTGTGGTGTAATACCCTACTCTAGTGTGTGGTGTGGTTGATTGCCTCAGGGGCTAACGATGAACAATACAAATGGAGAACAAGCTCGCGAGTGGATGTTCTTGAGCTGGTGCGATGAACTGCTTGGGTGAGTTCAGTCGCCTCTCTCTAGTCTATGCGTCTTCTTGGGGTAGATGCTCGATGCCCCTACTCTGTGGTGGCTAGTCCTATTTATAGAGCGAGGCCCTGGGCCTCTTCCCAAATAATGAGCGGGAAGGGCACCAACAATTGGCCATTTTAAAGGGGAACATCTGGTACACTTATCCTGACTAAAGTTGGTCTTCGGCTGCCAAAGGCTCTGACGATGACACCGTCATGGGCTCCACGATGACCTCCATCCCGCTGCTCTGCTGGTCTTGGTCTTGTTGCACCGAAACGGTAAACTTTACCTCATGCCTTGGCCTGTGCCCCCCCTCCACCGAAGGGGAAACAAGGACACTACATAGGACTGCACCCGCCTGGCGCCCGCATGGTGTCGATCATCATGGCTTGCGTCACAGGCTCCTCATGAGGTACCCTGCCTTGATCTCTCCACCTCCTCGTGAGCCTGCCTGAGGAGGCTGCTCCTGAGGA
>NC_041387.1:228685855-228693658 GCF_002162155.2 Triticum dicoccoides | reverse complement strand
CCCTCACGAGGGTCTTGAGCTTGAGCTGATGAAGCTGGGTTGCACTGGGCCCCCACTTGAGCCACGCCACAGGCCGCAGGCAGGCAAGGCTGGGGACCCCCGTTCCTAGAATGCCGACAGTAGCCCCCGGGCCCAAGGCGCGCCCGGACTTGGCTTATCGGAGAAGCGAAGGGGCAAGTGCGAAGTGCCGCGGGCCCCAACAGCCCGCGGCCTTGGGCGCCGCGTGGCGATTGATTGGACATGGGCGTCTCGGCTTCCCCACGACGCCTCGGTTACCGCGCGAATTGACAAGTCTCTGCATGCAAAAATGGGTCATGATTACCTACGATCATGGAGGCCGGCGGTTGGCCTTCTCCGGCTATAAGTACGGAACGGCGTGAGCCCCTTCAATTTATTCCTTCTTGCTACTCCTTTCTCCCCATCTCGGTTGCTCGCCACTCCCATGGCCCCGCTGAAGAGGTTCTCGGCCGCGGAGAAGGGAAAGGCTCATTAGGAAGGGCCTGACTCTCCTCCAACCAAGCGTGGTCGGGGCCGCCCTCGCAAGCATCCTGCGGGCCATGTAGTGGCTTCCCGTAGTCGTGGAGGCAGTCCCCTGTGCGGCGAGGAGCGCCTAGTTGAAGAGGGGAGGCACGCCGCAGCTGCGTGACCCCCCAGGCCGCGCTTCCGCTCGGCAGAGGTTTTGCCAGAGTTCGTCGTGTGCTTAGCGGACCCGACCAGCACCTGGTTCCAGCTCCCCCACTTCTTTGTCGGGGAACTTCCAGCTGGCGCTACGGGCGACCTCTGGCTTCAGGAGGACGGCTGCTGCAACAGGGCCTCCTGGGCTTCGCTGGAGGTCTCCGTCGCCGGGGACGCGGCCCTGACCCACGGCTGGCAAACGTTTGCCCGCGTGCATGGCCTGAGCCGGAGGTGCACCCTGCACTTTAGGTTCGATGGTGATGCCACCCTCTATGTGATTGTGTTCGGGGAGGACGACCGCCGTGCTGGGTGCTGCCCCGAAGACGATGACCGCGGCCGTGTGCCCAGCCTCGGCGTTGATCAGGACGAAGGTGGTGGCAGGCGCATGGGCGGCGGCGCTCGGGACTCGCCCAGCTTCGGCGACTTCCCTTCGGACAGCACCTCCTCCAGCGGCGGTCGCGACCAGCCCCCGCGCCGCCGCGCCCGCCTGGGGGAAGGTAGCTGGTCAGTCCACCATCGCGCCACGATTAAGCGAGAGCAGGGATCTGGCTGAGCCCCAGAGGTAGTACGAGCCCTCGCCGCGAGCTGGTGCCGAGCAAGTTGCGCCTGTTTTGTCTTTCTTCCTTTCCTGCGCAAAAGAAAGTAGAATTGGGCCCTACGGGGCGTGTTGAACTGTCGCTGTTAATTATCGTGTTGTTTCCGCTATTTCCGTGTTATCTTCCCATGTCGCGTGCCCGTGTGCGGGGACTACTTAGCTCGGGGAGGCTTGCCGCGGTCTTCACCTCCCGAGGCCGAGGCCTCGCTGTGCGCTTCATGTCATGCAAGGATTAGTCAGGAGGGGTAGCTTCTGGTCTTGGTCCCGGGGGCGACCGACCCAGGTCCTGTTCTCGCGTCGTGACACCCGTGGGGCACGGATTGGGAGGAGTGCTCCCGTGGAGGACTCGAATAGGAAAGCATCAAACGACCGGGGCAGAAAACACTCGCGAGGGCGCCCGCATACCTCCCTCACAAGACTCACGCAAGAGAAAACGAGGCAAGTGAGTGTGAAAGAAAAAAGAGCCACAAGCTAGAGACGGCAACAGCTCCAATAAAACTTCAAATAGGAATGAACAAGCCAACTGCAGAAAGCAAATGAAAAAGCCGCGTCCGGCACCTAATCTAGTCTTCGACGTCTTCTCACCAGCGCGGAACAAAGTGCTGCCACTAGGCGTGGGAGGGAGCCCCCGAGGCCCGAGGGTGGCACTCCGGAGACTCCGGGGCGTGTACAACCCCACTCATTATTACGTGAGAGTGTCATGGGTGGCGAGCTTCACAGGCATTGGCCTTCTTCACAGGCACCGGGCCTTTCACAAAATGCGGCAGCTTCACAGGCTTTGGCCCTCTTCACAGGCACCGGGCGTTTCCCAAAATGCGGTAGCTTCACAGGCATTGGCCTTCTTCACATGCACCGGGCCTTTCCCAAAATGCGGCGGGTTCACAGGCATTGGCCTTCTTCACAGGCACCAGGCCTTTTCCATAGGCATTGGGCCTCGCTTAGGGGTAGAATCTTCGGAGATGTTGAATGTTCCATGTGTTCTGGATGGGCACCCCTTCCTGGGTCTCCAAGCGCGCGGAGCTGGGCCTGGAAACATGAACAACCTTGAACGGGCCCTCCCATATGGGAGAGAGCTTGTGGAACCCCTCCCTAGAGAGGACCCGTCTGAGCACGAGGTCCCCTACCTCAAGAGTCCTAGGGCAGATGTTGCGGCAGTGGTACCGTCGGAGCGCTTGTTGATACCTGGCCGCTCGCAGCGCAGCCTCTCGACGGCGTTCCTCCCCCAGCACGAGATCCGTCCCCCGCATGGTGTCCTGCTGCACCTCGTCGAACACCAGGACCCATGCGGAACGACGCCTGACCTCGTGAGGGAGGATGGCCTCAGCTCCGTAGACGTGGAAGAACGGGGTCTCGCCAGTCGGCTTGGCCGCGGTCGTGCAGATAGACCACATCACAGACTGGAGCTCATCATACCAGCCCCTGCCGCGGGCCTCCAGCTTCTTCTTGAAGGTCCTGGTTTTAAGGCCCCTCAGGACCCCGCGTTGGCTCGCTCGGCCTGGCCGTTGCTCCCCGGGTGTGCTACCGAAGCGTAGCATATCTACGTTCCAAGGTTAGCACAGTACGTTTTGAAGAGATTACTGGTGAACTGCGAACCGTTGTCGGTGAGGATGCGGTTAGGCACCCCAAATCGGCTCACGAGGCCCTTGATGAACTTGACTGCGGAGCCCGCTAGGATGGTGCGGACAACTTCCACCTCAGCCCACTTGGTGAACTTGTCCACGGTGACGTAGAGGTAGAGATAGCCCCCTGGTGCCCGAGGGAACGGACCTAGAATGTCCAGCCCCCAAACTGCGAACGGCCATGAGAGGGGTATAGTCTGCAGACCCCCTGCCAGCTGATGGATCTGCTTGGCGTGGAATTGGCAGGCCTCACAAGCCTTCACTAGCTCAACGGCGTCACTGAGTGTTGTGGGCCAGTAGAACCCGCTGCGGAACACCTTGCCAACGAGGGTTCGTGATGATGAGTGATGCCCAGAGTCCCCACCGTGTATGTCTGCCAACAGCTCCTTCCCTTGCTCTCTAGAAATGCAACGTAGGGACACGTCATTTGGTCGCCTCCGGTAGAGCTCCCCATCCTCGATGCAGTAGGTCGTGGCCTGCCAGGCCACGCGCTCCGCTTCCTCCTCCTTTTCCGGCAGGGTCCCTTGCGTCAAGTAGTTCTTGAGCTCTGCAATCCAACATCCTTCCTGAGGCTCCAACGCCAGGAGCAGGTGTGCCCCTGAGGCCGGGCCGCAGGCCGGGGCTCCCGAGGCAGGCGGCTGAGGGAGCTCCTCCCGAGGCTGCGCCGTGCTCGATAGCAATGGCGCCACCGAGGGCTTGAAGAGTCGCTCCTCAAAGACGCCAGGCTCCTCAGGCAGCCGCCTGGATGCCCTCTTGGCGATGTCATCAGCCTCTTGATTGGTGCCGCGAGGCACATGCTGCAACTCCAGCCCCTAGAACTGTTTCTCCATCCTACGAACCTCCGCGAGGTAGGCTTCCATGTGCTCGTCCTTCAACTCGTATATCTTGTTGGAGAAGTTGACGAGGAGTTGCAAATCACCCTTTATGATGAGGCTCTTTACCCTCAAGGCGATTGCGGCTTTCAGGCCTGCTATCAGGCCTTCGTACTCTGCTATGTTGTTGGAGACCTTTTCTCCATGCTGGAAACAGAGTTGTACGGCGTAGTAGAGCTTGTCCTGAGTAGGAGATACGAGCACTGCACCGGCCCCCGCGCCATGTCGGGAGAATGCCCAGTCGAAGTACATGACCCAACCGTCCGGTGCTTCGCTTCCCAGGGAAAGTGATCGGTCCTCACCTGCCTTGAGGCCCGGTGCCTCTGCCCATTCTGCCACGAAATCTGCAAGTGCGGCTCCCTTGACGACTCTGGTCGTGCTGAATTCTAGCTGAAACGCTTGCATTTCGACGTTCCATTCAGCGACCCTTCCAGCCGAGTTGGGGCTCCTGAGTACCCTTTCCAAGGGGTATGCCGAGATGACCTTGATGGGATGGCCTTGGAAGTAGTGCTGCAGCTTTCGTGAAGCTACCAATAGCGCGAGGAGGAGTTTTTGAGGCATGGGGTACCACGCCCTTGCGTCCCGTAGCACCGTGCCGACGAAGTACACGGGATGCTCGATGAGGTTGAGGGTGCTGGCGCTGCTTGCGTCCTCCGGAGGTTGGGGCGCCTCCTGAAATGACGGGGCCCCCAGCGCTTGATCGCTTGGAGAGGCCTCTTATGCTCCGGGTGCGCTCCCCTGCTGCAGCTGATCCTTTTCGGCTGCGATCGCGGTCTTCGTGAGGCTTTGTTGGCTTCACTTGGCTTCAGCCCGGACAACTACTGCGGGCTTGGTCCGACGCTCCTCCCTAACCGCCACCAGGGCCACACTGGCAGAGTAGGGTGTGGCTGCAAGGTAGAGCACCAGGGGCTCCCGAGGACGCGGAGCTACCATTACCAGAGGGCTGGTAAGGTACCTCTTGAGATCTTGGAATGCCCTGTCGGCCTCTTTAGTCCATTCGAAGGGGCCCTTCTTCTTCATAAGCTTGAAGAAGGGCAGTGCTTGTTCCCCCAGCTTGGAGATGAAGCGTCCTAGCGCGGTTACACGCCCGGTGAGCTTCTGCATTTCTTTGAGGGTTTTCGGCGGGCTCATGTCTTTGACTGCTTTGACCTTCTCCGGGTTGGCCTCGATGCCCCTGTGGGACACGAGGAAACCCAGGAGCTTGCCCGAGGGGACTCCAAACACGCACTTCTCCGGGTTGAGCCGCAGGTCCACTTCATTGAGGCTCACGAAGGTTTCTTCCAAGTCCTGTATTAGGGTTTTTGCCTCCCGAGACTTCACCACAATGTCATCCACGTATGCCTCAGCGTTCCTCCCGAGCTGCCGGCCCAAGGCGATGTGCATCAGCAGCTAGAAGGTCGCGCCTGCGTTGCGCAACCCAAATGGCATGCATGTATAGCAGTACATTCCGCACAGGGTCAGGAAAGCCATTTTTCCACATATTTTACCGCCATCTTGATTTGGTGATAGCCCGAGAAGGCATCTAGGAAGCACAGCAGGTCACGCTCAGCGGTGTAGTCGACGATCTGGTCGATGGGAGGGAGCGGAAATGGATCCTGCGGGCAGGCCTTGTTGAGGTGGTGAAGTCGACACACATGCGTTCCTTTCCTCCCTTCTTCGGCACGACAACTGGGTTTGCCAACCAATCCGGGTAGTGGACCTCGCGAATAACCCCTGCTGCCTCTAGCTTGCGGGTCTCTTGGACAGTGAAAGCTTGCTTCCTGGTGAACTACCGCCTCACCTTCTACTTCACGGGGCGCACGTTGGGGCACACGTTGAGGTGATGCTCAATCACACCCCCCGGGACCCCCGCTAGCTGATCAGGTTCCCATGCGAACAACTTCTTGTTCGCGCGCAGGAACTTCACCAAGGCCTCCTCCTGCTCGGGTTCGAGGTTGGCACCTATGGTGAAGGTGGCGTTAGTGGTCCCATCCTCATCGACCGGTACCTGCTTGGTTTCCGCCTTGTCTTAGGAGAATAGCTGCTTCTTCTTAGCCGGCGCAGCCCCCTTGGGCTCGAGGGCGTCAGTGCTGGCGGGCTGCGCCACCGCGGCCGTCTTGAAAGCAAGCTTGAGCGCCTGCAGTGCATCCTTTGTGTCTCCTGGCACGGTAAGGACGCCGCTGCTCCCGGGCATCTTCATGAGGTTGTACATCGGGTGAGTTGCTGCCATGAACCGGACCAAGGACGGGTAGCCGAGAATGGCATTGTAGGGGAAGCTGATGGGGGTGACGCTGAAGTCGATCAGATCTGCGCGGGAGTTGTCGTAGGTGCCGAAGGTCACCGGGAGGCGAATCTGTCCCAAGGAGGCGGTGGAACCGACTCCGACACCCGAGAAAGGCCTGCTGGGCTGAAGCCGCTCTGGGGGAACGTGGAGGAGGCTAAAGGCCTCCATAGAGAGCACGTTGAGGCCGGCACCGCCATCAATAAGGGTCCTGGTGACGGCCACTTGGCAGATGGTGGGGGTGCACAACATCGGGAGCGCACCCGAACTGGCGTGGTTGGAGGGGTGATCGTCCGAGTTAAAGGTCAGATCGGCCTCAGGTGCCACCCAGCCCGGGGGGCTTCTCGGCGCTTGGAGGCGGTACCTATCTGGCGGGTGAACGGCTTGACGTGGCGGCTCGAAGGTGGCGCCTGTGAGCCGCCCAGGAGAGCTGCGATGACCGGGGGTACTGGCGCGGCGTAATGGGCAAGGAAGAGGTCGCGCAGTTCCCCCTAGGAGGTCACGGAAGCCATCGGTAGGTGGAGCAGCCACATCCGCGGAACGCCGGTGAGGACCATGGGAAACCAGTTGGCCATCACACTGTCGTCGCCTCCGGCCTTGAGGACGGCTTCCTCGTACGCCAGCAGGAAAACCAGCGGATCCGTCGCACCGTTGTAGCGCGGCGGCATCTCTGGCTTGAACTTGAGCGGCCACTGCACCTGCCGCAAGGCGGGGGCCAAGGCTCGGAGCCCCCTGGCCCCAGTGCCGACATCGGCTGTAGGAGCGAGCGGCGCGTCCGTGGGGGCGCGACGGGCATGAGACGACGAATCGGCTGGAGTCAGCGACGGGGTGGCGGTGTGGCCTTCCCGCCGCACCGAAGGATGCAGGGACGAGGCCTGCTGCTTGTTCCCCGTCGGGCCTGTGGCGGCGTTGGCGGAAGGCGACGGGGAACGACGGGGGCGACTGCCGACGGGCGCTGTCTGGACTTGACGGAAGATCACATGTGACCAGCGGAAGAAAGATTCCGGCGCACCCCCTACCTGGCGCACCAAATGTCGGATTTCGGGTTCAGGCAGACCCTTGAGGTTCGAACACTGGTGTGTGCACGAAGATCTTTCCCCTACCAGCTCATGTCTCAAAGTCTCACAAGGATCTAAGCAAGAAAGATGAACACACAAGGGACATGAGATTTATACTGGTTCAGGCCACCATTGTGGTTTAATACCCTACTCCAGTGTGTGGTGTGGTGGATTGCCTCAGTGGCAAACAATGAACAATACAAAGGGAGAACAACCACGCGAGGGGCTGTTCTTGAGCTCGTGCGATTAAGTGCTTTGGTGACTTCAGTCGCCTCTCTCTAGTCTATGTGTCTTCTTGGGGTACATGCTCGATGCCCCTACTCTGTGGTGGCTAGTCCTATTTATGAGCGAGGCCCTGGGCCTCTTCCCAAATAATGAGCGGGAAGGGCGCCAACAATTGGCCATTTTGAAGGGGAACATCTGGTACACTTATCCTGACTAAAGTTGGTCTTCGGCTGCCAAAGGCTCTAACGATGACGCCGTCATGGGCTCCACGATGACCTCCATCCTGCCGCTCTGCTGGTCTTGGTCTTGTTGCACCAAAACGGTAACCTTTACCTGATGCCTTGGCCTGTGCTCCCCCCTGCACCGAAGGGGAAACAAGGACACTGCGCAGGCCAGCGCCCGCCTGGCGCCTGCCTGGTCTCGATCGTCATGGCTTGCGTCACAGGCTCCTCGTGAGGTACCCTGCCTTGATCTCTCCGCCTCCTCGGGAGCTTGCCTG
>NC_041387.1:228684367-228685538 GCF_002162155.2 Triticum dicoccoides | reverse complement strand
CCCCCCGCGAGGCTTGGCCCCTCATGAGGGTCTTGAGCTTGAGCTGATGAAGCTGGGCTGCACTGGGCCCCCACTTGAGCCACGCCGCAGGCCGTAGGCAGGCAAGTCTGGGGACCCCGTTCCTAGAATGCTGACAGCGATCTATTCGATGTAACTCTTTTTGCGGTGTGTTTGTCGAGATTCGATGAATTATGGGTTTATGATCAAGTTTATCTATGAGAAATATTTGAATCTCCTCTAAATTATTTTATGTATGATTTGTTATCTTTGCAAGTATCTTTGAATTATTAGTTTGGTTTGGCCTATTAGATTGATCTTTCTTGCAATGGGAGAAGTGCTTACCTTTGGGGTCAATCTTGCGGTGTCCTTTCCTAGTGACAGCAGGGGCAGCAAGGCACGTATTGTATTGTTGCCATCAAGGATAAAATGATGGGGTTTATATCATATTGCATGAGTTTATCCCTCTACATCATGTCATCTTTCTTATTGCGTTACTCTGTTCTTCTTGAACTTAATACTCTAGATGCAGGCAGGCACTACTAGGGAAAACCTTATACACAGAACTTTAGTAGTAGCGTGGGTCAAAAAAGCACGCTGGTGCTAAGTAGCAGTAGCGCGCCTGTGCAAACTGCGCTGCAGATAATTTCCTAGCAGTAGCGCGCCTTGCTGTAAACACTTTACTACTAAAATTCCCACGACTTAGCCGATAGGCTACACATAGTAGTAGCGATCTATATCGAACCGCGCTACTGCTACTTTCTTTGTAGCAGCGCATTTTATTCTAAACTCGCTACTGCTAAAGGATATAAAATTAAATGGAAAGCAAATAGAAAGGTAATTGAAAATGAAAGAAATAAAAGAAGGTGAAAGGAAACAAATAAAATATGAAGAAAAATAAATGAAAAAGGGAAAAAAAGAGAAAGGCATAGTAGTATTGCGTATACCAGAACACGTTGTAGCTAACGTAGCAGTAGCGCGCTTTCTGGAACGCGCTACTTCTACTTCTGACTTAACCACCGAGTTCGTCCTTCCCCACGGCCACTTCCCCCAAATCGAACTCCTTCGCTCTCGCCTCCGCCGTCGCCCATTGGCCGCCGCGCGCTCTCTGCACACCCTCTACGCCGCCCCCGACCCCGAATTCAACGCCGCCCCCGCCCCCGACCTCAACGCC
>NC_041387.1:228653132-228683950 GCF_002162155.2 Triticum dicoccoides | reverse complement strand
CCGGATGCCGCCCCCGACCCTGACCTCGATGCTGCCCTCCATCGCATGCCCGATCCCCGACCCCGACCTCGACGCTGCCTGCCCCTCTCTCGCCGCAGGCACCCGAGGTGAGCACGCCTGTGCCTCCCCCTCCCCTACCTCTGCCTAGATAGGGTTCTTCAAATTTTAGTTGCATCAAATTAGTTAGGGTTCATCTATGGGTAGAAATGAATTGGATACCGATGCGGCTAGGATGTTTTCTTAGATGATGTTTTCTTAGATGATGAATAAACACTAGTTCAATGCATAATAAAACGAGTAAAATTTGACCACTTATTGCACTTTTAAGTTGGATAATTGGAATATCCGCTACTACTTTCCACCCCTAGGTTCATCAAATTAGATGGTAATTAGGGCAGTAGTTCCTAGGTACTAATTAGTTAGTAAGAACTAGGTACTAATTAGGTACTAGTTTATTTTCATTTATAGTAAGTTTATTTTTAGTAAGAACAAGTTGAATTAATAGAACAAGTTAGTAAGAACTTGTTGCTATTCTTTTAGTTAAAGCAATTTTTCCCGCATCGACGTGGACGATACCTATCCCGCATCCTCGTCGTCGAGTCGGCGGAGGACACCTACTTGACCAGATGGGCCATGTCTGGGACTGGGCTCCGCCGGGGTGGTACTGGGAGGCGCTACCTACCGGGGGCGCAGGTTGGTGAGGATCCAGCCTGTCGTTGACCCGAACCTTTTTTGGTGGCGGTCACGTGGGCCAGTGATGGTCCAGAGGCTCGAGGACCCCGCGGAGGTGGTGCGTCACCGTGTCAGTGAGGAGGACGCGCATGTCCCTCGCTACATGTTTGTGTTGGAGCACAGGTTCTCCAATACCTGGCGGGTTCTCTAGGGATCTCACTGGAGCTATGATCCTGTGATGGTTCCTTCTCTGTGGGTGTCTACCGCCCGCGCCGATACACGTTGTCTACTAGGGTTTTAGTTGTATTAGTGATGTTATATGTATGATACTATTCGGGATGTATTAGTGATAATATTCGACGATGTACGGACGCATGAGATGATTTACTTTTTCTTATTGAATGCATGCTAATTTGAGTCCTATAAGATATTTTGAAATGTATATCTTGTGTTGCTCAAATAGGATATGTGCTTGCCCAAGTGGTCGGTCATGTTTCCAGGTTACACCTCCGAGTGGCCTATGTTTTGCCGGAGTGTTGATTCATTTCTGTTCCGGCAAATTTCAGGCACTCGATATGTCCTATTTTAGCAAAGGTCATGCTGGATTTTTCCGTGAATTTTGGCATGACTTGTGCCAGAATATGTAGGAAATATCGAGTGCCCCAGATTTGTACGTTGAGTATCCTAGTAGTTGTCTTTGATCGATTTTCAATTAATGTTTCAACTATGAACATAGGAAATGTCTGATGACGAAAAGGATTTCGGTATTTGCAAATACTGCGAAGACGAGCATGGCCTGTGCAACGGAATCTTCTTAGATGATGATAGGCGCTTCAGCATTAAGCTGGACGAGAACTTTAAAGTGGATACAGTAAGTCAGAACGACAAGTCTTTTTTCGTAATTAAGCATGACATCTGCTTCATTTGCTTCAACTTATAATTTTTTTACTATTCTACTAGCATATCCCCTGCCATGCAAGAGTTTTTGTATTGGATAAGATAGGTTTCAGTCGTACTATGGAGGTAAAGAAATTTTACTTGAAGACCGAGCATGGTTATATTCTGCATGCAAAATTATACAATTCAGACGACTACATCTATTTTGGATGCAAAACATGGCGAGCACTATGCAAGACTTATGCATTTGAGCCTGATATGGTTATCACCTTTGATATTCGTCCGGAAGATGATATTGAAGGTAATACCGACATCTGGGTCGATGTGCAGACGCCTCCAGTTATACCATTATGTGAGTTTCTCAACCATATTTATGTCTTTGATATTGTTTATTCAAAAATAGTTGACAACTAATTTCTATTATCAGCTTATTTCTATTCAAGCAAACATGTCCAGCGCTTGGTAGACAAGACCTACTACTGTGTCGGGGCTGAACTAAACTGCGAGGAGCTAAGTCATTATGTTTCATGGCTTGCGGATCTTGATACTGTCAAGACAAATTTTCTTCTTGGATTTAGAAATGTTAGTACTGAAAATGTGCGACCAATAGTTTCGTAATGAACTACGGTCACATCTATTTAGGAAAGATGGTAAGATTTTTACTATTTATCCTCAGTGCATCTTTTCCACACATTATTTTTTAAGCTAAACTTCATTGCTAAGTATGTTACCATACGATGTTCTTCAACAGGGACTCCCTGAAAGGATCGATATGGTTGACTAGAGGGGGGGTGAATAGGCAACTAACAATTTTTAGACTTTTCTTTAACAATTTAAACCTTGCAATGAAATAGGTTGTCTAGATGTGCAACTACGTGGACAACCTATATGATGCAAAGACAATTAGCACACTAGCAATCAATAGATACAACTCAAGTAAGCTTGCAAAAGTAAAGGCACAAGATAACCAAGAGTGGAGCCGGTGGAGACGAGGATGTGTTATCGAAGTTCCTTCCTTTTAAGGGGAAGTACGTCTCTGTTAGAGCGGTGTGGAGGCACAATGCTCCCCAAGAAGCCACTAGGGCCACCGTAATCTCCTCACGCCCTCACACAATGCGAGATGTCGTGATTCCACTATTGGTGCACTTGAAGGCGGCAACCGGACCTTTACAAACAAGATTGGGGCTATCTCCACAACACTTGGAGGCTCCCAACAACACCACAAAGCTTCACCACAATGGAGTATGGCTTTGAGGTGACCTAAACCGTCTAGGGTGCTCAACACCCAAGAGTAACAAGATCCGCTAAGGATAAGTGGGGGGAATCAAATTTCTCTTGGTGGAAGTGTAGATCTGGGCCTTCTCAACCAATCCCGAGCAAATCAACAAGTTTGATTGGCTAGGGAGAGAGATCGTGAAAATGGAGCTTGGAGCAACAATGGAGCTTTGGGGGGAAGAGATAGGTCAACTTTGGGGAAGAAGACCCCTTTATATAGAGAGGGAATCAATCCAACCGTTATTCCACTGAGCAGCCCCGCACAGAGCGGTACTACCGCTAGGGAAGGGCGGTACTACCACTTAGGGCGGTACTACCGCTCATACCCAGCGGTACTGCCGCGCTGACAGGGCCCTGACCCCAGGGCGGTACTACCGTGGGGGTAGGCGCGATACTACCTCTAGGAGCGATACTACCGCCACTACTACTGCCCTTAGTACCGCAAAACCCGACACGAAAAACTTCGTTCTCGAATCGAGGCGGCAGAAGCCCGGAAGCACCGCGGTACTATGGCCGAAGACCACAAGCGGTACTAGCACTTGGAGCGGTACTACCGCTCTGGGAGCGGTACTACTGCTGGGATGCTTCGGCGGTACTACCGTTGTGGATCGCGGTACTACCGATGGGGCAGAACAAAGCAAACTTAGGGGAACAAGGCAGCTCCAATGAAGCGGAAGGAAAACGACGGGTGTGATATGGATGTGTACATGTTGATTCCACCCTAGTCTTACCAAAGCGGATCCCCTCTTGATAGTACGGTGACTCCTACGAAACTAGTCCACCAACAACGAAACGAAGGAGCTACACCATCTTGAATAAAACACCGAGGGGAGATAATCGTCTCGTGCCAAAGGATGAATTTCTGAAAGAACTTAACGCACACAATTAGTCCGCACAAGCATTGTCATCAATCACCAAAACATCTTGGGGATAAATATGCCCTTACAATCTCCCCCTTTTTGGTGGATTGATGACAATACGGGATTTGCACAATATGAGAGATATAGAACAAGCGCAAAAACCCCAACGTCCTAAAATGTAGATGTGCTCCCCCTAGATGTGTGCTATCTAGATAAGTGCTTTGGACTGCACGGCACACATACTAGGATCAACGCTCCCCCTACATTTTAGAGACCAACCACCTAAGTGGGGTAAAAGAGAGTAGCAAAGATAACTTAACAAGATAAACATGCAACTCATAAGCTAGATAGTGACATAGATAATGATACTGGAAGGATAAGGTAGCATATGTATCACACCATATGACTCGAGCTTAGGTCTCATTGACACAAACAAAACAAAGCAAAAGCGAGGAAAACACAAATACAGAAGACGGAACACACAAAGCACAAATTCCTAAACTCTCTCCCCCTTTGGCATCGAGACACCAAAAAGGAGAGGGAGTGTTGCTACGGCTCCAGGAGAGAGCAACCGAGGGACACACACATCAGAGCTCAGTGGGATCATCTGCGCCACCGTCGTCGGTCTAGAAGTGCTCGGCATCAGCATCGGTCCACGGGCAGTGCTGCTGAATCCACTCCTCCTCCTCAGTAAGCTGATCCTCGGATCCACTGATCATAGTAGCACCCATCTGTCGCATGAGCTCCTTGTGGCGACCTCGGGCCTTCTTCTCAGCCACATGAGTCATGTACTGACCGTGAGACTCCATGCAGAACAGCTTCTTCATCTTGAGCTTGAGCTTCTTTGCCCACGAGGGCTCTGCCTCAGAGGGCACGTAGTCATCATCATCATCCTCAGCGTCAGTCCCAGTCTCATCCTCGGTCTCCATGGCAGTAGCAGATGACGGAACTCCAGTCCTAGGGGCCTGAGTGCCCTAGGTATCCTTCTTCCTCAGACGCTTGATGTCGTGAGAGACCAAGTCTCCAGTCTCCAGCAACACCTGGGGATAGACACGATCCCAGGACTTCTCAATCAGCAGCATGATGAACTGACCATAAATCGGGCACTTGCACTCAGAGATAGCAGATAACAGCTCAGACCACATCACATGAGAGATATCCAGGGACTCTCCGGTGTTCTTTCCCTTCTCACGCTGACAGAAGAGAAGCATGTCCACGAGATAAGAGTGAACCTGGTCCAGATTCCCGATACGAGGGAAAAGAGTCTCTCTGAAGATACGGTGAAGGATATCCAGATAGGCAGGCAGCTCACAGGTTTCCTTCTTCGTCTCAGGATTCATCCTCGGAGTGCAGTAGGGCCACATAGCTTGCTTGTGAGTGGCGTTGGTGCGGCGGTGGGGGCGAAAGCCGACAGAAGACTCAAGACCTAGATCTTCCACCCCAATCAAATCCATGAAAGCTTTCCACTTGACAGAAAGCAACTCGCCATTAGTCATCCAAGTCAGTGTCCTGTCCTCATCAGTCCCAAGGTGAACCGTGGCATAGAATTGGGCCAGAATATCAGCATCATAATCCTTGTTGAATTGCATGATCCCAAGAATGTTCCGTTGAGTGCACATCTGAAGAGCTTCACCAAAGTATTCAGGATCTTTCTCCATATGGCCGGTGTCGATGGAGTGCACGTTGACATAGAGGTTCTTCTTGGCTTTGAGAACATCAAAGTAGATGGCAAACTGGAACCTGTTCCAGAACGGACGGTTGACCAAAGTGGGATCTTGGTCTGCCTCATACGGGTTGCGGCGACGCCTTGCCCAGAACTCCTTGGGCGGCATCTCTGGCACGGTTTTGCCTGGCTTTGGCTTGACCCCAGGCTTCTTCTGGAGTTGAGGTGGAGGTGGAGCACTAGAAGATCCTCCGGCAGGCTCAGTGGTGCGGTAGCGCTTGGACGAGGCACGACCGGGGTTGACACGACGAGCCTGATGCTCAGGAACCTCATCACCTGGAACCACATGCAAAAACACGCAAACAACAAGAAAGAACGAGCGTAAGCCACAAAACATGAGCAAAAGGATCACTCAGAGGTAGGAGTATGACGGAAATTGGTAGAGGGGCGGTAGTACCGTGACCCTTCAGCGGCAGTACCGCTCCAAGCGGTAGTACCACTCTGGAGAGAGCGGTAGTACCGCTCCAAGCGGTAGTACCGCTCTGGGAGAGCGGTAGTACCGCACGAGGCGGGGAAACAGCAGTTTCCTACTTCCGTGGTCAGATCCGGTACTACCGTCCTACCAAATTCAAAAAAAACTCCAACCAAACACTAATCCAAACTGTCTAGAAGCATTCTCCATCCTACTCAAGCCTAGATCTGGCCAAAAATCTAGAGATGCAACTGCTATTGCCCCTAAGAAGCTAGATTGGAAATCTAGACAAAATGAAACAGGGAACGGGGGCAATACTGGCATCCATGGCAAGAGGACAAGGTGGGGATCGACTCCACCGAAGGAAATGGAGAGGAGCGCCTCGGAGAGGGAGATCCGCCGGAGCCCTCCCGCGACGCCGGTTGCTGAAGAGAGAGGAACAAAGCGAGGGGGCGAGCAAATGGGTATGGGGGAGAAGAAACTCCCCCTGCCCCCGATATAACCCCCTGCCCGCGCCTCACAGCGGTAGTACCGCGCTAGAGGGCGGTAGTACCTCTAGGAGCGGTAGTACCGCTCGCCACCAGCGGTAATACCACTTCAGCAACCACACGGCTTCTAGACCAACGGCTAATGCTCCAAAAAATAACGAAAGCGAGGCCAAGAGAAAGAGAAGACCAACAAGGCAACACACACACAAACAACGGACCAGAAACCACTCAAACAAAAACAACCACACGAAATAGAGCGAGCTCTGGCCTCTCTCAAGAGAAAGCGGTGGCCGGAGCCACCTATGTTTGAGTCAATTGGTATGGCACCACGAAGAATTATCCTTGGGCCCATGACCAAAACTCGTCTTTGAAGCACAAGTACCATAAAAAATGGCTAATGTGAGAGAGTTGATCGTTTTATGCATAATGGGGGGAGGGAGAGTTCATTGAGAGAACAACACTCCCCCTATGTCCATGCCAACATCTAAGCTAGACACCAAGTTGAGCGGGGTGGGGTGTGCAAGGGTTCAAGTCACATTGCTCGAATCATTGATATTTAGCTCATGCCTTAACTCACGAAATCTTGCTGCATCCAAGGGCTTCGTGAAAATATCTGCAAGGTTATCATGAGCGGTTGACATACTTGAGCTCGATCTCTCCTCGCCTAATATGATCCCGGATGAAATGATACCGAATCTCAATATGCTTCATCTTGAAGTGTTGCACCGGGTTGAGAGAAATCTTGATGGCATTTTCGTTGTCACACCAAAGAGGCACTTTGTCACAAATGACACCGTATTCCTTTAAAGTTTGCCTCATCCATAAAAGTTGTGCACAACAACTACCAGCCGACACATATTCAGCTTCGGTGGACGAGAGAGATACACAACTTTGCTTTTTGGCAGACCAACTCACCAAAGAGCACCCAAGAAACTGGCACCCTCCGGAAGTGGACTTCCTATCCACTTTGTCTCCAGCCCAATCAGAATCCGTAAATCCTTCAAGCTTGAAGTTTTCCCCTCTTGGGTACCATAAGCCAAAGTTTGGGGTATGAGCCAAATATCGAAAGATTCGCTTGACCGCCACATAGTGACTTTCCTTCGGTGCGTCTTGAAACCGTGCACACATCCCCACACTCAACATGATATCCAGTCTAGATGCACAAAGGTAATGCAAGGAGCCAATCATGGAGCGATATACCTTTTGATCCACCGCTTTACCATTGGGATCAATGTCAAGTTGGCACTTGGTGGGCATTGGAGTAGAGGCCGGCTTGACATCACTTAGCTTGAATCTCTTGAGCATGTCTTGAGTGTATTTGGCTTGGTTGATGAAGGTACCTTCTCTTCTTTGTTTGATATCAAAACCAAGGAAGAACTTCAACTCTCCCATTGAAGACATCTTGAACTTAGAGGTCATGAGAGCGGCAAATTCTTCATTGAAAGCTTTGTTAGGGGAACCAAAGATAATGTCATCAACATATAGTTGGCATACAAACAACTCCCCTTTGACCTTCTTAGTAAAAAGAGTGGGATCAATTAGCCCTACTTCAAATCCACGATCTTGTAACAACTCGGTAAGGTGGTCATACCACGCACGTGGGGCTTGTTTAAGGCCATAGAGTGCCTTATCAAGTTGATATACATGATCCGGAAAGAAGGGATCCTCGAACCCGGGGGGTTGCTTGACATAGACCAACTCATTAATAGGACCATTAAGAAAAGCACTTTTCACATCCATTTGTTGCAACTTAAAGTTGTGATGGGAAGCATAAGCAATCAACAAACGAATGGATTCAAGGTGAGCAACGGGAGCAAAGGTTTCACCGTAGTCGATACCCTCGACTTGGGAGTAGCCTTGTGCTACCAATCTTTCCTTGTTGCGAATGATGTTCCCATGAGCATCTTGCTTGTTCTTGAATATCCACTTGGTTCCAATGATGTTATGGTTCCCGGAAGGCCTTGGCACCAACCTCCACACCTTGTTGTACTCGAAGTTGTTGAGTTCTTCATGCATGGCATTGAGCCAATCCGAGTCTTCGAGCGCCTCATAGACCTTATGGGGTTCAACACAAGAGACAAACGCATGATGTTCACAATAGTTTGCTAATTGTCTACGAGTGCTTACCCCCTTTATTAGGCTTCCAACCACATTCTCCATGAGATGACCTTTGGTGGTGAGTTTGGAAGCAATCTTCGCGGCATGACGCTCCAATTCCTCCTCGGACGTCGAAGGAGGAGGGTTCACTTGATCATCTTGAGCGTCGTCATGAGCTTGTTCTTGATCTTGATCTTGCTCATGATCTTGAACTCGCTCGAGGGGGAGAACTTGACCTTGGGCATCATGTGGAGGTTCACCACCATCTTGAGATTGATCTTGCCCTTGGTCTTGTTCCCGAGGTTGAGGGCCTTCACTTTGTTCTTGGGAAGCGTGTGGGTCTTGAGTAGGTGAAGGCTCCACTGAAGTGGAGCATTGTCCTTCTCCTTCGGCCACAAGGGGTTCCTCAATGGGTAGGATATGACCAATACCCATTCTTCTTATGGCTTGGGGAGGAATTTCATCACCTATATCACAAGTACCACTTTGCTCCACTTGGGAGCCGTTATTTTCGTCAAACTCTACGTTACACGTCTCCTCAATGAGTCCGTTGGACTTGTTGAGAACACGGTAAGCATGAGAGTTCGTAGCATAACCAACAAATATGCCCTCATGAGCTGTAGCCTCGAATTTAGACAAACGAACACCTTTCTTGAGAATGAAACACTTACACCCGAACACCCGGAAGTACTTGAGATTGGGCTTGTTACCGGTGAGTATCTCATATGGAGTCTTGTTCAAGCCTTTGCGGAGATAGAGCCGATTGGATGCATGACATGCAGTGTTGATGGCTTCGGCCCAAAAGTTGTATGGAGACTTGAACTCTGCCATCATGGTCCTTGCCGCATCCATCAACGTCCAGTTCTTCCTCTCCGCAACACCATTTTGTTAAGGGGTATATGGTGCAGAATATTGATGCTTGATCCCTTCATCATCAAGAAACTCATCCAAGGTGTAGTTCTTGAACTCGGTGCCGTTGTCACTTCTTATTGTAAGGATCTTTGCATTATGTTGACATTGAGCTTCATTTGCAAAGTCGATGACGGTTTGTTGAGTCTCACTCTTCCTCTTGAAGAAGTATACCCCAGTGTATCTTGAATAATCATCCACAATCACCAAGCAATACTTTCTACCCCCAAGACTATCAAAGGATGGAGGCCCGAAGAGGTCCATGTGCAGGAGCTCCAAGGGTCTCTTCGAGTAGATGATAGTCGTCGGAGGGTGAGCCGTCTCATGAAGCTTTTCTTCGATACAAGCACTGCAAACACGATCTTTGGCAAAACTAACATTCGTTAGTCCATGAACATGGTCCCCCTTGAGAAGACTTTGCAAAGATCTCATATTGACGTGGGCTAAACGGCGATGCGAAAGCCATCCCACGTCAACTTTAGCCATTAGGCATGTCGCGGTCTTAGTGGGTTGCTCTGAAAAGTTAATCACATAGAGACCGTTCTCGACATGCCCAACAAAGGCTACTTTAAGAGTCTTGCTCCACAAGAGGGCCACAGTATCAATATCAAAGAAGGTGGCAAAGCCCATGAGTGCGAGTTGACGAACAGAAAGTAAATTGAACGTAAGGGACTCAACAAGCATGACTTTCTCGATCGTTAGATCATGAGAAATGACAACCTTGCCAAGACCCAATACCTTAGAATGTGAGGCATCACCCCATTCGACATTGGTGGGCATAGATGGGATCTTGTGCACATCCACCACCAAGTCCTTGCTCCCGGTCATATGATTTGTTGCTCCACTATCGAGCAACCATGATCCCCCACCGGAAGCAAACACCTACAAGATATCAATGCTTGGTTTTAGGTACCCATTGAGTAATGGGTCCTTTGATGTTAGTAATAAGGGTCTTAGGAACCCAAATAGACCATTCAATGTACTCATAAGAAGAACCAACAAATTTAGCATAAACATGCCCATCACTAGCACGGCACAACACATAAGAGGGGTTAAAGTCGCCGACTTTGTTGGGAGAGATGGCCTTGCGCTCTTTGGCATCACCACTCTTCACATTGTTATTCTTCTCCTTAGGAGCACCCTCTCCCTCCTTCACAAAGGTTTGCTTGAGCGGGGGAGGTCGATTGGTCTTGTTATTCTTCTCCTTGTTCTTCTTCTTGTTCTTGGACTTGGGCGTGAACCCAACTCCCTCCTTGCCTACAACTTCCTTTTGATTGCTCAAAAGGTCATTTAGGTTCTTCTCGCCTTGTATGCATGACACAAGACCTTTCTTGAGTTGTTCCTTCAACTTGGCATTCTCCTCCACAAGATGCACATGCTCACAACATGGGTTAGTAGCATTTGCATTATCAATTAAGACCATGTGAGGAAATGTGGCCTTTTCCTTGGTAAGCTTAAGTTGGAGTTGAGCATGAGACTCCTTGAGGTTTGCATGAGCACCTTTAAAGACCTTATGGGCCTTGTCAAGTACATCAAACTCCTCCTTGAGTCTAGCATGATCAACCCCAAGTTTATCCTTCTCAGAAGTTAGAACACGAGACACAACAAGAGCATGATCAAGATCTTTCTTTAATTTGGCATGGTCATCGTTGTGTGACTCCTCAAGAGCCAAACAATGCCCACGCTCTTTCACAAGATCATTAGATAGATCCGGTATCTCATCGGCGTAATCACGACTATGACCTTCCATCTTAGAGATGGTTTCTTCGTGAGCCTCTATCATGTCATTTGCTTCACCAAGTTGTTCCAAGAGAGCAACGAAGTGCTTCTTGGATTTGCCCTTGAGCTTACTCATGAAGGACTCAAATTCATTAACCTCCTCATTAGACCTCTTACCATTATCAAAGTCATCCATTGAAGGAGGATTAGGAATAATGGTGGTTTTGATATTGGGGGTTACCTTGTTGGTGGCCTTAGCCATGAGGCAGTTGGCGGTGATGTTCTCGTTAGGTGCATCGAAGAGAGACACCCGGGGAGTTGTGACAATGGCAACGGATGCCATGGCCATTGTTTCACCATCTTCATCATCATCGTCATCCTCATAGTATTCTTCTTGAACCACCAACCCGCGAGTAGGAGTCTTCTTGGTGAAGTTGTTCTTGTTGGGGAAGGACTTGGCTTTGTCTTTTCGGATGAACTTGCCACCATTGTCTTCCCGCTTCTCGTAAGGACAATCCGCAACGAAATGGCTCACATTGCCACAGTTGAAACAAGTTCTAACTCGTTGCTTTCCCTTGAGGCCACTTGAGTTGTTCTTGTTGAAGTTGGATCTTGTATTCTTCTTACTCCAAAATTGTCTTGAGGCAAGAGCCATGTGCTCATGATAATCATACTTCGTGTCCTCGGGGTTGCTCTCCTCATCTTACTCTTCTTCTTCTTATTCCACACTAACCTTGGCCTTCAAGGCAAGATTGGGCTTCTTTTCCCGTTGAGAACGGAGCACCGCATTGTCGGCGGTCTTCTCCAAGATGCTCATTGCAACAAACTCATCCAACACTTCACCTGAGGTCATGGAGTGGAAGTCCGGTCTTTGGCGAATGACGGAGGACATGGCCTTGTTGTAGGGCATCATGGCCTTGAGGAACTTGAGCTTGATCCAATTGTCATCCGTGTCCTTGCTCCCATGATCTCGGAGTGCGGCCGCGAGTTTGGTCACTCTTTGAAAGAGCTCATGAGGTTCTTCATCTTCTTTCATTGCAAACTCATCGGCTTCATCTTGCACCACTTCATAGTTGGAGCGTTGAATGCTAGCACTTCCTCGATAGAGAGACTCAACACATTTCCATGCTTCTTTAGCCATGACATGAGGTCGAAGATGAGGGAGATCTTCGGGAAGGATTGCATCTTGGATGATGAAGAGAGCACTCTCATTGAATTGATTGTCCACTTCTTCTCGAGGGGTGAAGTTGCTTGGATCATGAGGATAGAAACCTTCTTCAATGATTCTCCAAAGGTTAGTGTTCACATGTTTTAAATGACGCTTGAAGCGATAAACCCAAGAGTCAAAATCTTCATTTTCACATATTTAGGAGGAGGACCGGCATGATTCAAATGAGTAGAGGGGATCGGTACTCTATACACTGGGGGTTCCACATTGGCAAAGATGCTGGTGCCATTTCTACCACTAGTAGACGGACTCTTTTCACTGTTAGCTTCCCCCTTGTCGGAGGTAGCATCCGTCACCTTGTTAGTGGGATCACCCACTTTCATCGGCGAGGTAGATAGTTTAAGTCCGTCTAGGAATTCAGAAAACATGCTTTTAACCTCGGCCGTCATGGAGGTTTTCAATGTGTCTAAAGCCACATTGAATTCCTCACATGAGACCGAGGTTCCCCCTTCGGCCGCAGACGAGATGGGATTCACACCGGAGTGCTCCTTCGCACCGTCGTGGGTGTCAACCATACTCTTCGGACGACAAAGTCCTTAATAAAGAGACGAGGCTCTGATACCAATTGAAAGGATCGATATGGTTGACTAGAGGGGGGGGGGGTGAATAGTCAACTAACAATTTTTAGACTTTTCTTTAACAATTTAAACCTTGCAATGAAATAGGTTGTCTAGATGTGCAACTACGTGGACAACCTATATGATGCAAAGACAATTAGCACACTAGCAAGCAATAGATACAACTCAAGTAAGATTGCAAAAGTAAAGGCACAAGATAACCAAGAGTGGAGCCTGTGGAGACGAGGATGTGTTACCGAAGTTCCTTCCTTTTAAGGGGAAGTACGTCTCCGTTAGAGCGGTGTGGAGGCACAATGCTCCCCAAGAAGCCACTAGGGCCACCGTAATCTCCTCACGCCCTCACACAATGCGAGATGCCGGGATTCCACTATTGGTGCCCTTGAAGGTGGCAACTGGACCTTTACAAACAACATTGGGGATATCTCCACAACACTTGGAGCCTCCCAACAACACCACGAAGCTTCACCACAATGGAGTTTGGCTTCGAGGTGACCTCAACCGTCTAGGGTGCTCAACAACCAAGAGTAACAAGATCCGCTAGGGATAAGTGGGGGGAATCAAATTTCTCTTGGTGGAAGTGTAGATCTGGGCCTTCTCAACCAATCCCGAGCAAATCAACAAGTTTGATTGGCTAGGGAGAGAGATCGGGCAAAAATGGAGCTTGGAACAACAATGGAGCTTTGGGGGGAAGAGATAGGTCAACTTTGGGGAATAAGACCCCTTTATATAGAGGGGGAATCAATCCAACCATTATTCCACTAAGCAGCCCCGCACAGAGCGGTACTACCGCTAAGGAAGGGCGGTACTATCGCTTAGGGCGGTACTACCGCTCATACCCAGCGGTACTACCGCGCTGACAGGGCCCTGACCCCAGGGTGGTACTACCGTGGGGGTAGGCGCGATACTACCGCTAGGAGCGGTACTACCTCCACTACTACCGCCCTTAGTACCGCAAAACCCGACACGAAAAACTTCATTCTCGAATCGAGGCGGTAGAAGCCCGGAAGCACTGTGGTACTACGACCGAAGACCACAAGCGGTACTACCGCTCTGGGAGCGGTACTACCGCTGGGATGCTTCGGCGGTACTACCGCTGTGGATCGCTGTACTACCGCTAGGGCAGAACAAAGCAAACTTAGGGGAACAAGGCAGCTCCAATGAAGCGGAAGGAAAACGACGAGTGTGATATGGATGTGTACGTGTTGATTCCACCCTAGTCTTACCAAAGCGGATCCCCTCTTGATAGTATGGTGACTCCTACGAAACTAGTCCACCAACAACGAAACGAAGGAGCTACACCGTCTTGAATAAAACACCGAGGGGAGATAATCGTCTCGTGCCAAAGGATGAATCTCTGAAAGAACTTAACGCACACAATTAGTCCGCACAAGCATTGTCATCAATCACCAAAACATCTTGGGGATAAATATGCCCTTACACTCCCGATGAATGTTGTGCCTTATGGGATCGAGACTAAAGGTACCATGAGTATTGTTAGCTTACAGCCAAGATATCCTACAAATCACTATAGTGCATTCAGGATTAGCGACGAATTCTTAATAGTGAAAGACTGGACCAAATCTGTGATGGAGGAGCGCAGACAAGTACTAGGGGCCAGCAATCAAAAGCGCAACCCACGATTAAGAGACAGGTTCATCTGCATGCTCCAACTTGATGAAGGAGGAGAGCTACACATGTTTTATGTTATTTTACCTGAGAGAGAGAGCAGCAGGGGTGATTAGCTAGCTAGAAATGAGTTTAAAGATGATGATGTGCTACACTATGACTATGATGATTAAATAGCTAGTGTTGGTGGTAATGACTGATGATTATTATGAATAAATACTATTAGTGGTAATGACTATGATGATGATTAAATAGCTTGTGCTAGCGGATTAGATTCAAGTGGAGGAAACATGTGGTACACATTGAAAGTACTACTAGTCCAAACTAAATCAAGTTTGGATTAGTAGTATACTTTTGACATGCACCACATATTGCCTCCACTTGAACCTAATCAACCTTCATTTGACAGACTACTATGGACATAATGATATAAACCTCATAATTGGTATTGTACCAAAATTTGTATAACGGTGGATAAATACACTAAAAAAAGAATACTGGTAGCGATGGACAGTAAACACGCTGCAAGTAGCTAGATTAGCAGCAGCGCGGGTGTGAACAAGTGTTGCCGCTATGTCTATTAGCAGTAGCGCGTGTCACACACACTACTGCTAAGTAATAGCTATAGCGCCTTATTAGTAGCGCGGCCGCACACGCTACTAGTGGGCTTTAAACCCGCGCTACTACTAGGGTTTTCCCTAGTAGTGAGGAGTCGGTCGATGTGTGGAGTGATAGTAGTAGATGCAGGCAGGAGTTGATCTACTTGTCACGACGTGATGCCTATATACATGATCATGCCTAGATACTCTCATAATTATGCACTTTTCTATCAATTGCTGGACAGTAATTTGTTCACCCGCCGCAATACTTATGCTATCTTGAGAGAAGCCACTAGTGAAACCTATGACCCCCGGGTCTATCTTTTATCATATAAGTTTTCCATCTACTTTTATTTGCATCTTTTATTTTCCAATCTATATAATAAAAATACCAAAAATATTTATCTTATCTTATTATCTCTATCAGATCTCACTTTCGCAAGTTATCGTTAAGGGATTGACAACCCCTTTATCGCATTGGTTGCGAGGTTCTTGTTTGTTTGTGTAGGTGCGTGGGACTTTTGAGGAGCCTCCTACTAGATTGATACCTTTGTTCTCAAAAACTAAGGAAATACTTACGCTACTTTGCTGCATCACCCTTTCCTCTTCAAGGGAAAAACCAATGCATGCTCAAGAGGTAGCACATTTCGATACAAACCCACTCTCTCGCTCTGCTCTCTTTTACTGCATTAGGACAACAACGATTCAACTGTTACATGCTTTGGTAGTTGAACCCCTTATCCTCTTCATGACATGTCATTGCCATAGTAAATAGATGAAACCCACTAGCATGAGTAGGAGTTGTTTGAGCACTGATGTGCCTACTCATTCATGCTTGTTCATCATGCCTGCTACTGCATAGAGTTGAGTCGGGTCTGATTCATCGGGAATGAATTGGAACAGTGATGAACATGGCCTACTATGTGTGAGCTAAGTGTGTGAACACGATTTGGTAAAGGTAGAGGTGAGAGGCGATGTAGGAGTACATGGTGGGTTGTCTCATTGAAGCCATCCACAGGAACTGAGTTCTGTGTTTGTGATCCATGAAACAGCTACTACCACACGTTGGGCTCTGAAATATGACCTCGGTCGACTTCTTTACCACCCTTGTCCTCTGTCCAGGAGCTGCAAGTAGTTTCTGGTGTTTGTAGTTGTTGGAGGCCGTGCGCAGCGCTGATCGGAGGGGTGGGCTGTGATGCTGTACGCACGTGGCCGGGTATGCCGGGCGCCTGTTTGGTGTCACGGAACCCTGTACACATCATTCGGGGCCGTAAGTGGAAACCTCGGTCGGACTCCCTGCGGATGGAACCTGAATAGGCGATAAACCTGGACTAGGGACTTGAGTGTTTAGGTAGGTCATGGTCTACACCTGATGACCCACAAGTGTAGGGGATCTATCGTAGTCCTTTCGATAAGTAAGAGTGTCGAACCCAACGAGGAGCAGAAGGAAATGATAAGCGGTTTTCAGTAAGGTATTCTCTGCAAGCACTGATATTGTAGGTAACAGATAGTTTTGTGATAGGATAATTTGTAACGGGTACCAAGCAATGAAAGTAAATAAAGTGCAGCAAGGTGGCCCAATCCTTTTTGTAGCAAAGGACAAGCCTGGTCAAGTTCTTATAATGAGAAAAGCGCTCCTGAGGACGCATGGGAATTATCGTCAAGCTAGTTTTCATCACACTCATATGATTCGCGTTTGTTACTTTGATAATTTGATATGTGGGTGGACCGGTGCTTGGGTACTGCCCTTTCTTGGACAAGCATCCCACTTATGATTGACCCCTATTGCAAGCATCTGCAACTACAAAAGAAGTATTAAGGTAAACCTAACCACAACATGAGACATATGGATCCAAATCAGCCCCTTACGAAGCAACGCATAAACTAGGGTTTAAGCTTCTGTCACTCTAGCAACCCATCATCTACTTATTACTTCCCAATGCCTACCTCTAGGCCCAAATAATGGTGAAGTGTCATGTAGTCGACGTTCACATAACACCACTAGAGGAGAGACAACATACATCTCATCAAAATATCGAACGAATACCAAATTCACATGACTACTAATAGCAAGACTTTACCCATGTCCTCAGGAACAAATGTAACTACTCACAAAGCATATTCATGTTCATAATCACAGGGGTATTAATATGCATTAAGGATATGAACATATGATCTTCCACTGAATAAGCCAACAGGCATCAACTACAAGGAGTAATCAACACTACTAGCAACCCACAGGTACCAATCTGAGGTTTGGGTACAAAGATTGGATACAAGAGATGAACTAGGGTTTGAGAGGAGATGGTTCTGGTGAAGTTGTTGATGAAGATTGACCCCCTCCTGATGAGTGGATCGTTGGTGATGACGATGGTGATGATTTCCCCCTCCCGAAGGGAAGTTTCCCCGGCAGAATAGCTCCACCGGAGCCCTAGATTGGTTCCGCCAAGGTTCCGCCTCGTGGCGGCAGAGTTTGTCCCGTAAGCTTGCTTATGATTTTTTTCCAGGGTAGAAGACTTCATATAGCAGAGGATGGGCACCGGAGGGCCACCAGGGGGCCCATGAGGCAGGGGAGCGTGCCCTGTAAGGGTGGGTGCGCCCCCACCCTCATGGCCAGGGTGTGGGCCCCCTCTGGTACTTATTTCACTCAATAATTATCATTAATTCCAAAAATTACTTTCGTGGAGTTTCAGGACTTTTGGAGCTATGCATAATAGGTCTCCAATATTTTCTCCTTTTCCAGCCCAGAATCCCAGCTGCCGGCATTATCCCTCTTCATGTTCAACCTTGTAAAATAAGAGAGAATAGCCATAAGTATTGTGACATAACGTGTAATAATAGCCCATAATGCAATAAATATTGATATAAAAGCATGATGCAAAATGCATGTATCAACTCCCCCAAGCTTAGACCTTGCTTGTCCTCAAGCGGAAGCCGATATCGAAAAATATGTCCACATGTTTAGAGATAGAGGTGTTGATAAAAATAAAATACGGACATGAGGGCATCATGATCATTCTTATAACAACAATATATATATATATATAGATTTTGTCATATGATTTCTTATGCTCAAGTAACAATCTATTCACAATGTAAAGTATGATTCAGAAACTTCATTGTCATTGAAGCAATTGCTATTTATCATAACACCGGAAAGAGTCAAGAATAGAGCTTTTCAGCAAGTCCACATACTCAACTATCATTTAGTCTTCCAAAATTGCTAACACTCATGCAATACTTATGGTTCTGGAGTTTTAATCGGACACAGAGAAAGATAGGGGCTTATAGTGTTGCCTCCCAACGTTTTACCTCAAGGGTAATGTCAACAATAATAGTTCATGCTAACTTACATCCAATTGGATATATATATCAGGATCTTTCCAACACAAGGTGCTTGCCAAAGGATAAAATGAAAAATGGAAAGGTGAAGATAACCTTGACTCTTGCATAATGTAAAAGACATAAAGTAAAAGATAGGCCCTTTGCAGAGGGAAGCAGAGGTTGTCATGTGCTTTTTGGTTGGATGCACAAAATCTTAATGCAAAAGAATGTAACTTTATATTGACACTTGTGATATGAACCTTTATTATGCAGTTCGTCGCCTTTATTACTTCCATATCACATGATCGTATAAAGCTTATTTTCTTCGCACTAATAAGCCATACATATTTAGAGAGCAATTTTTATTGCTTGCAACATGACAACTTACTTGAAGGATCTTACTCAATCCGTAGGTAGGTATGGTGGACTCTCATGGCAAAACTGGGTTTAAGGATATTTGGAAGCACAAGTAGTATCTCTACTTGGTGCAAGGAATTTGGCTAGCATGAAGGGGAAAGGCAAGCTCAACATGTTGGACGATCCATGACAATATACTTTAATTGAGATGTGAGAAAACATAACCCATTACGTTGTCTTCCTTGTCCAACATCAACTCTTTAGCATGTCATACTTAAATGAGTGCTCACAATCATAAAAGATGTCCAAGATAGTATATTTATATGTGAAAACCTCTCTTTCTTTATTACTTCCTATTAAATGCAACGATGACCAAAACTATGTTTGTCAACTCTCAACAACTTTTAAGCCTCATACTCTTTATGTGTGAAGTCATTACTATCCATAAGATCAATATAAGCTCTTTTATTTCTTTTTATTCTTTTATGCACTTAAGATCATAGCAAGATAGCAAAGCCCTTGACTCAACACTAATCTTTATTAGATATAGCTCAGGGACTCGATTACATAGAAGGATCACAATGCAAAACTCAAAACTAATTCATACCAAAACTTTATTCTACTAGATCAAGAAATTACCAAAAGAATCGAACTAAGAAAAACGATAAAGATAGAAGTGTGATGGTGATACAATACCAGGGCAACTCCCCCAAGCTTGGCAGTTGCCAAGGGGAGGGCCCATACCCATGTGATTATGTCTCCTTCTGTAGAGTTGGTGGTGTGATCTTCTTGGCAATGATGCCCCTCAGGATAAAATTCTCCTCCTCGAGCTTATTGACCTGCTGCTTGAGGTTCATATTATCGTTGTGGAGCTTACCTGTGACGGCTAGACCTCCTTTTACCCAAGGATGTTGCATAGCTTCTGGAGAACAAGTGACACTCTTTTTCATATTTTCATAAGAAAGAAATTTAACATTGGAAGGGATGACCGAGTTTGGGATAGCTGAGCTCTGTAGTTCCCCCATCATGAATCCTGCTTGGAAGCGAGAGGTAACTTCTTGATCCTCCTCCATGGCATCTATTCTTTTCAAGTCAGCCTCCATCTCATCCTCCGTTGATGGCCCAAAGTGATAAGCATCGCTCTTTTCTCCTGGACCTAGCGTCGGGTGAGACACCTGACTCTCCCCGACTGACTCTTGAGAGGACATCTTGTTCTAAATCTGCAACAGAAATAGCTCAAAACAAAGACAGAGGGTTTTTGCATGATATGGTGGTCAAAACCTTCGGGAGATTATATAATGAATTTTTGCTGACCGAAAGAAGTATCGTGCAAGAAAACGGAGTCCGGAGAGCACATGAGGTGCCCACGAGGCAGGGGGCGCACCCTCCACCTTCGTGGACGCCTCGTGTCCTTCCCAGACTACTTCTTATTTTCCTATTTTCTTAAATATTCCAGAACAGAGAAAAATTGCTATTGGAATTGTTTTGGAGTTGGTTTACTCATCGTACCACATACCTATTCCTTTTCGGAGTCTGAAACATTCTAGAAAGTGTCTCTTATGTATTCCTCCTGGGTCACGGTTTCAATAATATTAGTTTCAACATTTATAAGATTTGAGATATAATGTTTGATTCTTTGACCGTTCACCACCTTCGGATTTGTGCCTTCGAAGTTGTTGGTTTTTATGGCACCGGAACGATAGACCTCCTCAATAACGTAAGGGCCTTCCCATTTAGTTAGAAGTTTCCCTGCAAAAAGTCTTTAACGAGAGTTGAAAAGCAAAACATAATCACCTACATTAAACTCACGTTTTTGTATCCTTGTATCATTCCATCTTTTAACTTTTTCTTTAAACAACTTGGCATTCTCATAGGCTTGGGTTCTCCATTCATCAAGTGAGATAATGTCAAATAACCTCTTCTCACTGGCAAGTTTGAAATCATAATTGAGCTCTTTAATGGCCCAATATGCCTTATGTTCAAGTTCGAGAGGTAAGTGACATGCTTTTCCATTATTTTATATGGAGACATACCCATAGGGTTCTTATATGCAGTTCCAATTCTTTCTAGATCTATTAACAGTCTTTTGCAATATTAATTTAAGCTCTCTATTACTCAACTCTACTTGACCACTAGACTGTGGGTGATATGGAGATGCAATTCTATGCTTAACATCATACTTAGAAAGCATTTTATGAAAAGCACCATGAATAAAATGTGAATCGCCATCAGCCATTAAGTATCTAGGGACTCCAAACCTCAGAAAAATAACTTCTTTAAGCATCTTAATAGAGGTGTTATGATTAGCACTACTAGTTGGAATAGATTCTACCCACTTAGTAACGTAATCAACAACAACTAAAATATGTGTATATCCATTAGAGGAAGGAAAAGGTCCCATATAATCAAAGGCCCAAACATCAAACGGTTCAATAACAAGAGAATAATTCATAGGCATTTCTTGACGTCTACTAATATTACCAATTCTTTGACATTCTTACGGGCAAGACAAGACAAACTTACGGGCATACTTGAAGAGAGTAGGCCAATAAAAACCGGATTGCAATACCTTATGTGCAGTTCTATCTCCAGCGTGGTGTCCTCCATATGCCTCGGAGTGACACTTGCGTAGGATCTGTTCCTGTTCGTGCTCAGGTACACAACGCCTAATAACACCATCTACTCCTTCTTTGTAAAGGTGTGGGTCATCCCAGAAGTAATGTCTGAAATCATAAAAGAACTTTTTCTTTTGTTGGTATGTGAAACTAGGTGGTATAAATTTAGCAACAATGTAATTAGCATAATCAGCATACCATGGAGCAGTACGAGAAGCATTTATGACTGCTAATTGTTCATCAGGAAAGCTATCATCAATAGGTAGTGGGTCATCAAGAACATTCTCTAACCTAGACAAGTTGTCTGCAACGGGGTTCTCAGCTCCCTTTCTATCAATAATATGCAAATCAAATTCTTGGAGCAAGAGGACCCATTTAATAAGTCTAGGTTAAGCATCTTGCTTTTCCATAAGATATTTAATAGCAGCATGATCAGTGTGAATAGTTACTTTAGAATCAACAATATAAGGTCTGAACTTATCACATGCAAATACAACTGCTAAGAATTCTTTTTCAGTAGTAGCATAATTTCTCTGGGCAGTGACTAGAGTTTTACTAGCATATTGAATAACATTTAGTTTCTTATCAACTCTTTGACCTAGAACATCACCTACAGCATAATCGCTAGCATCACACATAATTTCAAAGGGTAAATTCCAATCAGGTGGCTGAACAATAGGTGCAGAAATCAAAGCTTTCTTAAGTATTTCAAATGCTTCTACACAATCATCATCGAAGACAAAAGGAATATCTTTTTGCAATAGATTAGTCAGAGGCCTAGATATTTTAGAAAAGTCCTTAATGAACCTCCTATAAAAACCGGCATGACCAAGGAAACCTCTTATAGCTTTAATGTCCTTGGGACACGACATCCTTTCAATAGCATCAACTTTAGCTTTATCAACTTCAATACCTCTTTCAGAAATTTTATGCCCCAAGACAATGCCTTCATTAACCATAAGTGGCACTTCTCCCAATTCAAAACGAGACTAGTGTCTTCGCATCTCTGCAAAACTTAATCGAGGTTGCTCAAGCAATCATCAAAAGAGCATCCATAAACGGAGAAATCATCGATGAATACCTCACAAATCTTTTCACAAAAGTCAGAGAATATAGCCATCATGCACCTTTGAAAGGTAGCAGATGCATTACATAAACCAAAAGGCATACGTCTATAAGCAAAAGTACCGAAAGGGCAAGTAAAAGTAGTCTTTGCTTGATCGTCCGCTGACACAGGTATTTGAGAGAAACCAGAATAACCATCTAGAAAGCAGAAATGTGCATGTTTGGATAATCTCCCTAGCATTTGATCAATAAAAGGTAAAGGGTAATGATCTTTCTTAGTAACTTTATTTAATTTGCTTAAATCAATTACCATCCTATAACCTGTAATAATTCTTTGCGGGATCAATTCATCTTTATCATTAGGAACGACAATAATACCTCCCTTCTCAGGGACACAATGAACATGACTTTCTCAGCAACGGGATAAAGTATACCTGCCTCGAGGAGCTTTAGTGTTTCCTTTCTTACCACCTCTTTCATCTTAGGATTTAACCGTCGTTGATGATCTCTAACTGGTTTGGTGTCTTCGTCTAATTTAATTTTGTGTTGGCATAGAGTGGGACTAATGCCCTTAAGATCATCAAGAGTATATCCAATGGCAGCACGGTGCTTCTTTAGAGTTTTCAATAATCTTTCCTCTTCCTAGTCTGAAAGGTTAGCACTAATAATAACAGGATATATCTTGTTTTCATCAAGATAAGCATATTTAAGAGTATCAGGTAAAGATTTAAGCTCAAACACGGGATCACCCTTGGGTGAAGGGGGATCCCCTAGGATTTCAACAGGCAAATTGTGTTTCAAAATAGGACCCTATTTAAAGAATACTTCATCTATCTCCCTTCTTTCATTCATAAACATATCATTTTCATGGTCTAGCAAATATTGTTCTAACGGATCAGTAGGAGGCACGACAATAGAAGCAAGACCAATAATTTCATCCTTACTAGGCAATTCTTTATCTTGGGGTTGTCTATGAAATTTAGCAAAATTAAACTCATGAGACTCTCCATTAATTTTTATCGCATTTCGACTTTGTTTGATATGGATTTTTTGCAAAACAAAAAACATGCTGCAACAAACAATACTGGCACTGGGCACTGGATCAGTAAGTTAGTCCAATAAATCATATAAATTGTTGCCAAAAGTATGTAAAAGTTGTATAATATTGCCATGGAATAATAAAAAATTATTGATACGAAGGAGACGTATCACGTATCTATTTACTTTATGCAATTTTTATTTTTATTTTTTTAGTCTCCATCTGCTCTTATAAAGCGCTATGATCATCCTTGAGCACTGGATGTAGCTAATACACGAGTGGGTGTCATGAATGGATCAATGATTGAGCATGATGGGATAGGGATAACTTTCTTTAGTGTTGATATTTTGAAAGACATGGTTGCTTGTTGATATGTTTGAGTATTGAAATCTTCATGTCAAAACTAGACTATTGCTTTGAACCATACAAAAGTTAGGCAGCATTCCACATCAAAAATTCTATTTTTATCATTTACCTACTCGAGGACGAGTAGGAATTAAGCTTGGGGATGCTGATATGTCTCCAATGTATCTATAATTTTTTCTTGTTCCATGCTATTATATTATCATTCTTGGATGTTTTATATTCATTTTATACCAACTTTATATCATTTTTTGGGACTAATCGATTGACATTGTGCCCAGTGCCAGTTGTTGTTTTTGCTTCCTTTTACTTCGCCGAATATCCATATCAAACGGAGTCCAAACGCAGCAAAACTTTTTGGAGAATTTTTCTGGACTAGAAGACACCGTATGGGCCAAGAAAGCACCAGAGGGGAGGCACCTACACAAAAAAAAATTGCACCCAATGCGATAAAGGGGTTGTCAATCCCTTCACGGTTACTTGCAAGGATGAGATCTGATACAGATAGGTATAAAATATAAATAAAAGTGCAAAATATAGTAAAGGTAAATAATTGCAACAAGGTATTTTTGTGTTTTTGGTTTTATGGATCTGAAAATAGTATGATAAGAATAGACCCGGGGGACATAGTTTTCTCTAGAGGCTTATCTCTTGAAAGAACGCACAGTGGGTGAACAAATTACTGTTGAGCAATTGATCACGAATAATTATGACGACATCTAAGGCGATGATCATGAATATAGGCATCACGCGTGTGACAAGTAGACCGACTCCTACCTGCATCTACTACTATTACTCCACACATCGACCCCTATCCAGCATGCATCTAGTGTATTTAGTTAACAAGAACGGAGTAACGCCTTAAGCAAGATGACATGATGTAGAGGGATAGATCCAATCAATATGAATAAATCCCACATTTTTATCCTTAATGGCAACAATACAAATACGAGCCTCGCTATCCCTTCTGTGATTGGGTGAGGACGCTGCAAGATTGAACCTATTAGAAAGCACCTCACCCTTTGCAAGAAGAATCAATCTAGTTGGCCAAACCAAATAAATAGATCGCAGAGAAATACAAAGTTATATTAATCATGCATAAAAAGGTTTAGATAAGACTCAAATAATATTCATAGATAATCTGATCATAAACCCACAATTCATCGGATCTCAACAAAAGCAATTCAAAAGAATATTAAATTGAATGGATCTCCAATAACATCGAGGAGAACTTTGTAGTGAAGATGAAAGAGAGAGAGAAGAAGCCATATGGCTACTAGCTATGGACTCGTAAGTCTGTGGTAAAATACTCACACATCATCGGAAGGGTAGCAAGGTTGACGTAGAGGCCCTCCGTGATCGAATCCCCCTCCATTAGAGTATTGGAACGGGTCTTCCGATGGGATCTCACGAGGACAGAAACTTGCGGCGGGGCCAAAGAATTTTTTTGTGCCCTCTATTATAGGGGAATATTTTGGTATTTATGGAGCTGAGATTAGGGTTGGAGAGGCATCGGGGGCCCACAAGCCTGGGGGCGCCCCCCCTAGGGTGCACCTTGTGAGCTTGTCACCAACTGGTGGCCCCTCTAACCCCCTCCCGAAGGTTCCTGGGTCTCTCCTGGTCCAAGAAAAATCCTGTAAAAATTTCGTTCCATTTGGTAATGATTTTCTATAAAAGACAAAAACAAGGAAAAACAGCAATTAGCACTTTGTGCTAGGTTAATAGGTTAGTCCCAAAAAATGATATAAAATAGTATAATAATGCATATAAAACATCCAAGATGGATAATATAATAGTAAGGAACAACAAAAATTTATAGATACATTGGAGACTTATCGAGCATCCCCAAGCTTAATTCCTCCTCGTCCTCGAGTAGGTAAATGATAAAAACAGAATTTTTGATGTGGAATGCTACCTAACATGTTTATCATGTAATCTTTCCTTATGTGGCATGAATATTCAGATCCATAAGATTCGAAACAAGATTTTATTATTGACACAAAAACAATAATACTTCAAGCATACTAAAAAGAAATTATGTATTCTCAAATATCATGGCTGAAGAAAGTTATCCATACAAAGTCATATAATCTTGAAATGCTCTATCTTCTTAAACAAAGTATTTATGATGCACAACCCCGATGACAAGCCAAGCAATGTGTGCATATTTTTAACGCTCTTAAGCTTTTTCAACCTTCACGTAATACATGAGCGTGAGCCATGGATATAGCACTATGGGTGTAATAGAATATGATGGTGGAGGTTGTGTGGAGAAGACAAAAAAGGATAAAGTCTCACATCGACGAGGCTAATCGACAGGCTATGGAGATGCCCATCAGTTGATGTCAATGCAAGGAGTAGGGATTTCCATGCAACAGATGCACTAGAGCTATAAGTGTTTGAAAGCTCAAAATAAAATTAAGTGGGTGTGCATCCAACTTGCTTGCTCACAAAAACCTAGGGCATTTTCAGGAAGCCCATCATTGGAATATACAAGCCAAGTTCTATAATGAAAATATCCCACTAGTACTATATGAAAGTGACAAAATAGGAGACTCTCTATCATGAAGAACATGGTGCTACTTTGAAGCACAAGTGTGGAAAAGGATAATAACATTGTGCCTTCTCTCATTTTTTCTCCTTTTCTTTTCTTTCTGGGCTCTTAGCCTCTCTTTTTTGTGCTCTTTGGCCTCTTTTTACTTATTTAACTCTAGAGTTTCATCCCGACTTGTGGGGGAATCATTGTATCCATCATACTTTCCTCACATGATAGAATGCTCTAATAATGATGATCATCACACATTTATTTACTGACAACTCAAGAATTACAACTCAATACTAGGATAGAAATATGACTCTATATGAATGCCTTCAACAGTGTATTGGGATGTACAATGATCTAGCGTGACATGTATTAAAAATATGATTGGTGGCCAAGCCACAAATACTATGGCAACTATATGATCATGCAAACCAATATGGCAATGATGGTATGTGTCATAATAATACAGAACGGTGGAAGTTGCATGGCAATATATCTTGCTGTTTTGAGGAAGATATAAGTTGGCTTATGTGTGAAAGAGTATCATATCGTGGGGTTTGGATGCACCGGCAAAATTTGCACCAACTCTCAATGCGAGAAAGAGCAATGCACGGTACCGAAGAGGCTAGCAATGGTGGAGTGAGAGTGCATATAATAAATGGACTCAACATTAGTCATAAAGAACTCACATACTTATTGCAAAGTACTACTACGCATGCTCCTAGGGGGATAGATTGGTAGGAAAAGACCATCGCTCATCCCCGACCGCCACTCATAAGGAAGACAATAAAAAATAAATCATGCTCCAACTTCATTGCATAACGAGAGACCATACGTGCATGCTTCGGGAATCACAAACCTTAACACAAATATTCTTACTAAACCAAAATTGCTCACTAGAATGACTCTAACATTACCATCTTTATATCTCAAAACAAATGCAATAAATCAAAATTCCCATATATTCGATGATCTTCATGAAAGTTTATTATATCCCTCTTGAATACCTTATCATATTATGACTAAATTCATAACCCAAGAAAATTGCCATACTATTTATAAGACTCCCAAAATAATATAAGTGAACCATGATAGTACATCAATTTCTTCAAAATGAACCACCACCATGCTCTAAAAAGATATAAGTGAAGCACTATAGCAACTACCTAGCTCAAAAGAATAAAGTGAAGCACGTAGAGTATTCTAATAAATTCATGATTAATGTTTGTTCCTCTCAAAACGTGTGTATAGCAAGGATGACTGTGGAAAACTAAAAAGCAAAGACTCATATTATACAATACACTCCAAGCAAAACACATATCTTGTGGTGAATAAAAATATAGCCTCACGTAATTTACCGACGGATCATAGACAAAGGAGGGGATGCCATCTAGGGCATCCCCAAGCTTAGATGCTTGATGGTCCTTGAATATTACCTTGGGTTGCCTTGGGCATCCCCAAGCTTAGTCTCTTGCCACTCCTTATTCCATAGTCCTTCAAAAAATCACCCAAAACTTGAAAAATTCGCAACACAAAACCTAATAGAAAACTTGTGAGATCCATTAGTGAAACAAAGGTAATAACCACTTTTAGGTACTTTTGTAAACTCATTCCAATTATATATTTTTGTTATATCTACTGCATTCTAACTTCTCCATTCCTCATACCCACTGATACTACCCATAGATTCATCCAAATAAGCAAACAACAAAATGAAAATAGAATCTGTCAAAAACATAATAGTTTGTATTAATCTGGACTTTAGACAAACTTCTGTAACTCCAAAAATTCTGAAAAATTAGTACAACATGGGTTGTATATCAATTATGTCAGGACCCCGATCCTAAGTCACATCGATCTAGCATGTAACACCTCATATCACTTTGCGGCCTCACGCATGGTATTCCCACGGGTATCGCCTTACCATGCCCGAGACCGTTTGCGCCTTTTGGCACACGTATATGATAGTGTCGCTAGCAACCGTATGACAGAGAACCCGGGCTGACATGGCTAGTCGTGAAACCAAAGTGGCACTAACTTACAGGGACAGGCATACATGACCCAGCATCGAACGTGTCGGTCATCAGCGAGTGAATCCGGGCTGTAGCAACTGGGCTAACAGGACTCCGGTAAACCGGGCTGTAGCGGGCTAACAGGACTTCGGTATTCATCACGTGACATTTCCTCGAAGGGACATACACAGGAACGAAGAAGGACACATCCCGGCCAGCCTAAGTGTTCCGAAGCAGTAGCACGCTACCATGGCTCAGTGGAAACACTAGGAGACATTTCCCGGTAAGAGAGGCTACTAAGGATAAACAACTAGATAGTCAGATCCCACACATAGCAATACACGTTACACGTACGCATAACATGCAAGTATGTGTTGTACAACATGGCATCACAGCATAACTCAATAACTCACATAGATAAAGCTCAAAGAGCCATCATAGCCTTTATTTCAAACAGGGGTCACAAGACCCATCATACAGAGCATACAAGCAACAAGCGGAAGCATTACATGTCTGGGTACAGACATCTACAAATGAAAAAGGCTGAAGAGCCTGACTATCTACAACATCCGATCAAGATCATAGCTGAGGTACAAACTACTCGTCGAAGTCCACGGGAACACTATTAAGACCGAAGTCTACGCTGCAAAAACATAAATAAAGCAACATGAGTACAAAGGTACTCAGCAAGACTTACATCGGATCCTATCATACATGCATGTGTATCAAGAGGGTAATGTGGGGTTTAGTTGCCTTAAGCCAGCTTTGACTCAGTGGCTATCCTGTTCTACGACTACCAGAAACTCTTGAGGTGATATGGCGCACACGAGTGCACTAATCACCACACAATACACTACTATGGATTCATCCCCGTCTCCCTACGAGAAGGCCATCCATAGCACTCACACTTGTCTTGAGCTTTTTAGAGTATACACTTCAAGTTGTCTATGTACCATGTAAGCATCCAAGAAGTCCATAACCGCGGACCCGACTATTCGAATAGATCATGTTAACCCTGTAGGGGTGTACTTCTTCACACACGCTCTTGCCACTTACCGCCATGTACACATCATGTATCTCGGCAACCTTCAAGCGGAAGCCTGGCGAGGGTGTCGGCCACGACCTGACTAACCACACAAGACTCTAGTCCAGGTTTATCGCCTATTCGGGTTCCATCCGCAAGGAGATCCGGCCGGGGTTTCACTCACGGCCCCAAACGATGTGTGCAGGGTTCCCAAGCCCACCTCGCCAGATGGATCTACGCTTGGTACACCGTGCCACTTGTGCCTAGTTTGTCCCAAGCCCACCTGGCCGGGTGCCACTTGGTAGACTACTAACACTGCCTACAAACACCAGAAACTAGTTACGACTCCTGGACAAAGATCAAGTTGGTTAATAAGTCGAGAGGGCTTGGAGCGCCCAGAGCCCAATGTGTGGTAGTATCGAGTCATTGGACAACATACATAGAACTCAGTGCTTAAGGACGGTTCCAGTGAGACAACCCACCATGTACTCCTACATGGCCTCTCACTGCTACCTTTACCAAATCGTGTTCACACACTTAACTCTCAGCACCAGAACATATCGTAACACTCCAATTCATTCCCAATGAATCAGACCTGACACAACTCTAAGCAATAGCAGGCATAGCATGGTAGGAACACAACAATGGCTTCAATCAACTCCTACACATGCTAGTAGGTTTCAACTATTTACTGTGGAAATGACAGGTCATGTAGAGGAATGGGTTCAACTACCACAGCACAAAGTAGCAGATGAATCGTTGTTGTCCTAATGCAATAACTGAGAGCAGGAGCGGGAGAGTAGGATTGTATCGGAATGAACAAGGGGGTTTGCTTGCCTGGTAAATCAACAAGGGAGGCACTGCTTCACAAACAGGTACTCTGGAACGTCTCCGGAGCAAGACCTATCGAGAAGGAACGGTGCCAACAATCAAAACACAAGCATATGCAACACAATGATGCATGAACATGGCATGAAGATGTGATGCTGATTGTGCTAATGCAGCTAGCATTATATTTGGATGAAGTCCATTTGAACCAAAGGTTCAAATGCATCTCCAAAATAAGCTCTTTATATAAGCCATTATAGTGTTTCACTTATACAACATGTATAAGTTGGTTTGTCATGCATGAAACTAGTACGGATGGATAGATTACATTTTTCTGATAATTTTTCATATATAAATTATTTCAATCTGAGCTACGGTTGAATTGATATGAATTTTTGAAGTTTAAAACATTTTCTGGAATTTCCTGAATTATTTTAATCCCAAAAATAAATAATTGCGTCAGCATGACGTCAGCACGACGTCAGCAGATCAACCGGGGCTGACCAGGGTCAAACCTGACGTGTGGGGACCACATGTCAGTGACACTGGGGTTAACCCCGAGTCAA